>NC_135502.1:114479420-114815315 GCF_052857255.1 Amblyomma americanum | reverse complement strand
AACGAGGACGGCACTAATGAGGAATGGTTGTATATGTGAAAGTATGGTTAATTTTTTTAGTTCTAATGATGACACAAGCAATTAATCTGTGTTATTTTGAATACGAGACTAAAGAAGTACATTTATCTTGCAAATTATGAAGATGATTAGAAGGATGTGTTGTATGGCACAGCAGTTTGTTGGTTGAAGAATAGCGATTGGCTTTACCTGACACCACTTAAAACAGCAGACTGCAAAATGAGCTCTGTAGAGCTGGTAAAGGTATGTTAGGAACAAAGTCGACGGAAAACAGCACCACTGCACATAGTAGCAATTCTTTCTCTATTGCCCTCGTCCCTTAACGCAGTTTCATCATGCAAACTTACCGCCGGCTCACCCAACAGTACACTCGTACCAAGTTTTGTGAAATTTGTAGCAAACATCAACAGGACAGGAAGCACGGGGTTCGCATATCTAGTGCATACTGTGCAGATCAGATAGCTTTCTGCCTCATCATAGCTTGGCCCCTCTATGTTTCTTACCCATCATTACCCAGCACCTATGGCCCAATTTATGCCATTGTCATGTGCTGCTAATCACCAAACACATTTTGTACTCTTGCCCTGCTAGATTGTTTTGGTCCATTAAGTTGTTTCATCCAAATCGGCAAGCTTTTAGAAAACGTTCCTGCAATAGCCAACTTGCTCTTGTTCTTCACGACATGCACCTTGACTGCAATATCCCCCTCGATGCTTTTCTTCTTGGCTTTGAAAAAGCATGTGATTTGCTTATTTATGTATGGCTTTTTGTCGTGCTTTAACTTGTATCCAATAGCTCTAAACTGGATCCAAGCCAGCCGTCGGCAGATTTCCCTTGGCAATTCTTAAGCATCCTGCCTTTTCCTGCAGTCTTGGATCTCCCCCAAGGCATTGTCCTTGAGCCTAAGCTTTTTACTACCTACATTGTCTTTCCCTTCAGTGTTTTGTTACATGCCTTCACTGATGGCTATATCAAGGGGCCTGCCATCTTGCAGTCAATACCCATGTTTTAGTTCTCCAAACCAACATTTTGCATGCTCTAGAATGGCCTGTTTGCTAATGTTACTAAGAATGCACTCATATTTTTTTTCATTGTAAGCAAAACTACATTTCGCCTACTTGTAAGACTTTACCGAGAAAGGTATATTCACTGGATACTGGTTGAAACACTCAGCCATTCACATGGCTCGCATGGTCTCACCTCATAATGCTTGTACGCCCTCCCAGAGCCTAGGATATTTACACCATAACATGTACTTAGCATCGCCGTCTTCCAAGTTACTTGCGTTCAGATCGCCTGTGTGGCATCACCTTGGGCGTTCTAATGGCGCATGGCACAAACCGAACTTAACTAAAATCATAGAATGAGTTCAGACCTGAGCCCTTGTTTTATTTTCTCAGACTATTGTTGAAGCTCCAGTTTCACAGCACCAAAGGTGAATCCTCACATTTCTTCATGTCGTGCAGAAACTGCAAATTTTTTTTTTAACTCTTTACCGTCACATAACCAACTAATCTGTTCTGACTCATGTTTCCTTCTGCACTAGCCGCACTAGTACTGTTGTGCCTAGTTAGCTCATGCCACTGCATTTCAAGATTGATTTTTGTTTTTGCCACTAAAGGCTGGAATGGCCTTCCACCTCACAAGGCTTACTAGCCTCTTGTCCCTTGAGTCACTGCAGAAATGCACACAATATATGATGCTCGTCCACTAATTAAAGTAATTCTCTCAAGGCAGAGAATATTTGTAATAAGCAGGTAATCACTCACTGACATCCACCAAAGTTCAGCCATAAGGCCACAAAGAAGAGCTACAAAGCTTTCTTTTGTAGCCGTATGGCTGTGCTTGGATGCTAATGGTTGATTACTTCTACACAAAGCTGACCACTCAAGTATTGTCATTTAGTACTGTTTAGGTATAATAAATGTTAAAATAAATTGTTCTAATGAAGTGCTTAGTCACTTGCTCAGCTCGGCAAGCCAACGCAATGTTCTCTTACACGTAAGACTTTTCCTCACAACCTATTTCAAGTAATATTGGGGCAGATTTACACAATAGTTTTGTCGGACGGCATACAGTTGCATTTACGCTAACTTGCACACTGTGCACAAGCTAGGTCGAGCCAACTGAACCTGTGCACTCAAAAGCTAAGCATGCATTATGCATTATTGTGCCTATCTGTGTCAGATTTTTCTTGGTTTCTCTCTCTTATCATCTTTTCAGCTTATCAACACACCGCCTTCATAACGTGGCTCAGTGAGAATGCTACGAATGCATGTTTATGCATGTGACTTTTATATATTCACGATAGTGTTAACCGGGCTGTTGGTTCATCTTGAACACAAAAGCCCTCAACTTCAATTTGCAGCAGAGACACCAGTAAAGACAAAACTCATCACTGCTTTTTTTTTTTTGGCTTTCTTCGGCTTAACTTCAAATTGGTCTTTTCCAAGTTTCTGATGCCTATCCATGCCTATATTAATTTCTTTCTTTGAACACCAGAATGGCAGTGAAATAGGTATATTTTGCTGAAAATGTTGATAGTCGGCAACTAATAGCACACTCTAAAATTCAACACATGTTGAGTGGTATAAACATCAGTTAACAGTAATTAAGCAATGCTCTCTTTTGCTAGCTAGATTGTGAACTGGTCACCTTTACATTCAATTAGTCTACATTTTACTAATGAGTGAAAATAACTCTTAAACATTGCTTTAAAGTTGTATCAGAGAACATATGCATATATGCCTGTCACATAATTAAATGGCTAAATATTTATTTCATTTTATTGTGCAACATCATAGACCTCATAATGGAAATCCAAGTTTACAAATTCTGCTTGAAATGTTGGTGTTTGCTCGAGATAACAAGATTATAGGGTCATTGTATCCTGTTTCCCTGACTGTACAAAGTATTCTTTCCCAGCCCAAGCCAGGAGCCATTGCAATGTAAACCCTCCAAATTGGTTCCTTGCATTTCCTCTACCTGTAACCCACTTTACTGGCTCCCACATCTAATTATGTTTATAGTAATAGAAAGACATGTGTAGACTTTTATGCAATACAAAGGCACCCACTTTTTTTCCACTCACAGCGACATTTGAGAATGCTTTGGAGTTGCACAGAGTATATGCCAGCTTATTTTGTACATGGCAACAATGACATGGCCTTCAGCAGAACTTCCCATACTTGTTTTCAATGCTGTAGTCTGACTTGTGCAACGGAAATATCAACTCATGAAGATATGCTTAAGGACTACCTGATGGCCCGCTGTCTCTGTGGAGAACAAAGCGCCTTGCACTACAGCCAAAGTGATGCATGTCTAAGCCCCTTTGCAGCCACACAGTGCTATTTCTATTTTGGCTTTAATAATGGACTGAAAAACAACAAAAATAAGTCACTATTGTTACTTTGTCACTGTTCTGTAAAATGTAAAACTGCTTTAATTAGAACTGATTTGCCTGTTGCAAACAACTGGAAAAGTGATAATTTCTCATGTGCATTTGCATTTGTGTTGGACAGCAGTGTGCTAAAATGTGCATTTTTAATCCGTACACAATTCAGACACACACACATCACACACACAACTTAATATATTGAATAGATAAGCATGTCTTTTGCATTAGCAGTCAGCTGATTGTAGGTAGTTGGGGGGGGGGGGGTGTTTACATATTAAAAGGACAACAACTGTGCAAAAGACAGGCCAACAGTCGCCCGATTCGGTCTGCCAAAACCATGTCATCGTGATGTCTGGCTCCATGTCACACTGCGCCGACGAAAACAGTCGGCCGAGTGTCGGCGTCGGCGCCACGTCTCCCACAAGACGGCAGTTGGCCGATGGTTAGCCAATTCCCATGTCACACTAGCGAGACAACGTGCGAGACCTCCCGCCGACTTGGCCCTTTCTCGTTCTCACTCTTCTTCTGTCATTTCCTGCTATGCGGAATTCATGGGCCGGGGCGCTTCATTTTTAACTCTTTTAAATAAATCCCACCATAGTAAAACAAACTCTTAACACTCGTGATTATGAACCTAGATTGAGTGCAGCCCAGTACTGAGCGGCACTTATTGTTGGGTCAGAAAGGCATGGCTAGAAAAATAGATCCAGTCGCTCACGGGTAAACAAGACGGGAGAGATTATTTAAAACTACAATAATAAAAAGAAAAAAAATTCCTGACCACTCGGATTCGAACTATAGGAACCTCTGGAATGCGAAGCTACTGCTATACCCACGACGCCATGGAGAACAGAGCACTTAGTAGCTTTCAGAGGTGCTGCACTCAGTAGTGTGACATTCGTGACAGAAGTAAAAAGCAGGCGACCTATGTGCGAGTGAGTGAAAAACTTTTATTGAACATTTGCGTAGTTCGGCGGCAGCAGGATCCGCGTCGTCTTCATATCAGGCGATCCCGGATCCCGTGTTCTTATGTGCGAAAACTCGGCCGGCGCGCTGCACCTGTCGCTGCTTGCGCATTGCAGCCCCACTGCAAGCAGGGACACACGGAGCAGCAAGCATCGTTGCGCCGCTCGACTCAAGCACTCGAGCTCAAAGTGTACGCTTTGCCACCCGCAGCGGTCTGATTACTGCGTGTTGAAGTTCGCACCAGAAAAGACAAAATAGCCATACTATCAGAAAGACCGCCTGCTATACACGAGCAGCGACAAAGCATGCTTGCGCTAGTAGCGAGATTTCGGCAACGGCACCGCCTGCGGTCGCGCCAGGCGACGAACTGCGCTGCTGCCTGGCGCAGCGGACGCCGCTTCGCGAGTAGCCTGCGCTATATCATCTCTTAATATCATTTTGCAGTTAACAGTCTAATCTCACCATAAACTAAAATTATGGTCAATTTCCGCGACACCTTCGGCTGCGGAGCCAGCGGACCGCTGCGGGCGACAGGGGAGCCGGACCGCAACGGCGGGCCAGCGGCAGCTTGCGAGGCGATTCTGGCGAGAAATTTTGCTCGTATCGGAGTTGTTGCTTTTACCAGCAACACGGTGTTGATCAACGATCCTCAGAGTTAAACTTTCCTGCCCTCCTACTGATGGGAACGGCGGTTAGCAGTACGAAGAGCACTTCAGGTCTTCGTCCGGCGACACGTTGCCAGTTGGGGAACCAACCGCAGTGCAGTGGCACCGTATGTGCAAGTGGGCGGAGCCCAGGGCTCGCCTGTCCGAGCCCAGTGGACCTCGCTCCTCCTGGAATGTGCTGGGCGCGTGACTGCGTACACAGCTCGCTGCATGTGCATTCGATCCACCGATTGCCACGCGTCGGAACAGAAAGGATTAGTGCCGCAGCTCACCCTAAGCGCGGGCATCACGTCACGCCTCGACGTACATTCCTCGATTTCCCCCCGGGCATGACCGCTCCTGGTAACAGGTGCGGGAGGGGGGGAGTTGTCCCATCGGACCTGTGGGCTTCCACTTAACACTCAGGGATGATACATTTGGCACATTTCTCTGTCTCAGCGTTTATTTCTTACATCAAAAACAACCTTAAGCTGATTTTTATTACGGCGGCGGACGGGATCCAGGCTGGCCTGCCGGCGAGCAGGCTCGGTTTACTTCACGTTCGCATCAAAAAAGACAAAACAGCCATGCTATCAGAAAGGCCGCCTGCTATATTCGAGCAACGACAGCATGCCTGCGCAACAGCCGCGCTTTCGTCAACGACGCCGCCTGCGGGAGCGCCAGTGCGACTAAAGGCGCGCTCACACTAGCGGGAAGCTTCCCCGCAGCGGCAAAGCGTCAACGTCGACGCTGCCTCGCAGCTCCTCGGAATGAGGCTCACACTGCGCGCGTTTTCTCGCTGCGGTTGTCTTGGAATGTGGAGAGAGAAGGCGCTGAGGGAGGACCCGAACGAGCAGAAAGAGAAGGGGATAGTCACGTGACACTAGAGAAGACTGGAAAGCGCACCCTTTTCTCGCGTCGTCGTCGTCGGCAAAGCAGCCGCCGAGTGCCCGGCCGGCCGGCCGGCCGGACGCGCGCAGCCTCCGCCGACGGGGTCACTGAACTGGGACCGACGTCACGGTTCACGGTCGGCGCCCATTGGCTGTTCTCGTCAGCGGCACGGGAAAAATAGGTCCCGGACCCATCGCTCTGCGGGACGGCACAGCAGGCTATCCGCGGGAGAAAAACTGGCTTGTGCGGGAAGCGCCACGCGGAAAACGTCCTGCGTTGCGCGTTTTCCCGCTAATGTGAGCGCGCCTTTAAGGGGCGCTCACATTAGCGGGAAAACGCGCAACGCCGGGCGTTTCCCGCGTGCCGCTTCCCGCCCAAGCCGGTTTTTCTCCCGCGGACAGCCTGCTCTCCCGTCCCGCGGAGCGATGGGTTCGGTACCTATTTTTCCCGTGCCGGTGATTAAGGACAGCCAATGGGCGCCGACCGTGAACCGTGACGTCGGTCCCAGCTCAGTGACCCCTTCGGCGGCGGCGGAGGCTGCGCGCGTCCGGCCGGCCGGCCCCGGCCGGCCGGGGCACTCGGCGGCTGCTTTGCCAGGGCGACGGGAGGGGAGCTAGCAGGGCGCGCTTTCCAGTCTTCTCTGGTGTCACGTGACTATCCCCTTCTCTTTCTGCTCGTTCGGGTCCTCCCTCAGCGCCTCCTCTCTCCACATTCCAAGACAACGGCAGCGAGAAAACGCGCGCAGTGTGACCGTCATTCCGAGGAGCTGCGAGGCAGCGTCGACGTTGACGCTGTGCCGGCGCGGGAAGCTTCCCGCGCCGGCACAGCGTCAACATCGACGCTGCCTCGCAGCTCCTCAGAATGACGCTCACACTGCGCGCGTTTTCTCGCTGCGGTTGTCTTGGAATGTGGAGAGAGGAGGCGCTGAGGGAGGACCCGAACGAGCAGAAAGAGAAGGGGATAATCACGTGACACTAGAGAAGACTGGAAAGCGCACCCTGCTAGCTCCCCTCCCGTCGCCCTGGCAAAGCAGCCGCCGAGTGCCCGGCCGGCCGGACGCGCGCAGCCTCCGCCTCCGCCGACGGGGTCACTGAACTGGGACCGACGTCACGGTTCACGGTCGGCGCCCATTGGCTGTTCTGGTCACCGGCACGGGAAAAATAGGTACCGAAAGGCGCGCTCACATTAGCGGGAAAACGCGCAACGCCGGGCGTTTCCCGCGTGCCGCTTCCCGCCCAAGCCGGTTTTTCTCCCGCGGACAGCCTGCTCTCCCGTCCCGCGGAGCGATGGGTTCGGTACCTATTTTTCCCGTGCCGGTGACCAGAACAGCCAATGGGCGCCGACCGTGAACCGTGACGTCGATCCCAGTTCAGTGACCCCGTCGGCGGAGGCTGCGCGCGTCCGGCCGGCCGGCCCCGGCCGGCCGGGCACTCGGCGGCTGCTTTGCCAGGGCGACGGGAGGGGAGCTAGCAGGGTGCGCTTTCCAGTCTTCTCTAGTGTCACGTGACTATCCCCTTCTCTTTCTGCTCGTTCGGGTCCTCCCTCAGCGCCTCCTCTCTCCACATTCCAAGACAACCGCAGCGAGAAAACGCGCGCAGTGTGAGCGTCATTCTGAGGAGCTGCGAGGCAGCGTCGACGTTGACGCTGTGCCGGCGCGGGAAGCTTCCCGCTAGTGTGAGCACGCCTGAACCCATCGCTCCGCGGGACGGCAGAGGAGGCTGTCCGCGGGAGAAAAACCGGCTTGCGCGGGAAGCGGCATGCGGAAAACGTCCAGCGTTGCGCGTTTTCCCGCTAATGTGAGCGCGCCTTAACTGCGCTGCTTCCCGGCTGCCGTGCTCGTCGCTAAGCCTAGCTGGTTTCGCATCGATGCCGTAGCTCAGGGCGCTTTGGAACTAGCCAGCGCCGTAATAAAGAAACTTCTCTAGTCACCCCTTTACTGCCAACCTGTCCCATAATAAAATAAAGTTGTGCTCGATTTCCGCGACGCCTTCAGCAGCGGATCTAGCAGACATCAGGCGAGCCGCACGAATCAGCAGCAGCAGGCGGCTGAAATTTGCTTGTACCGTAGTTATCACTTCAACCAGCACCTTGGCATTGGCCAACGATCCTAGGTAATGATACTTTTTTGGACATTCATCTATCCCAGAGCTTGTTATGAACTTAAACAAACAGCACTAGAGCGGAATCGTGTTCGTGCCTGATGAATGTTTTAGCTCGGCGACCGATCTCGCGTCGACACGGTCGGCAGACTGGGTTTGTCGGCGTCGCGGGTGTCAAAGCACGTCACACTACGAAGACATCTGGTTGTCGGACGCGTTGGTGTCGTTGTCGGTCTAGTGTGACAGCTTGGTCTGCCACAGACACGGTCTGCCGACCCGGTCGGCCGATCATCGGTGTCGTTGTCGTGTCTGCATCTGCGTCGTGTCGGGCTAGTGTGACAGGCCTCTTAGGAAAGGCTGCAAGTGCCATTATTTTTTTCTGTCAGCAGTGCAAAAACACTGCAGTGTGCAATTCTGAATAACTGACTAAAAATATTAAGTATGTAATCTTAACTATTTGAAAAATGTGATTATCCCGGTTATAATTACGGTCAGTTGATAGCAGCCTGTACTGTGGCCTGACCCTAACGAGAATTCGCAATAAGAATCGCGTCGTTGTTCTGAAATCCTGAGGGTAGCCTAACTTTCAGAGGGGGCAGCCTTCTGTTATTTTGGCAAATCGTCGACCGCTGTGAAAACATCGCGATCGAACGAGGAGGAGTTCGCGATCGCGATGTGACGCGCTTTTCGGTCTCTTGGATATAAATGGTCCACATGTCGTTTCCCACACATATCACAGCCGACCACGATTGTACCTTCGACGAAAATCCTGCGGAAAAAAAAAAGCGTCGACGGAACGGATGTCTCGAGTACGCCGCAATTAATACTGACTATTCCTACTGCAAGATTCTGCGCGTTTTTCTACAAGCATGCATGACTGTACCGCCGCACGCGATTAGACGACAGGCACTGCCGGGCGCGCCAATCGGAAAGCTGGGACCATCCGCCTCGCTCGCAAGCGCCAAAGTGATCGTACAACACCTTTCCGCCTCATGTCCAAGTTTCCTTCCACGCCGGCGGCCGGGGTCTCTCACCAGGCCCTTTGTTCTCGCCCGTCGGCGTCCTCCGAGGCCCTCGCTTCCACTACGCGCGCCCTACTTCGGCCCGCTACCTTGGATTACTCAACCGTCATCCAAGAAACCTTGCTGTGCCTCATTTTCTGCGGTCCTACAGCAGCTAAACTCCTACGCCCCTGCACTGCAGCCGTTTACCCAGCAGACTTTCCCTCCTCCTTCGAACGGATTACCACTGTGCTGTGTCCGCGTGTGTCTGCTGCTCGGACATCTCCCTGTGGATTCTGGACGAACGGTGACTTTTTGGCATGCACCTAGTGTGCCTGCTTTCCCCTCCTGCCTCAATGGCAACTTTGTCCTTCGGGGCTTCCTAATACACTCTTCCCCGCGCGCCATTTTGGCCCGCTCTCATTCTCCTGCCTTCACGGCACTCCTTTGCGAGTAATTTCTACTCCCCCTACCCGCGTGCCTCACCGGCCCGCTTTTCTCCCTCGCGCCCTACTACTCCCCCTTATTGCGGTTTTTTCCCGCATTCCACATTCACGGCTTCTTATTCAGTCTCCCTCCTTTTCTAATCTCCATTCTGCCCTCTGTGGCTTTCGCGTGCGGGCAATCCGCTTTTCGGCGCATTTTCCGGGCGTTCTCGTTGTTGCGCGTGCGCACAGGGGTTGGCCGCAGTTGACGGGACACACAGGGTGCGTGCACGCGTACTTCGCTATCTAATGGCGCGTTCACTATTGGACATTCGGCGGCGAGAGTGAGCGGAATCCGCTTCCGCGGCAGAAATTCCTCCGCAATATCCAGCGGAAAGGCCGATCGGTCCTGGACCGAATTCTGCCACCGGAAAAAAATCCGCCGAATCTCGTCAGCCAATAGGAAGGCGAGTACCCGCGGCGACAAACATGGCGGCGCCCTTCGATGCAGGACGCCTCGCTTCGGACTGGATTCGTCGCAGTTACTGCATTTTTCCGCACGTTCACAGGCCATAAAAGAGCCAGCGGTCTTTCGCTTTGTCTTATCTCGCCCATAAGAAAACGTTTGAGCGATAAATTTGCTTTAATTTTTATTTCGGGTGACGATTCTTCCCCTTTTAGGCTTAAGAGGGGCGTCGAGTTGTTGACAACAATGGTTCCTGTCCTAACCACCAGATGGCGCCACTGGGCGTTTAAAAAGTGAGAATGTGATACCCCTGTCACACAGGCATTTCGAGGGCCCTCGAACCGATAGTCTATCGACTCAAAGGCGATCGAGCGCTGCCCCACGGGCAGTTTCAACGGCGATCGAGTCAATAGCCTATCGAGTCAACGGAGTAGCGCAGAACTCCATCGAGATTTCGAGGGCCTTCGAGCGCTGCCCAAGGTTGCTAGCGTTGCTTCGAGCGGCGCCAAGCGCACTTTCGTACACGACACATTCACGGTGCAAAAACATGAACAAACATTATTCGCATAAAATTTAATGCAAGCAGTCTGTAAATTTATTTTAAAATTATATTAGACTTGTTTTAAGCGCACTAAGCGCATTAATTTTGTGTTGCTTGCGTACTTAACGTTGACAACATGGCGGCACCCTGCCCGCCCGCTTCACAGCGATAACAGCTTCGTCGCTAATCCCTCAAAGCAATATCGTGTTCTAAGCTGTTGTATTCGCCTTCGATTTGCCCATTCTTACCCTCGCATAAGGTTTCAAGAGACAAATAGCTCTTGTTTTTCAGATATCATGGCGATTTCCCAGGTCTTAAGCCTGACGAAGCAGCGCTCCGACGCAGTTGGATTGGCTGGGTTTTGGCTCGTCTTGTATTAGAGTGGCTACAGCAGTGTCTGCATATGTCCGTCGCGTACGTGCAATTAAAAGGGTTTTGAACGACTTTCGCGTATGCGTGTATTTCAGCATTTAGTATACATTTATCAAATATTTTTGTTATTTTTGCAAAATCCAAAGTAGCGATTCTGGCGCCACACATCCGTGGCGTAAGACACGAGAACCATTTCAATGGCCATTGAGATTTGCCGTGTAGCAGCGGCGAGTTCGATGGCGATTGAAAATCTCGAAGACCCTCGACTCGAGGGTGATTGAAACTGGCCGTGTGACAGGGGTATGATACCCCTGTCACACGGGCATTTCGAGGGCCCTCGAACCGATAGTCTATCGACTCAAAGGCGATCGAGCGCTGCCACACGGGCAGTTTCAATGGCGATCGAGTCAATAGCCTATCGAGTCAACGGAGTAGCGCAGAACTCCATCGAGATTTCGAGGGCCTTCGAGCGCTGCCCAAGGTTGCTAGCGTTGCTCCGAGTGGCGCCAAGCGCACTTTCGTACACGACACATTCACGGTGCAGAAACATGAACAAACATTATTCGCATAAAATTTAATGTAAGCAGCTTGTAAAATTATTTTAAAATATATTAGAGTGGTTTTAACTGCATTAAGCGCATTAATTTTGCGTTGCAGTCTTTGCGTTGCTTGCGTACTTAACGTTGACAACATGGCGGCACCCTGCCCGCCCGCTTCACAGCGATAACAGCTTCGTCGCTAATCCCTCAAAGCAATATCGTGTTCTAAGCTGTTGTATTCGCCTTCGATTTGCCCATTCTTACTCTCGCATAAAGTTTCAAGAGAAAAATAGCTCTTCTTTTTCAGATATCATGGCGATTTCCCCGGTCTTAAGCCTGACGAAGCAGCGCTCCGACGCAGTTGGACTGGCTTGGTTTTGGCTCGTCTTGTATTAGAATGGCTACAGCAGTGTCTGCATCTGTCCGTCGCGTACGCCCAATTAAAAGGATTTTAAACGACATGCGCGTATGCGTGTATTAAGCATTTCGTATACATTTATCAAATATTTTTGTTATTTTTGTAAAATCTAAAGTAGCGATTGTGGCGCCGCACAAGCGTAGAGTGAGACACGAGAACTATTTCAATGGCCGTTGAGATTTGCCGTGTAGCAGCGGTACAGTGCTCTAGAATATGGGTAGTGGGTTCAGGAGCCGGCGCACTCCATGCGATGCGGTGAGGCGGCGAGTGTCGACAGGTCCCGGAAGTAAGCGGTGGCGCTGTTGTAGCGTGGGCTGTAGGCTCGGCGCGCCCGCGCGCGCGGCTAGCAGTCCCGCCAAGCTGCCTGCAGCTGTTTGTTTCTTTTTGTGCGGTGCATTTTTCCTCTTTGTGAGTTCGCGGCGTTAAGACTACGGTCATGCCGAATCGTCGGCGTCAACGGCATTGTTTTGCTCCCGGGTGCAAAACGGGATACCAGTGGACGAAAGGCGATCAGCCGTCGCTCTTCGCTGTGCCAAAGGATGAGAACCGACGGAAGCAGTGGGAACGCAACCTTCATCGAAAAGATAAGGTTTTGGACGAAACCTGCTGTGTGTGTGAGCTACATTTCGAGCCATCATGCACTGTGAGGGACTTTATACACATCATTGACGGCAAAGAAGTCCGCATCCCGCGTGGAAAGCCGGAACTTTTACCCGATGCGGTGCCAACTTTGCTGCCGAACGCGCCGAGCTATCTGTCAAAGAAGACACCGCTACAGAGGCCACCTAGAAAGAGGAAAAGCACAAGTACATATCCTAATGAAGCGAAAAGACCACAAAGTAATGCTTCCGACGTTAACAAGGAATCGAGGTGTCCGGGCATTGACACTGAGAGTAGCGTGTTGGCGAACGACCAAGACCCTTGTGGGAAACGCATGCAAACGGTGCAGGATTCATAAGTTTGTCAACAGCAGTTAGCTTTAAGGTCACACTTACTGCCACCATCGAACTATTGGACTTCCTGAGTACACAGGGTTTTAAGTATTTAATGACATCGCGCTTGAGTCAGGATCCATTGGAGAACTTTTTCGGTATAGTTAGGCAGTCCTGTGGATCTAACGATCACCCTACACCAACCCAATTTTTGATTGTAGTGAATTGTCTTTCGTTTTACAATCTAGCGAGAGTAGTGAGATCAGGCAACGCCGACAGCAATGAGCCACTTAGTTCCTTGCTGGACGCATATAATGCCAACACTGCAGAGGAAGACATTGACAAACTCATAGAGTCGGGCAATCTCTCATTGGCTGAAGGCAAACTACGCCAAATATCTCCAGATCACAGCGGTTATGTTATTGAAAACAGCGATGACCGGCTAATACACTACATGGCAGGTTATGTAGCGCGCAAGTTCATTGCACGCAATGACTGTGTTGAATGCAAAAACTTGCTTCTACAGGCGCCAAATGAGGAAAGCCAGGACAGTGAGTTTACTGCAATTTGTGACAAAGGAGGGTTGCTCTACCCGTCTCGTGTGCTTTTTTTGATGGTGAGAAGGCTGGAAAACCTTTTCACAACTTTTTTAGTCAGGAAAAGCTGTGCAGTAACAGCATAGTAGATGTTATGGTGCTGGGAAAATCTCAGATTTCATGTGGTGTAGGGTGCAGCCAGCACTCAGAAGCGCTCACAGTCAGCATTCTCAAGTTTTATGTTTTGACAAGGCTGCATTTTTATGTTAAATCAATCAATGAGTCGCGAGAAGCTCGCAGGAAAAAGAAGCTTCATGCTAAGATGGGCAAGTGCTCATAGTCGCGCGGCTAAATGTACTGTGCAAACAAGAAAACACGGCATTCCTTTGAGAAATTCAAGAATATGTCTCACACTGTGCATAGTTGGAGCGCTGCAATAAAGGAGTTCTTTGTTTTATAAAAGTTATTTTATCTTGTCTTGCATTCATCAGCGTTTATACATCGGCGGCAATTGACCCTTCGTTTTGATGAAAAAAATGCATGCATCAAAACAACAATTAAAACAGGGGCATGAAATCTAAAGTTCGACGAAAACTCGTCCGGTCAGGTAGAAGATTCATGTAAAAAGGAAAGGAACGCCGACCAAAGGTTTTTAGAAAAAAAGACGTTTCGGCTTCCCTACGGAAGCCTTGATCAGAGTTATCAAGGCTTCCATAGGGAAGCCAGAACGTCTTCTTTTTTAACAACAACCTTTGGTCGGCGTTCCTTTCCTTTTTACAAAACAGAGGCATGCATACCACACTTAAAATTATCGCATTCACATATAGTACGCTGTACACACAACGGTCTCTAAGTGAAGCGTTTTTTTTATTCCAATTTCTTGTTGCCCCGCCCCTCTACTAAAACACTTCCGATGGCTCAAGCTGGAGTACACTCGGCCACGTTTGCCGACAGCTTCGAGTTGGCCGCTGGATAACCCCGATGATCGATAGAATGTTTGCTCCTCTCCCTGTACTCAGCCTTTCCTATGGGCGGCGATAATACTAGTATGCACTAACGTTGAAATATGGGAGCCGTACCTGCAAAAGAGCACGATCAGCGTTGCGAAGCATTAACGGGGCCGCTCGTCCGCACCACCGCGCTATCGGCTGTTGGCTACTACTACATCTAATTTTCTTGATTCGCCGACAATATCTGTGTACAGCTTCACCTATTTGTAGGACCTGTTTTAAAAGACAGAGCATTGCTTATTTCTCCGACGATTCTATGCACAGCGCGCATCCACGGCGCGGCGCGCCGCATTTCATACAGCCCATGCTCTGGTGGCGCCATCTGGTATCGTCGACACAAGTCGCCTCACCGCTGGCCGCTCCCTGAACCCACTACCCATATTCTAGAGCACTGTAGCAGCGGCGAGTTCGATGGCGATTGAGAATCTCGAAGACCCTCGACTCGAGGGTGATTGAAACTGGCCGTGTGACAGGGGTATTAAAATGTCGTAACGTCCGACAAAATAGCTGCATTTAGCGTACGCAAACGTGCATAAGGTTTTGGTATGTAGGCAGCATCGATTAACCTCTTGCCACATCTGTGCACGCCGTGAGCAGACGACACACAGGCGATGAGCGGCGACGCGGTGGCCGGGAAGTGTGAACGAGACAGCATTTCGGCGGCCGCGGATTCCGCTTCCTCTCGCCGCCGAATGTCCATGTGTGAACGCGCCATAAGGGCGGTAGTCTGCGTTGTCGCGTTCGCGATGGGAGGCCCCCGGACTCATCCGCTTCTGCCGTCACCGCTTCGCTCCGTCGGGCGCCTCGCTGCACTTGCCCTCCCGGTCCTTTCGCCGCGCTGCGCTTCTGTTCGCGTGCTCTTTTCGCCCGGGGCCATCCTCTCTTCGAGCCCTCCTCGCTCCTTTTCTTCACTGCGCGCAACTGCTCTGCCCGCCATCCGCCCACGCGGTACTCCCAAATTTTCCTGCCGACAAGGCATTCCCTGCGGGTGTTCACACCTCGCCCTTTTGGCGCGCCTCAACGGCCCGCTTTTTCTTCGTGTCCATCATACCGCCACCCTTAGAGCGCACTTCGTGCCCTCTAATTTCTCTTTTTGCGCCTCTCTTGTCGCATTTCCTTTTAAAACTTACCTCCGCCCTATAAGCCATTCCCTACTCGAGCGAACGGCCCCGTCTGCTCGTATTGTGGGTTTTCTCGTGGTGGCGTGGGCTCCCCGGGGTTGGCCGCACTTGTCGGCACACACGGGGTGCATTGACACGCCTACGCTATCTATGGGCGGTAGTCTGCGTTGTCGTGTTCATGACTCCCCGGACGCATCCGCTTCTGCCGCCACCGCTTCACCCCTTCGGGCGCCTCGTTTCCCGTGGCCTCCCGCTCTCTTTGCCGTCGGGCTGGTTCGCTCGCCACCCCTTCCCGCCTTGGGTCGACCTGGTATCTCTTTACGGGCATTCCATGACCCCAGCCCCTTCGCGGCTTCCTACTTCTTACATTGCGCGCAAATTCCTTGCCCGCCATCCGCTTAAGCGGTAACCTTAACGCGAGGTGGGTGCGCGCACGACACCTTGCGATAATAGACAGTTTTAGCTGTGCGTACGCAAGTGCTTGCGTACGCAAATAGCTACGGCGCTGCGTGCGTTACGCTGTCCGCTCCGAAGTATAGTTTTAGCTGACCGTGCCGTAGCGTCCCTCAGGCGCACGTGGCGCCATCTAGTGACAAGAAGTCAAACCACATCAACGCTCGGTTGAAGAAAATTTCATCCGTGATTACTGATAACTACTGTGAGTGCATTGGGAGCCTTTTTTGTTCCAAGAAGAAAAACTATGCAAACCGAAGAATATGCAAGATCTGGCTAAAAGTTAGAAAACTGCTTCGCCAGGTGTCGTTGCTACGAGGAAAACACACTGAATATAGTTAGGCCTAGGACCTTGAAAATCGCCAAATTATCTGAAAAACAGAGGCTAGTTATCGCTTATACTGCTACGTGTGATCGCTTATACTGCTACGTGTGGGCAAGATTAGGCGAAATAAAAGCGAACCGCTACCATTTTAGCGAGCTATTGCGTCGGAGAATCCAGCGGCGACATGTATTTATTCCGAAGCGGGCAGGCAGGGCGCCGCCATCTTGTCAAAGTTAGCGTACGCAAGCCACGCAAGCGCCGCAACGCAAACTCCGCTGGCTAGCGTACGCAAGGCTAGCGTACGCAAGACGCAAAGCTTGCGCTTGCGTTCTGCGCATGCGCACTACCGTCCCCGCAAACTCCTCGCGTACGCTAACTCTTTGCGTACGCACAGCTAAAACTGTCTAATGTGCTTTTGCGCCACTCTTTGCCGTGCTCCTTTCTACCTGCTCCTCCCCCCCCCCCCCCCTGACATCTCCCCCTCCTCTCACATATTTCTTTAATCCCTCTCCCTTGCTCAGCCCTGTTGCGGTCTTCCCTTCCCAAAGGAGACAGTTATAGGGCTGAGCACTCCCTTTAATTTCACCCCCCTACCCCCCCCCCCCCCCCCCCGACCATTCAGGGAATCTCAATTCCGCCTCACGTCCTCCTGGCGGCCGAAAACTGGCGGACCGCTCGCGAAGCGGACCTGGCGGAAGCCGCTCCGAAACGATCGTACGACGGCCCTTAGCTCGGCTATGCCAGGATATATGTAGCGAAAGCTAACGCATAGCTTGGTTAGCCTTGGTTAATATTGTTTGCAAGTCCAGGTTAGTCTGGTTGTCTGGCTAGTTGTCACGTGACCAGTCACGTGGTGCGGTGCGACCACGGTGGGAATGCGAGCACGGCGAAACTACGAGTTCGTGGCCAATGTAGCTTTCATTACAAAAAGCTGTGTAGCGGGGCTCTCTAGCACATTTGACAGTCTTAAGCTTGGGAGGGTGGAGGACTGAATTCCTCCGGCCTTCGTGAGATTCGGGTCCTTGAGTGTGCAAGATGAGCCGCACTGCAGGGCTAAGAAGAGTACCCCCTGTGCTGTATACTTTTAACGAAGACTGTACATCTACTCCGGCTAGACGATCGACGAAGGCACTTTTCCGAACTATTCCCGTAAGTAAGGCCAGGCCGGCATTTTACGAAATTTTTCGCCGCACAGGAAAACCGACTTTTCCCGTCTGCAGTATCGTTTCAGCTAAGTGGAGCGAGTTCGACGAACTCGCTATGAGGCGAGTGCTTTTGCAGCCAATGTCAGTGAAGTTAATCCTGTGGCGCTGAGCGAATAACTAAACGCGAGTGTCACTCGTTGAGATCGACACGAAATTTGTCCGTTTGACAAATGTTTTAACCAACCACCAAAATTCAGGAGCTTCTGCAAAAAAATATTTATTACAATGAAGTTTAAGCTACCTATTAGCCGCTGCGAAGACATTGCAAAAGACTGCTCATCAGTGTGGTGAAGCGAGCTTGAACACTTTTAAGGGAGCTCTGAAAGGGACTCTAATAAAGTTGCGGTACGCCTGGGATGCTAAAGCACGCCGCTTCCCGAATATTGTCCAGCAAGATTTTTTTTTTAATGTGCTTTGTACAAGATCAGTTATCTGCAGTCAAAATTTGAATTTCAGCGTTTTCGCGCTTTTCCCTCTCCTCAGGTAACTTTTTTTCACGCTGGAAGGTCGGCGCTACTTCGCCGGCCCCACCTCCGGGGGAGAGCTTCCTGACCCGCCGGAGCTACGCGTCTTATTGGCCGCGGCCTTGGTAGCTGCCTGACGTCTGAAAGAATCTTACCAGTAGCCACATCTCAACATGTATTCGTAGATGCGAGCGACGGAGGAGGGTGCGAGCATGAAAAAGTCGCCGGGAAGGGCTCGCCAATTTTCGCTTGCGATTGTGGGTTCTCTGCTGCTTGTAGAAGTGTATTATTTGGCTCAGGCGTTCATGACAACACAATGCAGTGATTGAGCAAGTTGATGTCCTCTCCCCGGAAGGTGTTTCAGACCCCTTTTAAGGACAGTCTTCGCACCTTCGAATTGAAATTACCCTGCTTATATATGGAATTAAGCTTCCTCCAGCTAAGGTCTTCTCATTTTGCTGTTTGCGTTTCGTTTGTTGCTGATAATATAAAATATTCAGCAACTTGTTTTGTGCCTGTTTACAGCAGGATGGCCTATAAACTGAGGACCTCTCTGTGCTAGGGGATAAATGAGATTTTATTTCTGTCTCGGCTACACAGGAATGATCAGAAGAAATACAGATATGGGTCTGTTGCGCAGTAGCTCGGGAGTCGACGCTTGCAACGTGAGACGTCGTCTGCTCCGTGTTTACATGAAAGTGGGGAGGAAGGCGGCGGCCGACGGCTCGTTCGTCTGGCGCGTTGCTCGCGGCTCCTACATTTGCCGTAGACCCGACTCGTCGCTGGTGTGGCTGGCGCCATCTATGGGAGCCTCTTGTAACAGCTTACAAGGCCACAAAATGGCCCGTTCTAATTGCATTCTGCTTGACAGCAGTCTTCAAGCCGACTTGTACGTCAGTACCTGTCGGATCCCAAACATAACTAACGAGAATATACAGTCGCTGGGAGGCTGCATTCAGCTGTATACGTCAGTCACATACTGCGGCCGGGTAGATAGTGTCTAAAGCAGATTATTGATTTAGAGTAGAGCTTAGAGTATAGTTTTGTTTTGGCTCATTGGCGTCAAATTAGGTAAAGCATACACAGATCGCGGCAAAACACTCCATCCATTCGCTACATCGTGTGTGCAAATACACGGTTCTCGAACTGTATTCTAGAAAAGCAGTTAGAATGAAAAACACGCACTTCATTATTTGCTCTCGCTCCTCATAAAACCGTGAATGGGGCAGGCGATCGAATACGTTTAATTTAATCCTCACGTCTGAATGCTTGCTGCAGCCGAGCAATATATATATAGCGGCATATGAACTAGTGTAATCTTGTAAAATGTGCGATATCTTTTCTCCGAGCACCCCGTGTGTGGTTATAAAGGCGTAATTACGGGTCGCTCGGCGATCATGCACCTTTGATTATTCATTAGCGAACTCCGACGCCGAGCCCGAGGTAGTTGCGTCTGTCGGCCGCACGGCGCGGCCTCAGCAGGGTTGCCTGACGAGCAGGACGTCGGTCAGGTCGAAATACTGCGGGGTGCTTTGTGCGTCCACCTTCAGCTCCAGTGTCAGCTGCAAAGACGTAAGATGCGGTCGCTTGCATTTTCTTTTTACGCTGACAGGCACACTGCGTATGCATGCTTGGTGTGCAGTGCACTTAGCAAAAATGGTCTATAGGCTTCCTATAGACTGTATTGCTTTCCTATAGATATTTATTTTTGTTTATTCATAGTCTTAGACTGTCTACAGACAAGAGTCTACCAAAAGTGTATGGCCATAAATCCATAGATTGTCTATAGACTGTCTATAGGATTTGTATTGCCTACAGACTGTTCTCTAGTGTTTGTCTATAGAGTCTAATAGACTTCATGGACACAACTCTATGGACAGCCTATAGACTGCCTAAATAAATTTTTGTAAGCAAAAAGAACAGCCCATAGCAAAGGCAATTAAATGCGCTGCCCGCGCTGTAAGCCAGAGGGTATCGCGCGGGCCGCACCGAAAAGCAATTTCTTTGCACGACAGACATGCTCTGCTTATTCCTACCCTCTGTGTGTACCGCATGAATAGCAATTCGATTTTAACCCAGGTATTGCTAATTTACAGGGTAGGTGTTGTCTTTCGGAACCTGGTTGCACAACAAGCGCGGGAGAGCAGGTAACCATCGGTCTATTCCGAGGGAAAGGAAACCTCACGAGTTTAGGTCACGTTAGGTTATGAGGAAAGAAAATGAGTTCCGGTAAACATCAGTTTCAAAAGCTTTCAGCCAAATAAATAAGAAGTCTTCAGCTTAATATCAGTTGCAAGTCGCGCTGTCGGCTGATTTCATGAATTCATGCATACATGCATGCCTTTCTTGCATGTCTCGTTGCGCACCACTGTTGCCTAACTGAGTACATTGTACCATGCATTTTAGCGTTGTTTGATAAAGCAGGTGTTTTTATAGCCTACACGACGGCGGAGGTTCAATCTTCGCGCTTACTTTCAATCCACTAACGAGCTCGCGAGATGTCGCCACTTGCACAGCCCGAAGGTTCGTGGCGAAAACGAATAGGGCAAGGCGTTTTTTGCGTTCTACAGAATAGAAAGCCGGGCGAGTTGAAGGCTGTACGTGATGTATTTGCGGGCACAAACTTTACATAGACGTCCTGCGTCTTCTTTCCGCGTCTTTTTTAAAGTTTGAGCCCACAAATATATTCCGTTGGTAGCGCGGCAGGAAAGTAGCCTAGTGCGTGCTCTGAAGTCTGCATAATTCGCCACGAGCTTTCACGGGCTTTACGTCAACGACTTGCCTTTGCACACCTTTACAGCATTTATAGCCGGGTTTGTAACGAAAGCTCCAGCGTCGTAGCTGTCAACCTTTTTGCACGGAAAAGCCGAGCTGAGGGACAGCCAGGATATGCGGATCGCTGTCAGTTCAGCCTATCTTGACGGTGTCCTGCGGTTCGCTTTTACCGTGGCACATAAAGCCCCTCGATAATATGAAAGTTCCGCCACTCATTGAACTTTGCCGCCGCCGCGTGACCTCCTCGCCTTCTCCTCGCCCCTTCCCTGAGGGTCGGCTCTCCGCCCGATTTCCTGCGCTACGATTGGTCTCCCTGCCGTTGCCCTTGGAGACGCGGGGGTCCGGCGTTTTGCTTGTGTTTTTCTTTTTCCGTCGCGCCATTTTTCTCCTAGGCTCGGCGAGCGAATAATACGCGCTGCGCTTTTATTGCAACGTGCAAGCGCTATACCACTCTGTTGCGCGTACAACTGCAGCAAGCGGCCTGAAGATGGTTATGCGGTATTCATGATACCATATATATTCAGGTTAGAGGATTAACCACGACGTCATAACGAATGGTTGACGCCGTTGGATGGAAGGCATGCTTCGAGGGTTGTTTGCTGCTTCGTTTTTAGGTTATTTTGCATGCGAGGCCAGAACGGATCGCATCTCCAAAGCATCCGCGCATTGCATCTTCTCTCCAAATAGCGACTGGACTCAAAACGTGCTAGTTCTTGCACCAGCAGCGTCGTCTTTATAACAACAAATCTGCAATTTTATACAGAGAAGCTTTTAGCATAAGATCCCATTGTCCGTCAAATTTCGGGTGGATGAAACTGCTGTATACATGTACAAAGTGACGTTTATTTGAGCTATTACATACACAACTGTTGTATTTCCTTGAGCATGTCTTTTCTCAACTGTCATCAATACTGCATAGCACATTTCTGCACTAGCGTAGACGCTGAATATTATGTGATTCTCCCGTCTGTTACGTGAATCTTGTCAATCAACGTTCTTGTGTGTGCGCGAAAATATATCATCCTGCTGATCATGTTCTCATTTTCTTTAATGATACATTTTTTTGTGATGCCTAATCAAAATACAGCTTTATATCATCTGCTAGATAGTGAAACGAAATTTCAGTGTCAAGTATAATATTACATTATCAAGAGGCGTTTATCTTTCCTAGAGATATATAATGCATTCTCTCATAGGTATACCGAGTATATTCTTAAGCTTCCTTGACACCAGTGCCTAATATTGTTCTATGAATTGCGGTCGATGAGTGGTTGTCTGCGCTCCTTGATCGCATTGAAAGTGCGCAACTGTTTTATTCAGTGAACAGACTAGAATAATAATAATAATTGGTTTTTGGTGGAAAGGAAATGGCGCAGTATCTGTCTCATATATCGTTGGACACCTGAACCGCGCCGTAAGGGAAGGGATAAAGGAGGGAGTGAAAGAAGAGAGGAACAAATAGGTCCGTAGTGGAGGGCTCCGGAATAATTTCGACCACCTGGGGATCTTTAACGTGCACTGACATCGCACAGCACACGGGCGCCTTAGCGTTTTTCCTCCATAAAAACGCAGACTAGAATGAAAAAGCCACTTTCACACTGATGAGACAAACCTATGGACGGAAGATGCACTCATGACTAATTTATTGTGAGCAGGTGCACGCTAAATAAGACTTAGTGCACGCCAGTATGCACAAGCAAAGAAAAACATTTCGAAGCAGTTTGTGTTAAGCCTAGTTACCTCTGTTGTGAGGTTTTTCTTTTAGTTTGGCTAGCTAGCATAATGCGTTTACACTTGCCCTTAGTTTTCCATCTATCGTGCAAGGTTTGGATTTAACTTCAGTTGAATAATTAGCACTAATTAATTCGGGTCGATAACTAGCACAGCTCATTTGCACTGAACATAAGCTCTCAAAAGGCATATGACTCGATGCTATAATGCAAAGGGTGGTTTTGATTGCATATAGATAATTAATGCTAATTAATATGAATAGCTAACTATTTTAAAGCATTTGCATTCATCCTAAACTTTTTAACGGTATATGACTTGATCGTCTAGCTCAAAGTTTGGTTTATACAAAATTAACTAATTAACGCCAATTAACGCGAATCTCTAACTAGCACAATTGTATTACCCTTGGCCTAAGCTTTCCAACGGTATATGACTCGATGCTGCCGCACAAATTTGGATTTTAATTGCAATTTACTAAACATCAATTAATTTGGCCCAGTAATTGGTGAAAATAAATGTATAAGTAACCAATGATCCAAGCTCACGGTTGATCACGTGATATATATACTATGCTTAGACAGCTTGAGAGTAGCGTAATAGACGAAGTCCTCCTTCGACCTTCACTGATCTTGAAGTTCAAAGCACCAGCCTGGGTCATGTTCCGAAGTTTTACCGCGGTGACAGAGTTCATGCCATAAATAAACAAACACAAACAAAGTCAGAGGCAGTATTAGATCAGGTGCACAAAGTAAAACACCTTATCATGTGACTTAAAAAGTTACTGCAGTACAGAACTCGCCTGAAAGCTTTGTTTACATCAGTATTACCCATTCAAACAGTTCTAAGAAGAAACCAGTCTCTTCATGAACATTACTTTGGACATTCTCAATGCTTTTCTCCCAATTTTTCAAATATTCTGCGCACTCCTGGAGCGTAGACCTGGCCCAAAAACACGCACTTCACTCGCTGCTGCAGCCGGCCGGCGGGCGCCAAGGAGAAAAAGCGTGTCGTGCGCAGAGCTCGCAGCCGCCGCGCGAGGAGAAAAGAGGAGGAAAGCGCGGCGCAGGGGAGGGTGTCGCTACTTTCAAATTATCAAGGGGCTTTAGTGGCACAATGCTGCTAGCCCCGACTACCGAACTGCACACGAACTACGCACATTGCCTTAGCGCATAACTAGCACATACGTCAGAGCAGCAGCCGCTATGCTGGCAAACCAGGTGCACTGCGAAAAGGTCGCGTCTCTGTTATTCGTTTATCGAAGCTTGTTCTGGCCGGCACTGCTAAACATATACTGGGAAATTCACCATCATGGCTCCCTTGACGGCAGGTGCAAGCTATGTATACGCCAGTCAATTGTCACTCGGGATTGAAAACTAACCTGCTTCTAGGGCTTAAAACCAGCAGTGGATCATGGTAGTCGGGCCTCCCCCGTTGTTCTCAGGAAGAAGTCCCGGGAGTATTCAAAAACGGAGGGGTGTGGTCTTCAGAAAGCCCTTACCAGTGCTGTCTGCTGTGTGAACGTCGACAGAAGTTACCGGCCTGTGAGCACAGAACGCGTGCGCCGATAGCGCCCCAAATGGGAGTGGTGTATCGGTTGCGGGAACACTAGCGGTACATGCTAATATGTTTCAAGGAATGTGAGGGCAGATGTAAGCAAGGGGGGCTGCGACGTCCGAACTTGGCTCCCGGGGTCCGCATATATAAACGGCGAGCTTTGGTATGCATGCGCTCGACGCTGCCACTCATACGAAGACATGAACAATCCGTGACTCTCTGCCACTTTGTCATACCATGCAGAGCTCTTCACTTAGCAATTTTTGTGATAGTATGCGGGTAAATCGAGTTACAGCAACGGAACGTGGCCGCTTAATGACCTGTGCATAAACGTACACATCCTCCTTCACTCACCTGCACCTGGATGGGCTTGTTGATGGTGATGCTGTAGGGAGTCCAGTGGGTGTAGTGGCGCGTCAGGGCGCTGCTCTTGAGCACGTTCCGGTCGAGCACGTGCAGTCGCACGTGCAGCTCGGAAGAGCCTCCCGCGCCGTCGCGGAAGGGACCCTTGCGGAACAGGAAGCGTAGGCAGCACGAGGCCGACTCGTTGTCCGGCACGGCCAGCACCCGGTCCAAGGTGACGGCCGCCGTCCCGTTAGGACCCACGGTGGTGGTCAGGTAGCCGCTACCTGAGGGAGGCGCGGCGCGGAGGGATCGGTCCGATGAGGGACACAACGTGATCCGGAATTGTACAGCTGCCACAAGAACTGGCACCTGAGGTATGTGTTGAGTACAGCTGACATGACGCAACTTCCCGCGGGACTCATGTTAGCGGTCCTAGCTTGGTATCCCCGCAATGGTGTATGCGGTGTGCATGCGTTGGGTGTGCCACGACACCGCGGACCTAAGCTCGCGGCAGTTGGGCCCATTCATATGCCCCTGGACGTGCGACCGGCTTCACCCCTGCTCTGTGTAGTTTTGAGGCGTTAGACCGCACATATTACACCGCACCAAATAACCACAGAGGGTCGAAAGCCGTCCACTACGCCGCCTTTCTCTTTCCCTTGTCTTCTTTCACTCCCTTCTTCATCCGCTACCTGAGTGCGTGGCTGAGGTGTCCCGAAAGCGAGACACTGCGCCTTTACATTCCTTATTTCCAATTTCCCCTCCTCGCCATGAGATGCAGGCTAGTATAAAGTGCAGCCCGCTCCGATTTCCAGCTCCAGCCGATTGCTGGTGCAAAATTTCCTGCGTGAATTTATCTATATAGTTTGCGAAGCACCCGTTATCAGTAACTTAGTTTTCGATAGCCAGCTGTCTCTCATTCTAGAAACGTCCTTGACCACTTACGAAGCAAGAACGACATTCAGGCTATTTCCTAAGCTAGAATTCTTAATATTGCTTTTTCACCAAGTAAGGAAGCTATTTTTATTGAATTTCACTCTAGCTCTGCGATATCGTAATTAACTCGGGGCGCAACTCTTCCGTCAGCACTCTCGGGCACGGGCTCATTGCAGCGCCACCTATACCAGATTTTGTGCTATATGAGAATGACGACACAAGCCTCTTTAGCATTCAAGGTCTGATCGATCCCTGCACTTGGAAACAACACATCTGATCGTCCTCTTGAACAGACAACCGACCAAGCTGGTATGAGCGGTAATGGAAGCGTACTAAAAAAATAGAGTGCTGCAGTGCTTCTTATATACTTTTGACTTGTGCTTGGCGCATGATGGTCTTAGTTGCCTACGTGCCATAAAAAAACAACACACATATCCTTTTGACTGTTTTGTTGTCTGTCGCTTTGTTGCTGCTTCACTGGAACTTCGTTTTATTTCATGTACCGCCAGACACCATGCGTTGCATTTCAATCCGTCTGTTGCGTACTTTGGTAGCCTCGCCTGTATGTTGTGCATAACCAGGGAGTTATGTCTGTATAGCAGCAGCCTCTGCTGAGAGATATTGCTCCGGGGGCATACGCAGTATGCGCGAGAATGGCTGCGCGGCCACTGCCCACTCACCGCCAATGAGGCGACGCACTTGGAAGCTCCCGTAGGGTTCCTCCTTGATGGGGCAGTCGAGGTGGGGCGCGTGGAAGTTGCAGTAGAAGATGGTGCCCGCTGGTAGCGCCACCTGGGGTCCATCAGCATTCTCCGACTCTAGAGGACGGAGCGTGGAATGGGGACGTGGGAATGGCGGACACCACTCGACGATTCACACTTTTCTGACATCAAGACAGTTCGCTTAATGAGCCGCACCACCGCCCGCGAGTGTGTCGCATCGATTCACTTTGCGCAAGTCTCGTCTGCTACAAATCGGTTAACCACAAGATGGGATTTGGTTTGCCACTGTGCCACCCGACACGCTCTTCATGTGTGGATTGGCCCTTGTGTCGATCGATCTTGACGCGACACTGAAGCCAGTTTCGTACACAGATATGTTTGCCTCTGAGAAGTCGTAAGCAGGGTTTCAATAAAATATCAATTTGACGTCGGAATTACTCCATTTTTGTCGGCCGTTACGATTGGCTCTCGCGAAGCCACGCCCCACATTACCTCTTTGTCGTTGGCTGAAGCCGAGTAATGGACGGGGAAATCGCGTCGCCTTAGCCAATCGCAAAGAACAAATGAATGAAAGAAATCTGAAGAAATTTAAAATTCCCTCTAATATTACAGAAGCCCAGAGGGGCCTTCAACTAAATCGCTTTGCACTGCGTGGTTTTCAGCGCGAACGTGATCAGTGGCGTAATTACGAATATTCCCTCCCCACCTCTTTTTTCGCGGGGTGTCTAACAACCCTCGGACCAGCTGCAAGACCAACTGGGCCTCGTGCGCCAGGCCCGCTTCCTTCTTGGTGCTTCAAGCGACCAAATTATAATGCTCCTATATACTACTGGTGTATACGCACTACTTCCGAACGGAGAGAGTTGCTTGTGTTTTTGACAGGAGCCATTTCCTTGATGGGACAAGATAATCTTGGTTTAACTAACGGTACCAGACGTTGGTTAAGCCAGCCTATGCTGCAACACACACACACACACACACACACACACACACACACACACACACACACACACACACACACACACACACACACACACACACACACACACACACACACACACACACACACACACACACACACACACACACACACACACACACACACACACACACACACACACACACACACACACACACACACACACACACACACACACACACACACACACACACACACACACACACACACACACACACACACACACACACACACACACACACACACACACACACACACACACACACACACACACACACACACACACACACACACACACACACACACACACACACACACACACACACACACACACACACACACACACACACACACACACACACACACACACACACACACACACACACACACACACACACACACACACACACACACACACACACACACACACACACACACACACACACACACACACACACACACACACACACACACACACACACACACACACACACACACACACACACACACACACACACACACACACACACACACACACACACACACACACACACACACACACACACACACACACACACACACACACACACACACACACACACACACACACACACACACACACACACACACACACACACACACACACACACACACACACACACACACACACACACACACACACACACACACACACACACACACACACACACACACACACACACACACACACACACACACACACACACACACACGTTTTTGTTCTGTAACTTGACCTGCATCGTACCGCTAATACAGAAGCTCTTTCTGTGGCTTTAATGCGGTCTTAAAAAACGAGCCGAATATGGGCGCCGCATGTGACGCGACGCTTGTATATATGCGGTGCCTCGATATCCAGGCACCCTAGCGTGACGCTGCGCGTCTTTCGCCCACTGCTGTCAAATGTGAGAATGTGAAACTGCGGCACCCACGAATCCGCCGACTAGGAATGCGGTTCTGTCCGTCGCGTGGGACCACCTTCGAAGAAAAACGCCTTGGAATGCGAACTGGAGCCTCGAGAGCGGCGCCAGCACCAAGGACATTTTCTAAAGGCTAAACAGAAGCGGAGAGATTAAAGGCACTATGTTTGGTGTCTTTGCATTTCCTGTGAAGTAGTACTGTCTCGTTTGTTTTCCTGCGACTTGCGCCTTTAATGAAGCGACACCGCGCTTAGCAATTAGGCCGCGTCTGGTGACCGCTGGCTGCGGTGGCCGTGCTCTCTTGAGCAGAAGATCCCACACTGGGGAGGGTAAAGTGCGCAGTGGAGGTTGCACCCAACCTAGAACACTGTAGTTACGCTGAACCTTTGCGATGGCGTCACTGCACCGTCAGGGTTACAGCGCGGCCAGCACCGTTTGTTTTTTTGGCAGAATGTGTGCACAAAAAGATAAGCATTGTTAAAGATTCAGTGCTTCAATAAGGTTTACAATCTGTTTGAAAATGACAATATTATTGCATTTGAGCACTTTGAAATTAAAAAGGGCGCACTAACGATGTCTGTAATTTCCACTGTAATAGCGCCCATGGTGGTGCACGTTAGAAAGAAGAACGACGTTGCCAGATTAGTACGTGCTTGCCCTGAAATTGGTCTTCATAATTATGAACGGCTGCCTATCAAGAGAGGTTACAATAATGGCCACCACCAGGGTTAGCAGGAATGTCAAGAGGATGCTCATCGAACTTCTGCCACCGCCACCCTCGTATCTGAAGTAAGTATATCAGGCACCAGCAGCAGCGACAAGCGCAGGCGGTGGTGGTGGGGAAAACTTTACTTGAAACACGGCAGTTTAGGACACGCAGTTGCATGCCATCCACGTGCATGCCGTCCCACTATGACATGATGAAAAGTCGCTGTGAGAGAGTTCACTCGCATTTCGTTCGTCAGCGCCGCGTCGTACCGTGTGCTTTGGAGTTCTCGCGGCAATGTGCTCTTCCCTTCGGGTATGCTAATTAACCCGTCACACTCATCAGGTAGTTCAGAAAATTCTTTAGAGCAGGAGCGGCAGGTAGCAATGCAGATATTCGTGAAGTCGCCCGCTCTCTAGATGGCCACTGTACGGTGCTGACCAGGCGACGAGTCGAGCATCTCGTTATGGCATTGCACACCCTTGGTAAAGACTGCCCGGGCGGCATTCATGGCATGGTTGGTGCACTTATGCTCCTGAAGGCCGAAAAAGGTCTTGGAATGTGAGTACGCAAGTCATGCACGTATCTAAGAAGATGAGAGCCAGGGCCCCTCCCTCACAAATCGTGATTCAGCCCCCCCCCCCCCCTTTCCTTTCCAAATGTCTTATCAGCACTGGTGTTCGGTATGCATCGCCCAGGGACTAACTACAACCCTAATTAACATAAGATATTACCTTGGGCCCCTCCCGAAAAAAAAAATTTAGCTGCGCGCCTCACCCTAAAGAGTTTGAGCTTGAGGGGTGCTACAGGCGCTCGACTCGGGGCAGAAAAGCAAACTTTGTGGCCCGAGGACTTTTCACCAATACTGTGCATGCGCGCCCAATTTAATCACTTGTGCTTGAGAGAGTGGTCCTTACTGCACAGGGCACCGAATCCGGAGTCGTGTCTCCAGAAAGTGCTGTTGGCCGCGCATCGGGTGCCGGGTGGGCAGCGTGAGCACGGCTCTCCGGGCAGGTACACGCGGCTGTTCAGGTAGTTGCCCCTGCACGAGGCCGGCCCCGCCAGTAAGACCAGGCGCATGCTACCAACGCTATCTGCTATTCCCCCAAAAGCTCGAAAGGGTACACAGGTGCGCCATTTTTAAACCTTTTGTTTCATTCTGGCCAATCAGTTAGACGCGAATCTCGATGCGCATTTAGTACTCCCTTAGTCCTATAATATTATTTTAGGTGCGGAGAAAGGAGGCAAAGGCCTATATAAACTTAAACACGCATTCAAGTGAGGACAGATGGAATTTGCACCAACTCACTGTACTTATTCCAGGGGATTGTGAGATTACTACTAAGGACGGTTGCAGACTAAAATGCCCATCCTGTCGGAATTATTTTTTTTTAACCTGTTGCAACTATACACAACACCGATCGGCCATGAAACGCCACCGTATACTGACACCTGTAAAAGTGTACTCACCGAGAATGCAAATCAATCGCCACAGTGAGGGAGATGGTGGATTCCTCTATGCAGTCCACAGTGTTCAAACCATTAAACCTCCTGCTTGAAGGTGATACGGTAACCGTCTCGATCACTGATCATCGTAGTGGGGTATCTCGGCAGAAACTTTCCTCAGCTTGAACGCTGTTCCCGTCAAACTTCCTAGAATTTTGACCGTAATTTCATTGTTCGCTATTAATAGCTGGTGTTTATATATTTTAAATCTGTTTCGAAGGACTCACGTTCGTTCGGAACGACCATTAAAATCTCACTGAGTTTTGTATTGATCATGCTCTCCATGCTCTCCTTAATCGACGATTCCATCTAGATGTGCACCCTAACATTACAAGGTACTCGCAATGCCAAGAATATATATATATATATATATATATATATATATATATATATATATATATATATATATATATATATATATATATATATATATATATATATATATATATATATATATATAGTAGCTGAAGTAACCTTTAATTCTTACAGTGTAGTTGGAAGCAGTGCTAACTGCTATATGTAACGTCGTCATCTGTATGCACATTTTACAGCGATATTTGCTAAATGGTGCACATCCACAAAAACATTGGACGGGTGGCTTCGCAAGAAGTTAAAAGATCTCGCAAGTTTTTACTACGTCAGAATACAGCTCGCGGTGATTCTTCAAAGATGCCCTTTAATCGGTCACTCTGCATCATGATATTATAATGTCTTAGAATGCCTGTTACGTTGGGGGCAGAGGCCTAGTAGGTTAAGACTAAATTAGTTTTTTTTTTTTAAGACAGGTTCTTTTGACTCGCGGTCACAAGCGTCTGCGCGTTTCACGGAGTCGCCAATTACCCTTCCCGGATATTTTTGTTTCGTAAAAATATGCAAACTTCTGCGCAATTCTTGCAAAACGCCGATGGCTCTGAGCATATTCTATTGAAGGGGACCATGTTTTACACGGATGCTGTTAAAGTGAAGGTGATGTTGGCAGTTGGCCCACCTACAAAAATTCCAAAGGACACCCAAAAACCTGGCAGTATGCACGAACCCGAGAAAATGGATTAAGGTGGATTTATCGGTTGGATTAGTATAATCGCATATGATAATCCAATGGAAGGTCCTAGAACATTCTAGAATGTGATCACTCAAACATACGCCGGAGTTTTGGCGGGAAAATCGCAAGAACAGCATGTCATTAGACACTCGCCGTAGATGCCATAGCAGGCAACCTAAATGCTACCGCGTTTCCTTTAAGAATGCACTTAAGAAGACTCCCAAGCTTTTCTTGGGTAGGAGGGGTAGGGGAGGGGGTTAAGTTTTGAGGTACATTTATCACTTTCATGCACATCGCGACAGTCGCGTAGTGGACTCACGCCGGACCGTAGTTGCAGACGTAGGACTGCACAAACCAGCTTCCCCTGGTGAACAGGGAGTAGCCGCAGCCGATGGACCACGTCTTAGCCCACACCATCTGCGGTGGTAAACAGCAAATCATTTCTTCTTATTTCGTTTAGTTTCCACAAGCTCGCTTCCCCCACGCAGATGTATGTACATGTATCGAACTCGACTTTTACACAGCGGTCGCGCTCGTTGGTTTTTCGAAAGTAGTCAGCACCGCAACTGAGAGTGAACTGATTGCATCGTAGGCAATGATTTCACGGTCTCCGCTCTTTTATTCGCCGCGAGCCACAGCTGCTAGAGGAACACGGACTTTATTTTTATCGGCAGCACATTTCTCGCCTCGTCGCTGGCAGCTGTTACGAATCCACGTGTGCTTTGCAGTTGTTGCTTCGTGTTCATGAAACGATGGGCGTGCACACGACTAATCGCTCGAGCTGCCCGACTCCAGCTGAGCAAGCGCTGTATCTAGCAGACACAGCCAGCGGCTTATCACGAAACAGTGCTGCAAGTATCCCTGTCCGCGTGCCCTCTAGCCCAACTTGGTGTTTCGCACCTTTTCGCATCAGCACGCCTAAGAACTCCAACTTCATTATTTTTCAGAGGCTGCGATGCAAGACCGAAACGTTTTTAGTAAGGATGGAGGCCACGCATAGACCTTCTACTTTCGACAGAAGTCGTACAGCTAGCAAGGCCGTAAACTCGTACAGCAGCGACAACTCTGCCACTGCATCGCAGTACCGCAGGGCGCTGAATGAAGAGATGTAAGATTACAACGCAACTCAGCCAAATAATATGTGAGAAGGCGTTACAAAAAAACTCGGACTTTTTTCCCCCCCGTAGGAAAGTATATGAATGCGATATCTGTGTCGAACAGTGCCCTCCTGGCGTCATCCATGAGTCCAAGTCCCACTTGACCATGTGATCGCAGGGCTTTCGGTTGTAACATATTACGATGCTGATGCCGATTACCTCGGCACTCATAAAAATAAATATTCTCCATAAAAGAAAGACACAAGAAAGGGGGCACCCGGGTTTGAACCGGGGACCTCTCGATCTGCAGTCGAATGCTCTACCACTGAGCTATACCCCCCGACGTGCCACTTTCTATGAAAAGGTACTCTTGATACGTAAGTCAGCAATTTCTTCCGGTTACGACATATTACGACACGGAATACCTCGGCAGCTACAAAAATAAATATTCATCTCAAAAGAAAGAGGTAAGTAAGGGAGCACCCGGGTTTGAACCGGGGGATCTCTCGATCTGCAGTCGAATGCTCTACCACTGAGCTATACTCCCAGATGACTTCGCAGGTGTGGAAAGATCCTATTGATCCGTAACTCTGCAATGTTGTCCGGTTTCTACATATTCCGACACTGATACCGGTTATCTCGGCAGTCATAAAAATAAATATTCTCCATAAAAGAAAGACACAAGAAAGGGGGCACCCGGGTTTGAACCTGGGACCTCTCGATCTGCAATCGAATACTCTACCACTGAGCTATACCCCCAGATGACTTCGCGATATGGAAAGATAGCACTTTCTATGAAAATGTGCTGTTGGTACATAAGTCTGCAATTTCTTCCAGTTACGACATATTACGACGCAGAATACGTCGGTAGCTATAAAAATAAATATTTACCATAAACGAAAGACAAGAAAGGGGGCACCCGGGTTTGAGCCGGGGACCTCTCGATCTGCAGTCGAATGCTCTACCACTGAGCTATACTCCCAGATGACTTCGCAGGTGTGGAAAGATCCTATTGATCCGTAACTCTGCAATGTTGTCCGGTTTCTACATATTACGACACTGATACCGGTTATCTCGGCAGTCATAAAAATAAATATTCTCCATAAAAGATAGAGGCAAGAAAGGGGGCACTCGGGTTTGAACCGAGGACCTCTCGATCTGCAGTCCAATGCTCTACCACTAAGTTATACCCCCAGATGACTTCGCAGGTGTGGAAAGATCCTACTGATCCGTAATCCTGAAATTTCTTGCGATTAATGTTACCTCACTAACATAGAGCGCTAGCACGCTTTATAATCGCTTTTTCGAGAACATTTTTAAGCAAGGCTTCTCCTTCTAACTTTCTTCAATATCCCCCTCTCCTTTTCTCATTATGCGTAATGGCAAGCATCTCGAAAAAAAAAGACACTACCACAGAATGTGCGGCTAAAAAATTATTCCCAATTGGAAGAAGCGTATAATGATTTTCCCCAGGCGACGGTCAAGGAGCAACGACGAAGTTGGAAGCAGCAGATCTCCAGGAGACGCATTTCGAAACGGTCGACATTTTATACAAGCCCAAGCTCAGTCAAGAACCTCTCACCTTTATGGCGTTAATGATTTGAACCGCAGCCTCCAGAAACGCGTCGAAGGTCGCCTATTTCCTTATCACGCCCACACCACGTAATGAGCTTTATACGGCTGCAAAATTCGAGATGAGTACAGCTGGAGCCGCTCGAATGAATAATGATTAAGTGGCCGGTACCAGCGTTGACGAGCAACCGGATTTTTTTTTTTTTTACTGAAGGAATATAAGTAGTGCCCTCCGTTATCGCGTTTAATTTTTTTCGGAATTCGGGGGGTTAAAATAAGGCGCTATATTTGGTTTCAAATTCGCATACAAATCGGATTGTTAACAAAAAGTCATCATAGATGTTCTGATTTTTTTCTATTAATAGCAGTTAATACAGCATTCACTTTTTTATATGAAGTGTTGTTTTTTCCTCACAATGTTTTTAAAATGGAAAGGACAGGTCGCATCAAGAAAATCTTAGTCAAACTCGGATATTTATTTTCTTATCTAGTGCACTTATTTTTCGCCGTGCATTATCATACCCATGCGCAGAACTGCGTCTGTATGTTTTTGTTTGTGTACTGTAAAAACCCTCAAGACCAAAAAGGCCATCTTACCATCCTCACTGCCTCTCCTCTTGCTCTCCCTTGCGTTTTCTCAGAGCTTTGGAATAGGACGTCGTTAGCTTGTAGGTAGCACTCTACAGTGCTGCTAATAAAGAGTTTTAGCATTACCGGAGAGCATGGAGTATTCACCGATGTCGCAGCGGGCGCCATTTTGTTGTCTGTGAAGCACTGGGAAAGGCCGCGCGCGTGTCTAATGAGATTATCGCCGCCTGCTCCGGCCGGCACTATTGAAGCCGCACCCTCGACAACAAAATGGTGTCCTTGGCGTCATCTCAATATATGGAAACTCGTCGCTGTTGTCGTGCTTACGTAAGCTTGTCAAATTTTCCGTGCAGTAATAGCTTCCGCAGTTAGCGTACTTACAGCATAACCGTGCTAAAACTTAAACAAGGCGGCCAGACAGCGCCTGTGTTATGTCCTCTAACTTCAAAAACATTGAAGGGTAACCACGCGGGCTAGTTGGTGTGGATATACATAATGAAACGAGAAACAAAAGCGGGAACACAAGCGCTGTATTGGGAAGGACGTCCGGGACAACTAGCCCTGTCCTGTGTAATTCCTCTTGTTACCGATTTAAGCATGAAATGCTTGTAGCTCCCTTTGTCGGCACGCTGCTGGTGACCTTGGCGCCATAACAGATGAGAACATGGCGCCTAGCCTAAACGAACATTCGTGAACCATTCAGTTCACCCGCCCCTGGTGCCTGCGTGCTGCGCTCCCACCGGGGCAGCGCATGCGTCAACAGCGTCGTGAAAGCCAGCGCGCGGCGCGAAGTAACCTAAAGCGGAAACTGGATGATCATTTCCTATACTCTTTTTTTTTTATTCGAAGACTTGCCATGTGGCATAAGAAGAGGCTGACGATAAGCTAAAGTAGGCCGTGGAGCCTATTCCCTTTAAGAAACCTTAGCAGGCTCCGGCTATTAGCGTTGTTTGCCCGTTAGCCACAAGGACCGGTGTTCCTCCCTTGCAGCTGTTAGTCCAAATTCCAGTAATCGTCTTCTTCTTTAGTCCCGATTTCCTGGGCAAGTCGACAAAAGGTGGTGAATATCCACCTCAGAGGCCAGCATGGAAAATTAAGGACATATGCTGAGCAATTCTTGAGAGCCCCATCGGCATGTGACCGACGGGGTAATTAGGGCCGCCCATTCCTTGTCCTTCTAAGGGACACCTCCTCCAATCCCGCTGAGTTAAGAGAAGGGGTTAGAGTCTTCGGTTTAGACCGAAAATAACCGATAAAAGTGTGCCAATTTCACCTTTCGAAGTTCGGTTTTAACCGAAAAAGGTCAGTATTCCTGGCATGCAAGGCATAGCTAGCTGCAGGGTTGCGAGGTCCTAATTCGAAAGTGAGCCATAAAAATAACAAAAGTAGTCCAAAAGTAGCCAACGTGTCACCGAAGTGTCAAAAGTAGCCAAAAATAACGCCAAGGCTGCAGAAGCACACCAGAAGCACAAAAGTCGCAAGAAATTTATAATTCTTGTAGGACGAAGGGTAACAGTGGATGTGAATGACATTTGAAGTATAAAAGCATAGCTAATCAAATGAAAAGAAATACATGAAAGTCATGGAAAAGAAGCATGGAAAACACGATGAATTTCTGAAGGCAGAGAAGGTGGCGGAAAAGTAACCACGTAATCGGAAGAGTTCTCCTTCTCTCCAGAAGATAAATAATTTGCGGCGCATAACTATTTTAATTCCCATAAATATGTGGTATGCGTGGCATTTTTTATTGCACGAAATGTTTTCACTGCTCTGTAAACAAGGGCATGATTTGTACCGTTTTTCTCTTGTGACCCTTTTTTCAACTTTCTATTGCAAAAACAGACTGATCGCCACGTGCAGTTGATATATATCGAAGGCATAGAAAGCACAGCCTTGGTCAAATTTTTTCAGGTCACTTGGGTTGCTTTTCAGCAGCATACTGGGGCACTTATGGCTCCCCTGAAGCTCTATATCGCTGTACGATACGAAGCTCCTTCGTCCTCACGTTTCAAAACATTTTGGTCTACAGCGTTTCCCACTAATCGGCTAAAAGGAAATCATGTGCCTTGAAAAATTTTAACCACGACTGTAATTCTCAGCTTCATACAACTGGCTGTCGGGCTGTCATGGGGGGCCGATCAACGAGCTTTGAACCAGGAGTCAACTGAGGAAGCAAGGTATATCAGCTAAGTTGCAAGTCACTTTCCTATTTGGCTGATGCGCATTGAGTAAATGGAGATGGGGTATCTCTTATTGCTGGCTCTAAGGAAACCTACGTATGAGCATTGCATAGCGGAGGCGGAGTTTCGGAGTCTTGCCTGGGAGAACACAAGAGCAGCAGGAGCGAGAAGTATTTTAGGCCTAGGACATGATTACAGGTAAACTTTCATCAAAAGGCCAGGCCCCGCAGAATAATGGCGTCCACGTGTGGTATTCTGACACAGTCAAGCAAGGACGCACTCGGATCACGGGCGAAAAGAAAGGTTCGTTATTCAGTCCTGACTTTGATTTCAAGAGTAGCCAAGTTCAAGTTTTTCACGACGAACTGTGCAGCGGCGCAGACAGGAGCGCTCGCGCTAGGCCAGTGGCCATGAAATTACCTCATTGCCATCGATCATCGCTTCTCTTTCTTCGGCTGGTCGCCACGTAACATTTGGTGCGAGGTGCGGAGTTAATCCCCGTCCTGGTCCGGGAGCTTCGGCGCATGCGGGAGCCGCGGTCGTCGACCGTGAGTTCTTGGTCAGCGTCGCCCGGCCGTGCCCCAACCTTTCAGACCCGAACCGATCTCGCCGTTCTTCCCCAGCCCCGCCCACCGCCGAGACCACTCAACACGATGAATTGAACCTGGCTCAAGGAGCCGACCTCATCGACCCGAGACGCTGCCCACACGTGACGACACCGTTCCCCTGCCCATGCCGTTCGGCGCGTCCTGGGGCCCTGGCCGTCGGCTCCTGGTGACCTACGGCCAGGAAGCTTCACGGGCCAGGAATCATTCAGTCATGTTCTTCATCGTGGCGGCCAGCACATCACCACTTTCTGCTTCCTGTCCCGCCACCTCTGAAGCCCATCACCACTTCGCGCGTCTCTTTGTCATCGATCGGGACGATCGCTCGGTGGCCCCGGGCAGTGTGACGAAGTTGGCAGTGGCCCGAGACGGAGCGCTCGCGCTAGGCCAGTGGCCATTAAACCATCTCATTACCATCAGTCATCTCGCCTCATACTTCGGCTGGCCGCCACGTAGCATTTGGTGTGAGGTGCGGAGTTCATCCCCATGCTGGTCCGGGAGCTTCGGCGCATGCGGGAGCTGAGGTCGTCGGCCGTGAGTTCTTGGTCTGCGTCGCCCGGCCGTGCCCCAGCCTTTCAGACCCGAACCGATCTCGCCGTTCTTCCCCCGCCTCGTCCACCGCCCAGACCGCTCGACACGATGAACTGAACCTGACGCAAGGACCCGATCCCACCGACCCGAGACACTGCCCACATGTGACGACACCGTTCCCCTGCCCATGCCGTTCGCTGCGTCCTGGGGTGTCGACCGTCGGCCCCTGGCGACTGCGGCCCGGAGGCTTCGTGGTCCAGGAATCATTCAGCCATCTCATTCATTGTGGCGGCCAGCACCTCACCACTTTCTCGTTCCTGTCCAACCATCCTCTTAAGCGCGTAACCACTTCATGCGTCTCTTTGTCACCGATCGGGACGATCGCTCGGTGGCCCCGGGTAGTGTGACGAAGAAGGCGACGAACTGTGCAGTGGCGCGGGCAGGAGCGCTCGCGCTAGACCAGTGGCCATAAAATCACCTCATTGCCATCGATCATCGCGTCTCTTTCTTCGGCTGGCCGCCACGTAACAATATTCTCGGATAAGCAACGTAGTTTTGCGATTTGAGGAATTGCTCCGCCAGCTTACACGTCTCTGCAGACCAGGAAGCATCATCTCCTCGCCGTCTTCTGGCTAAGTACTCTATGCTCACTGTCATCACCTGTTTAGAGTAGTTAGTCGGTTAAGTAGTAGGTTAATAAACTTTATGTCGAACACCGACAACAAACCGCGCGTGGCCTTCATGAAAAGTTATGTTCTGGATACCGCGACGATTGAGTGTACCTTCCGTCGCCGCCATCAACATGCAGAACACGTAATGCCCCGCCCACAGCGCGACAACCCAAAGATTATACGAGAACTTAGCTCTTAGAAGCAAACTTCAGTTTCCGTTTTTCGCTTGCCGACTATCTCATTTAACTTTATTTACTCTTTCAATGAGGACAGAAATTTCTTCTACAGGCACAGCACCAAGCTCTTCATTTTAACTAACGTTAATCACTGGAAAATAAATTGTTCAGGATGACAAACCACCGAGATAGAATTTAAGTGGCTTTTGACCACACAATTGCTACACTAAATCGCCGAAAAAAGTCAGTATTTCATTCGTCGAAAATTATATTTGCCGAAAAAAACAACAACCGAATCTTGAGCTCTGAAATAGGAACCGAAAAAGGTCCGCCGAATTTTCAAAAAATAAAAACCGAAAAGTCCAACCCCTAGTTATGAGGGAGGGTTTAAGTGCACGCGGGAATCAAAGCACGTGTACTTCTTTTTATAGAGGACGACAGGGTAGGAGTGGGCGAGGCATTCGTATTTGTGGTTTAGTGTGCAGGGACATCTGCGTTCTTCTGGTGAACATTTTGAGCATATTCTTGCGTCCAGTGTATCTGGATGAGTTTATTTACATTCGCATTAAGAGCATGCATTTCATGCATAATGCCTATAGCGTCTTCACAACTCTTTTAATTTGTTTAATAGCCTAAAAGAGTTCCCTAGTCGTCACGCAGGATTTTCATGCTTTTAATACGAAAATAAAGAAACGAATCCAGATACATTGAAAATAAGAATATAATCATAATGCATAATGTTCCCCAGAGGTACGCAAATGTCCTCAGACTCCTTACACACCAAGCCCCTAATACGAATACTTTGCCTGATTCCTATACTCCACCCCAGTAGCTCCTCGCAGCAATACCAAAGCTGCGATGAGTACACAGGCAACGTAATGTAGTGCCAGTATAAAATTAGCATGCGGGCGTATGGGAAATTCTTCAAAGTACGCATGCGTCAAACACTATTTCAGTATTGAGCCTTAACATACGCTCGCGTTACATCCGCTATTAACGCGATTGCGTTAAAGGCCCCTTTCTCCAGAAACTCCGGTGTCGGCGTTGACGGCGTTGTGAGCGAAAAGTCACGAGCATGGCTTTGGTAGGTGGGCCACCAGGGTCACGTGTCCTTGTTGCATCATCACAACCTGTCCACCGGATAGTGAGCAAACTGTCGATCGTGGCAGGTGTCTGTTAAACTAATGATTGATTACTCGAAAGTTAGGTGGGCGGATGAGATCAAGAAGTTTTCGGGGATACGGTGACCGCAGCTAGCAAAAGACGTAGTTAATTGCAGAGACTTGAGAGAGGACTTTGCCCTGCAGTGCATGCGCGTAGTCAGGCTGATGATGAGGATCACTTGGGAAGAGCAACCTGGGTCGCACAACGCCCAACGCTGCGAGGAGCACCTGGCATCGCAGGGCAGTGGCGCATCGCTGCACCACTGCGCCAGGAGGGGAATGAGGACTCCCGGGGATCTGTGAATGTGTGCGTACCTGGGTGAAAGTGCCGTAATACTGCCGGTAGACGTAGGGCGATATGGCTGCCGGCGGGAACTGCTTGATGCCTTCGTACCAGTAGGCGATAGTGGACCTCCAGTAGACCGGGGGCGTCGCCTGGGAGCGGATCTTGTAGTTGCAGATGTTCTGGCCCACGGTGAAGCTCTCTGGTGGAACGAACGACAACGCGCGAAGAAGCTGCAACGTCCCTTAATTAAGTCAGGGTTGAGAGTACATCTAGCGCGTTGGCAAACGCGCGAGGTGACTTCTTGTCGTAGAAACTCGCAAGCTTATCGGTGTGGTTTATCCGCAGACAGAACAAACCTCCATTCTTCTCGTCATCTTCCAGAATGAAGAAGCGACTGAGGTGTACAGTAACATGAAGTTCGAATCATCTAACGAAAGTATTGTAGCGATAGCTACATTACGCTAGCACTTCGAGCCTTCAGCGTGGCCGCCCTTGAGCTCCGTGGTGGCACCGTGGCTGATCACGTGGTTGGTCACGTGGTGCGGAGCAGCTGCCGGCGGCGCGGTGCGCCGGCGAATCCGAGGGGGGGGGGAGAGTGAATTCACGTCCAGGGACGAAGATGAAGGAACGCTCAGAGAAACGGAGCGGCGAGAAACTGACTTTGTAATTCGGCTGAGCGAGTTCCACTCGGCCAGATGTAGCTATCGCGTCACTCCAGGTTTAGCCATAGCTAAACCGCAGCCATTTTTATAAGCGCAAAATGAGCGAACAATTTTCGCGCAAGCTTTTTTCGTGTCATCTTTTAGTTCGCGAAACTCTCGCAAATCTTAAGCATTTCTGTTGTTTGAATGGTGTCACAGTATAGAAATAATCGGTTGGAACAAGATATTTCCACCGACAGGGAGATGGTAGTCAGGTTCTGCCACATGTACACTCACGGACGGACTAATATGGACCACGCTCAAGCGTTCCAACTCTTCCCTAGCGTTACGTAAAGGAAATAGAAAGCTTAGCGGCGTTTAAGCGCAAGCGCACATGAGGCATTTGTTGCAAAATGACGGAGTGCACTTACGACCACTTACGTGCTTTGAAGGCGATAGCATAGTCTTTTTAATTTATATTACTTTTCCTTCCTTTCTGATGACACACCTACCATTGGCATATAATCGTAAAGAAATGAATATACTATAGCTCACCTTTATTTGCCCAGATACATAATCTCATGCAATAGATATGTCGGGAACGTTTTATTGCCTATAGGTTGTGTGCTCGCATCGCAATCTGAAGGTCCTTAGTTCAAATTAACCCCCTCATATGGAAGAAATTTTACTTTTCTTTGCATGTGATGTCAAAAGGTCACGTGAGTTTCGGTACAAATATCCCTGAGGAAACGCCGGGCTCCGTTGCTGATGAGCCATATAAAGCTTTCGCCTTACAAGTGTCAAACGTTCAATAATTTTCGCTCGGTAATGCTTTAGAAGAGTTGGACCAGCAAAGCCTGGTCCATATTGTTTTGCCTTCGACTGTTCTTCTGAAGCAAATTGCAGCAAGTTTTTTTTTACTTCAGTTTTATCTGAATTTATGTTTTACGAGTCTTAGCCTTCTTTGCTACAGCCTTGTGTTGTTTTAAACGCTTGGGTTTTGTGTAACATCCGAGTTTCTTCAGAATAATTTTCATCTGTGACTGGCGATTGTTCAAGATACTGGGATACTGGCTTGGCTGACTCCGTGCTTTGTTTTCTGTTTAACTTAATTGATAAATGCCAAGATGAACACGGCCTGAAGGAGTTCAATATAAGCGATAAAACCCGCACCAATTATGCAAAATTTTTTAAAATTACAAGGCTAAACTTCGCCTGTCAAGACACATCTTTATGACAACAGGGTTCGTATTCCTTGCACGAAGAACCGATAGTCTGCATTGTAGAAAACCCAAAACTATATATAGGCCATGTTATTTTGAATCTTTGCTATACTACATATTGCCATAACATTTCGTTTTCTATCACCGCCCGCACCCTGCCTAATTTCCTGACAGCCGCGCAGGGGAGTTATCTTTTCAGTGTTTACTACACTTGACTACATTATTAACGAGGGATTGAGATAGCGCGCGCGGCCGACTATTCAGCGTTTAGGACTGCCGGCGAGTATTTAAGAGCCTTTATTGGAAAGTAAAGTGCGATAGATGGCCATGACCATTATGGTCCCGACAGCCGCCGCCTAGTATACATACGAACTGCTATCACCGCTACGAAGATTGTGGGTTCGCAAACCTAGTTTTCTGCCTGTTGTCAACTCTACGTGACATATAGTGCAAAGTGCGGGACACCGATTCCCTTGGTGCGCAAACATCCTGGAATCCGCGATCCGAGCCAAGTTCGTAAGCCAGTTTAAACTCCGAATGACCACTAGAGCTGAAGAATGCGTATGGTCTCTAGCCCTAGAAGCACCGCACGACTGAAAAATCAACGACGACAATGACCCCCTGTGACGACCAGACGTGCGAACCCTCGCGAGGGATCGCCTTCGCGAGGGCGGTCTCACCCTCGTCAGTTCCTAGCCTCAAGCACGCGCATCGGGTGGTGGTAAGCGCTCGTCGGCGCAGAAAAATCGGTGAAGGAAGAGTGAGAGATCAGATCTATGTGACTGACAAACTAAAGTTAACATATCTTTTGCTCCACCCACGGCCACAGTGCGTCTTTTTAGATTACGGATTGATGGCGACGGACGGCTTTCATGGTGACGCCGCCACTCACCGACGCGCCTGCAGTCTGCGCAGTCCATTTTGGCCGAGCACATGCTGGCCAGCTTCTGGGCGATGGTCGCCAGCTCGTCGTTCCACTCCTGGGCAGGCGGAGAAGGAACGCCGGAATAAATGCTGAAGTAGTACATAGCCATATGGTTTTTACGCAAGCGACCAAGGGCTAAGCAACAGTTTTGGATTAAAGGAAGCTTAGAGAAGCTGTTTTGCTCAGAGGCAGGAAAGGAAACAATAGAAGAACGAGATGAACATCAGCGCTTGAAGACTACAGTATGACGAGTAAGATAATTACGGACTGTGCTTCTAGAACTCGCACAACGCGGAGGAGAGGTGCGCCTGTGTATGTCCGCGCTGGTGCACCTCGTAATCAATCAGGCATTTTTAACGCGCCAGTGTTAGGTCCCGTTAAGTAGAAAATCCGGATTGGTCGGAAAGGTGTACGTCACACGTGGAGAAGCCGATTTAAAACTGATTAAACATTAGAAAACTGGCAATTAGAAGCTCAAAACGTGACTCGAAAGTTAGAACTAATAATTGGAGTAATCAGTCGAGAACTGAAACCGTGACCCTTGGATTGCGACTGAGACACATTAACACTAGGTGGTGGTGGTGGTAGTGGTTTCATTAAAATAATAGTAAAAAGGAAGGAAAAGATTGTTTGCTAGCCCCGGGATCTGCCATCGATACTGAAGCACCTGAGCTGGGGCAGCGGAAATAAAGGACAGCAGGCAGAATGGAGAAATGAAATGAAAGAGGTGAGGGGACAGGAATAGAGGGTAGGGGGAGAAGTAGTATGTACAAACTATTTACACAATACGAAATGTGTCCAGGTTGTGCGCGTGAGTAGTTCATTTTAGAGGAATTAAATCACACACGCGCACAGCACTGTGTTGGTTACAACTGGAGTGGGGCGTCCAGTTATTAATCGTTCAAGGTAGAACTCGCGGAGCGTTAGGTCACTGCGTGTAACTACCTGGTGGAGAACAGACGGGACGTCAAGCCCGTGTGTTCGAGGAATGCACAGAGGCTCACCAAAGTTCGCCCACGAGTGCGAGCACTGCCCTGCGGCCACAATAGCGTCTTGATGGAGTCTGGTGGTATGCCCTGCGCCCTATAGGCCGCGAGCATATCGCGACGAGCATCGGCGAACGCGGAACAGCGAAGGAGCAGGTGTTCTAGTGTTTCCACTGCACCGCATCCGTCACACACATCACTCGTCGCGATTCTGTGACGCACACCGTCGTTCCCCGGGCCACACGCAGCCAATGCGCGCGCGGAGGCCCTCAAGCCCATTAGTACGGCTTGGTTAAAGCGGGGCTTTATATGCATGCCGTGTGGCCTTCCACGTACTGATTGTGAGTTTGAAAGAGGAAGGTGTCCGTAGACAAGAACAACTGCTGACGGGACCCATTAACTTTGTCGCGTCTTACTTTGGTGGATGAATTCATCTCGGATGAAAAATGAAGCCGCTGAAAGCGAACGTGCGAGGCAGGCAATTCTGGCCAGAACTACTGGGTGGTTCAACGATGATAACGGCGACACGTTCCTGCTGCTGCTGCTGGTCCTACTGGCGAGGCTATCTGCTGGCCGCTGAAGATACAATGTTACACGGGCTGTAGACACTAAGCAACATTTCACAGATCCGTGCATACGAAGCCGGGGCTTCCCTTTCCTTGAGCTGGAGAGAGTAGACCTAGTGCTGGTTCCGTCAAGTCTGGCTATTGGGTATCCCACCCACCTGCGCTGAACAATGAAATCTGGGCCCTATTAGGAATTGATGCCAGCTGGTATTAGGATTGGCGCCAGCAGGTCTCGAGGATTGCCACCAAGGCAGAATCTCTCGCCAGTTGGTCTGCGGGGTGCATTTACCGCGCTCGCCCGGTCGTTGCTGCGTAGGACAAGCGGGGAGCAGGGTTCTGCGAAAATTCCTTTAAGGATTTTCGCAACTTTGGCGCCACTCCATGATAGCTCTGCTTGCAGCGGCCCACGACTGAAGTAGCGAGGGTCCCGTGGAACAGCCTTAATGAATTCGTCGGTTTCCTTGCGCTCACGGCAGCGACGGTGAAGCTGACATCTGGCCGCGTGCGCCGCACGCAGAACGTTCTTCTGCATGTTGCTGCTTCGTTCCGTCAGAGGGCACAAAACAAAGGGCTATTAAGCAGTAACGATAGGCTGGGATTGCTCAAGAAATGCACGAAGATTCAGGCACGCCTGCTGCGCAACTTTTCACCTTCTCGAGCTGCTTAGCGAGTTCCGAGAATTGTGTGCATGTAACACGGCGCGCGGATCGTTCAGTTGGTGGCGTTCCGCGTGTGTAATGCCGCGTTCAGACTACAGTCGCAACCGCCGTAAACGTCGTACATATCGCATTCTGCGCAACTGCTGTAACTTCCTTTTACGCAACTAAAAACCGCCGATGTTCACACGAGCCCTTCGGTAAGATACGTTGGTTACGACCGGCCAATCAGCGCTCTCGGAAAACTGCTCTCCGCATTTTTCAACATGGCGCCGGTTAGCAGGCGGGTGTTAGCGGAGGTCGAGGCACTTCAAGCTCAAAATGAGCTCATCATCGTGTATGCCCTTGACCAACGCAGACGGCGGCGTCGTAGAAGAATGCGGGTGCGGCAAATCTTCCTTGATAGAGCCGTAGTCGGAGTCTTCCACAATCTTTTTGCGAAGCTGAGGACTGGCGACACTGCGCTGTTCTACAACTTCGTGCGGATGTCACCGCAGCAGTTCGACTTCCTCTAAAGCCTTGTGAGACCACTTATTGAAGTGCAACAAACGCCACTGCGAGAATCTTTATCATCTGCTGAGCGTTTGGCTATAACGCTAAGGTAAGCATTATCTGGGCGTTTCTGCGTCCTTTTCTCTGCTTCAGATGATAGACGCGGATGCAAGCGAGCTGCGCGGAGGGCTGTTGGCGAAATCTGTTGTTTTTTTTTTGCAGAGAGAAAGCTGTTGTGTCATGTATAATAAGAGGATTTATCTTCTAGTCACAGCGATGGGCATATTTTAAAGACAGTTTCAAAGGCTCCGAAGCCCGTATCAAGTGCATATTTAGATATCCGGGGGGGGGTGGGGGGGGGGGGGGGGGGGGGGGGGGGGGGGGGGGGGGGGGGCTTGCAATGCACTCTTGATGTAGCGAATTCACGCGGCTTTTCTACTTTCTTAAGGCTTTATGTATAGCATTTAGATTTCGCTACGCGAATTAGTGCGTAAAGTAAAGGCTTTTGCACAGGTGGGCCCTCATTTTTTTTTGGTCAGAAGTAACATTGTCCTTTATCATGCCTCTTGCTCACAGCGTAGTCTATGAAAATGAACTGGTGCCACTTGACAAAAGCACATTTTGCAGAGCAGCTGTCAACTGTTGTCTGCATGCAATGTTTTAGACAAAGCCAGCAAAAACCTATGTTGTCTATTATATTCCAGGTTCTTGGCAAGCGGAAACAGTTACCAGTCCCTGGCATACAGCTTCAGGGTTGGGGAAATCAACTATCTTGCACCTGGTTCCTCAAGTCTGCATTGCCATATGCAAGGTCCTAAAACCAAGGGTCCTGAGGCGGCTAGACCATAGGAAACTGAATTCCATTGCTGATGAGTTCATGTGGAGATGGAACTTTCCAAATTGTGTCGGTGCTATCGACGGCAAACACATTCATTTGGATGCACCGGCAAACTCTGGTTCCGTGTATTTTAACTATAAGCGCAGCTTCAGTATGAACCTCATGGCATCCTGCGACGCGGGCTACAGGTTTACAACAATTTACATAGGGGCTGCTGGTAGTGAAAGTGATGGTGGTGTTTTTTCGTCGTGCGGGCTTGGAGAAGTCGTTGAAAATGCACACGATACATTCCCATCCCCTGCGGCCCTGCCCAATGGTGGCCCTGTGCTCCCCTTTGTGATGGTAGGAGACGATGCATTTCCCTTAAAAGTGAACCTGATGAAGCCGTACCCTGGTATCCAACCACCAAACACGCCAAGAAGAGTGTACAACTACAGGCTCTCCCGGAGCACGACGCTGCATCGAGAATGCATTTGGAATTTTGTGTGCCCGATGGAGGGTCCTGCGGAACCGCATGAGTCTGCTGTCAAGGAATGCGGTTGCAGTCTCAGGTGCTTGTGTTTTTCTGCACAATTACTTAATGCAGGAGGGGAGGCTGCCAGGTGGCTATTGTCCACCACAGTTTGGAGAGAGCACAAACAGTGCAGGTGTACTTATTCCAGGTGAATGGAGGAACAGCACAGAGCCCTTGCCACAGATGATTAGGCAAGGCTCTAATGCTTACTCTAGGAGAGCATCTGAAGTAAGAGACAGCTTTGCTACCTATTTTCATGGTCCGGGTTTTGTGAGTTGGCAATGGGTGTAAACGCAGAATTTACGTTGGAACTAATATTTCTCTGTGGCATTCTGTTCAAGTGACAGACACCTTGACATAATGATTTGCTTTGACTGTCTGCTTTACTTTTGCTGACTGGATTGTATAAGTGCAGAGATATCAGTAATGTTTTGCAAACACAAGTGTTGTTTTCATAGTACTTTATTTTGTTGGCAAATGACATTTGCACTGCATGCAATTTTCATGACATTGTTCAGTAACTTGATGCAATAATAAAAAATTATAATTTATTTCAGTAATGTTTCTTACGAGTCCAAAGACATTGCACAAGGAGAGGCAGTGTGAACACTTGTTTAATATATTAGAAATACAATACAAAGAAAGAAGATGATTAATATATTAGAAAAAACAATACAATACAAAGAAGCAAGAGCAAACAAAACAAACTAGAGCAAGAAGCGAAAATAAATAAATTGAAAGAATGGGAAACAGGCAGAAAATATTTAATAACTAAATGTTTTCTCGGGCTGTTTCGGTTATGGTTTCAACAGCTGAACGACGGCTGTGACATCAAGGACGCATTCATGTCACGTGAGACATGGAAGAACTGTGGTAGTGTCACTGCTTTCTTCATTTTAAGTAACACCGACTCATATGCAAGCCTCCTCAAGAGTTGGAATTTAAAAAAAAATGAACAAGCAGCAATTATATCAGAGGCTCACGTGTATGGTTCTACAACTATAGAGAAAGGGCACTGCACAAATCACATTGCGAAACGCCTAGGAACAGCCCTTCGGCAACTGAGACTCCACTTCTACGTGGAGAAAAAGCTAAAGGACCCAACAATACAGAAGAGAATGTGTAACCTGCAGGTATCTACTCAGAATTTCAATATCTTTGATGCAAGTTTACAAAGGGTTGATACAACAGTAATGAGCCCCAGGAAAATAACGATACAAATGATCATAATTTTTTTTCATACTACAAAATTTTATGAGCAAATTTTGGTTAGTTATTTGGATTCTACAGTTACCAAGCTGCAAAATGAGCTAATGCTCCTCATTCTCAGTAAAAAATTTCTATGCAAAAGCATGTGCGCAAGAAGCCTTTGTTTTATGCTTGGTAGCAGCTGAGCAAAAAGTATGCATGCTACAAAAAAAAAGAACTAATTAGTTTTCTGAAGAAAGCAGAAAAAATAGTATAAGCACACAAAGTTTCGTTGTTCTGGGTCAATTAAAAAAATTTTGTTTCGAGTAGCATCTCCCCTTAAACACTTCACCAACACTGTTCCCACTTCGAGTTATTGATCAAATCACTCTCGCCCTACCATAAGCTTGCCGCCCCAGTTAGCGCCGTTGGTAGAGCGACTGCTCCGGTGAAGCGGTGGTCCTGGGTTCAAACGCCGAACCAGGACGCAGTTATCTTCAACTGCGAAGTTTCTGTGGAAGCTGTATATTTCTGCTCTGTAGCCGTATGGATGCCAATGAGTAATTACTCCCTTATTGCAGTTTTTGCATGTTTCACATGACCTGAACACGTATCTGGCTTTACAGCATATGATTCAGCTGTTGAAGCCGAAATCAAAATGATATGAGAAACCAGAGTGGAAGCTTGGGCGAGTTGGTGATGGTTCACTTACCACATAGCGCTAAACAGACACGGACGCAGGGAGGCAAACAGGACGAGCGCCCGTCCTGTTCGCCTCCCTGCGTCCATGTCTGTTTAGCGCTATGTGGCAAGTGATATGAGAAACGATTTCACCAGTTATTCGCCACTCTCAGGGTATGCTGCCTCAATTAACAAACTGTGAATTTGCAGCTTAAGCTGCTCTTTTCTGCGGCCATCCACCCTGCCGAGAAGGCTTTCTAAGCTCAAAAGAAAATGCTCGTCGTCGTCACGGACATGGTAGCCGTCGTCAAGTCATTCAGCCTCTGCCGGTTCGCTTGCAGAGTTGACGTCATTATTTCGTCAAGGTCTGTCCTCTTTCTTTTCGCGCGCTTGCCGAAGTTTTTGCCTGGCGCAGACGTTTCACTTGAGGCAGGCTGGCCACTTGGGGCAGGCTGAAAGTGTGTTTCATTACTGGGCTCCATCGGTGCGGAAGCAGACACTGAAGTGGACAACCCTTCCGTCTCATCAGGCAGAGCAAGCTCCTCCTCAGTGCTGTCTATATAAAATGAGCGGCATAAGCCTTCAACAGAAGCAGCCGAGTCAGCGGCTGGATCAAGCGACTGCGCATGAACTGCAGCCTCATCTCTTTTCGCCAGGCTGTGGATGATATGGGAAAAAAACATAAGATGCTTATATGCACACATAAACTCAAGCATAATTAACAACACAAAGAGAATAGCGCATGTAAGGTTGTGTCACACAGGGCTGTTTATAAGCTTCCTGTTAACACGCGACAAGTCAATGATGCCCCATTGTATGGGCTGGTTTTAGCTTCTAAATATTTTCTGCTCCCGGTGGCCTTTTTGTGACTGTAGAATGGAGCAGAAACGCAAGCCATGTGCTCTGGAATGAAGTAGGTTGTGGTGAAAAAAATCAGTTGTGTCCCACTGATTGTTCTTACTTCAGGAAGTGAGGAAGTCAAGTACTACGTACATGTCAAGCATGCTATTAAAACAGATCGCCTGTAAAGTGCCAATGCCGAAATTCAGAGTACAAAGGATGTACTGTGGGCTACAGATTTTTTTTTTCACCAGGGGGCCAGTTAGTCTACGCAAAAATGTAGGTACACCAAGCGTGGTTTTATTTCTTTCTTCATCGAAATATGACGGCTGCAGCCAAATATATCAACCCATGCTTTGCAGTAAAACACCACAGCCACCGAGTACCAAAAGAACTAGCAATTGGCTTTTACCTTCGACGTTGTATTGCGTCGGCTAGGAACATTAGATTTGGCATCAATGTCCATCCTTTCTCGACATCCGCTGCGCCACTGCCGGACTTCGTTTATACTTTCCTGAGGCGGAGGAACTTCTGCCTCAGGTAGCTCCACCGATGCTGTAGCACTGGCACTGCATTGAACATAGAAAAAGAACGTGTTTACATATTACACATTGCACATATTTTTCTGAAAAATGCGTTCGTCTAAAGAAAGCTCACTGCTGCCATATTATGCTGATCTCATTTTTACAGCCCAACAGGAGGTATATGAAAATTTGTGCGCACTGCCGTAAAAGTGAGCTATGAACGTTCATTTCAGCCTACCAGCTCGAGTTCGGCAAGCTAAGATCAAAAACAAAGGGGGTCACTTCATCGCTGATAAAAGACAAATCGATAGCATAGCCTGTCGCTATATACCCTCGTGCCATTGAGACCCATAGTGTGACCCACTCCCATAGACAACCTTGCACGTGTTGGTTTACAGTGCGGCTCCCAGTCGACGGCTGGAGCAAGTTGCGACTAGCAATTATGCGCTACAACTCACGTAGATTTCAACGCAATCAATCACCACTTGTGCGCTAATTCCGGGGCCCACAATTTTTGCCCTAGAAATCACCGCTTCCCCACGTGTGACAGCGAAACAACACCGGGAAAACGCCTCGACGGGAACCGCACCGCCGACAATATTGTCAACGCTCGCCCAGCGCCGTAATCGCACTTTTCTAGACGAGGGAAAGCATTTGACTGTTGCGAGTTTGTCCGCAGATGGAAAAAAACGAAAAGCACTTACCGCTTTGGTTCAGTGCGCTTGCTATTTCGAGCCAGGCGTCGTGTTGTAGCTGCTTATCCCTGTATGTTTTTAGTCGCTGGTCGTACAGAAGCGACCTCTGCCGCACTTCTTCTATCAGCAGCTCATCTGATAATATAGAAATACCTTCCGCACTGTTCATGATGAAGCTGCGGGCAGACCACACGGTGACAACACGAGCGAGCCGAGACAATGTGGCAGTGTCGGCATGTGTCGGAAGGAGACGAGCGTCGCTTTGAGCGCAAAATTTGAAAAGACCGGAAGCCCCGTGACCGGAAAATAAAAACCGAAACTGATGTGCGCATTGGCCGAGCAGTAACAGTTGTATCTGTGCTTGTCGTAAAAGTCGCGGGTCTACCGACATTTACGTCCGCGCTGGCAGCAGACTTTGTGTAGTTTACGCTCAATGCAGCACTCGTCTGAGCACACTCACTGCGTTTTTTGCGTTTACGCTTACGATCCTTACCAACGATCCGTGCGTAGCGTACGTAGTCTGAACGCGGCTTAACCCTCACCAGGTGCATCATGTTGGCGGCGGCGGGGAGTCCGCTGGCGCCCTCCGCTCCAGAGGCGAGCCGGTCGCGGTACGCGTTGTGCTGGTCCAGGATGAGCTGTCGGTCGGCCTCGGAGAGCCCGTGGCGCAGCGGACGGCACGAGGACGGCGGCCGGAGGCACTGCGTGTGCCGCCGGCTGTAGCGCCGGTACAGGTCCGGACACGCCGCCGCGTCCACGTCGCTGCGCACACGGCCCCGCGGGGAAGCGTTGTCACGCGCCAGGAAAACAAGACCGGTCGCTGCGCAAAGAACCGGGATGCGAACGCAATATGCACAGCAGAGACCTTCTCTTGCTCGAAGCAAGTCTGTGCTGTGCGTGCCGAATTGAAGGCTCAGCTCTGAAAAAGCCCCCAGTGTAGTTACACAGTTTGTTGCCATGTGCCAACTAACACGAAAACAAATTATTTCGTGGCGAGCCACATGGCTCTTGGCCGAGGCAGTATGGCGTGGACAGCGGTGGCGACCGGCGACACTAAGCGGGGAGGACATTCAATCTGCCCTCGTTCTTTCTCTATTAATAAGAAATAACACTGAAGAGCATCGCTACACGTTTGACAATTGCCCTATGAATGAGCTAAGCATCAGCCACAGAAACACAACCAGTGAGATGGAGCCCAAAGAGGTATAGCACTTTCGTCCAGCGTGCACTGCATGCATGACGACGGCATGCAGGCTGCAGCGCGAGTGAGATACCAGTAAATGCCCATGCATGGGCAAGCGCGCTGTAGACATGAAGCTCGAAGACAAATGATTTAGGTGCAACAGTGGCGGTGTCGGCCTTTTCTTTGGCTTTTGTTCTTTCTCGCTCCCTTTACCAACAAAGTCGCTGAAAGCCACCCCACGAAGCAACACACATGGCGAAGAAGCAATCGCCACCTTAGAGGTTTTTTGAGCAGTTTATCTTCGTCATTTTTGTGTGTGGAGGAATGCGAACCTTAATTACGCGTGATGGGTTTGGTTTTATGGTTAATAGAGGTTTAACGTCCCAAGGCGACTCAGGCTATGAGAGACGCCGTAGTGGAGGGCTCCGGAAATTTCGACCACCTGGGGTTCTTTACCGCGCACTGACATATCGCACAGTACACGGACTTCTAGAATTTAGCCTCCATCGAAATAATTCGACCGCCACGGCCGGGATCTAACCAGCGTCTTTCGGGTCAGCAGCCGTGTGCCATAACCACTGAGCCACCGCGGCGCCACTAATTACTAGTGAGTTAAGAAAGATCAATGATTAAAGCTTCGCTTGAAATACTCCTGCCCTGTGTAGCACTTGGTCTGCCGAACTGTACAGGTGCCCTTTTCAGAGCTCAAATAACAAGCCGTCAAGTCAGGCCGTCGGCCAGGTACTGACTTTTAGCGCTTGGAGTATACTTGACCCAGGATACAGCCAGCAGCAGCAAAACTTTCTAAACTAAAAACTTACTCGAGAAAGGCTGTAGGAGTACGTGCTGTTTGCTTCAGGAATGGTATGCGAGGAGAGAGTATACTTGCAAGACTCACACGCGAGTGCACATATGCGCAAAAATAAACTGCCATATAGTTGCTAGAGACGACCCTCCTTCCCACGTGTAGGGTAGCATACCGGGCGCTGCCAAGTTAACCTCCCTGCCTTTCCGTCTTTCTCTCTTTCTCTCTCCTTTAAAAGGTAGCCTACCATCGTTTTCCGCACATGGTTTTCGATTCTCGCGGAAACACCAAAAGCTAGCCTACCGTTATCATTTTGGGCGAAAGCGGACCATTTTACCGGGAAATTTTTGATGAACATCTCATTTGATGTCATAATAACGGCCATAAACGAGGATCCCAGTTTAAGACAATGCACGAGGCCTGCTTATGCTGCCAGGATGTCGACAGGCTGAACACGAAAGCTGCGCTTGCGTAAATCATCCGAATTCATTCAGTTGACTTAGGCTGTTATCAGCTGCCACAAAATGGCAAGTGATGAGATTCCTGGGGAGAAATCGACAGTACGAAATGAAGTCAAATGACGTCAACTGGCAGCGAGATAATTGTATTCAATAATACCTTATGGTTGCGCACTGAAAGTTTCCCAGCCTTTATTTTAATTTGTTTTCTCTGCATTTTGACTGCGCTATCTCTCGACACATTACTGTAGGTTTGGCCCCGCGGCTACAAACCAACCAAAGCTTTTTCACGTTGCTCTGTTAGCACGATTTAAAGTGCAAAGTATTAAAGAAATGTCTAGCAGAACCGACTTTTAGCGTATGGCATGACCGCAACTGTTGCCGTTCTTCCCTCCTTTATCATTTCTAAATCATCACCTGCTAACATTACACAAATAATATTACATGCAGGGATCAATATCTAGGAAGCAACTTAAACCCGGTTACGAACTGTGCTCCTTCTCGGGCAGGAGAGCGGCAGCGGGCTGCAAATGCACCAAATTTTGGGCAAGATCACGGCCAGAGTTTCACCAGACAGTTTGACGTTGCATGATGTCTTGCTATTGCAAGTACTGCAGTGTGAGTTGCCCGGGTTCGAACCCGACCGCGGCGGCTGCGTTTTTATGGAGGCAAAACGCTAAAGCGCCCGTGTGCTGTGCGATGTCAGTGCACGTTAAAGATCCCCAGGTGGTCGAAATTATTCCGGAGCCCTCCACTACGACACCTCTTTCTTCCTTTCTTCTTTCACTCCCTCCTTTATCCCTTCCCTTACGGTGCGGTTCAGGTGTCCAACGATATATGAGACAGATACTGCGCCATTTCCTTTCCCCCAAAACCTATTAATAATAATAAAAAAGTGTGAGTGGCGTCTTCCGAGAGAAGCCTTCACTGTGGCCCGGCTTTGCAGTAACATTCATACACCCTTCAGCGAAGGGAAGAGAACCGCAGAGACCCGAATGAGCACTGCAACAGCAACACCGCACAGTGCACGCGCGTCGGCGGGGAGGCGCACCCGTCGGGGCTGCTGGGCAGCAGGAGCGAGGCCAGGTAGGACGCGTCAGCCGCGTCCGCCGTGAGCCAGGCGGTAGACGACAGGTAAAGCCACGCCGCTGCCCACGCCGCCATAGGGGTGCACGGAGGCCGGTCACCACTGCCCACACGCCTGCTAAGAGAGAGAGAGAGCCGTCGGCATGCTTAGTCTCTAAATATGCTTTCTTGCGTGGTCAAGTATCTAGCCTTTGAGTTATGAGCTGAAAGTTAGGCCTTCAAATTTCCCGAGCTCCCCGGAACGAGACGGATGGTAAGCACCGCTGAACATTGCTCAAAAGCGCCTTTAATAAGAATGGAAACTAAGCTTCCATAATAATATAATCTCAGAATGGCTTTTTTATCCGACATGCAAAGCGCACCGTTCACGAGACAAATGAAATGGGGCTTCTGCAAGCTTCTCTGACTTCAGCATGGAATACCCCCACTAGCGAGTCGCCTGTTCCTTGCAGTCTGCCTGGGCCACTTGTGTGTACTTGGCGTTCGCGTGGTGAAAACGTAAAGTGCTTGTCTGCCTTGCAATAGCAGATGAAAATGCCTATCAGAGTGTCTCCCGCTTGACCAGTTAAACGGCTGAATTTTCGGGCCAGCTCATTAACACAAAACATGCATAGTCACGGCTTACGAATGTAGAATGAAAAATGGCTGAGCACTGGCCACCGTTGTTAGGAAATAATCCAAAGAACGTCGCAAAGTTCCATGAGGCATTCTCACTGTCAACGCCGTGGTTAGCAGCGGAGCTAGCTAATACCTTGAAGGCTAGAATATTTACAAGCACTCTTAGCCAACGAAAACAGGCCAAGTTGGAAGAGAGCCAAGCATTATTAAGGAGAGACCCAGGGCAGATGCCAAATACAACGCTTGGCTGGGATCGCAAACAACAAGCGTCCTGCCTTCTTGCATGCCTATTTGCCGTCCGAGCAACTACCAGGTTTCACAGGACAACCTTCAAAAGCAGCGCCGGCCGAATCTTTATCGTTTGCAGTTTGGAAAAAAAAAAGTACTCCCCAAAAGTGTACTCCGTTGTCAGCGCAAACACATCAAGGCGCAAGACTAATGGCACCCGAGGAAGGCAGGAAAGTGCTGGCGTCGCCCACTGGTTTGTTCAGAGAATACTCATCCAGCTATTCGCGCGCACGAACAGTATCCGTGGAACATGGTTTGGTTTATGGGGGTTTAACGTCCTAAAGCTACTGAGGCTATGAGAGACGCCGTAGTGAAGGGCTCCGGAAATTTCGACCACCTGGGGTTCTTTAACGTGCACTGACCTCGCACTGTACACGGGCCTCTAGAATTTCGCCTCCATCGAAATTCGACCGCCGCGGCCGGGATCGAACTCGCGTCTTTCGGGTCAGCAGCCGAGCGCCATAACCACTCAGCCACCACGGCGGCTCACGTATTCGTGGAACAGTCCTCGGCGAAGAAGTTAAGAAAAAGCGTAAGGTCGGTTCAATGCTTATAGCATCACTGGAAATTTATGGCAGCCATATAACGCAAAGCATTTGTTCGGATTCCCCGGGTTCGAACCCGACCGCGGCGGCTGCGTTTTTATGGAGGAAAAACGCTAAGGCGCCCGTGTGCTGTGCGATGTCAGTGCACGTTAAAGATCCCCAGGTGGTCGAAATTATTCCGGAGCCCTCCACTACGGCACCTCTTCTTCCTTTCTTCTTTCACTCCCTCCTTTATCCCTTCCCTTACGGCGTGGTTCAGGTGTCCAAAGATATATGAGACAAATACTGCGCCATTTACTTTCCCCCAAAACCAATTATTATTATTATTATTATTATTATTATTATTATTATTATTATTATTATTAATATTATTATTATTATTATTATTATTATTATTATTATTATTATTATTATTATTAACTTTCGCGACCTCAGTAAATTAAGCTAGTGCCTAAGCCTCACTACTCATTAAAGTAATGCTTTTGATGTGATTCGTATGAAAGCTTGATGCTACTCGTACACCTTGCACTATCTGAGCACTGCTGAACCACTTTCTTGCAGCGCTTTCCTCAGTGTTAGGATAGGGATCTTTTTCTTTTGGTATTAGTTTCGTACCAAATTCATTAAACTCAATAAGTCCAAAATTTTCGGTAGTTTGAACAGCACTCTACGGTTGGAGGGAGCGAAGAAAACATCCTATTCACTTATTGTGATCGACTGGCACACCCTGACGGTGTGTTTACGCGTGAGAGATAAGCGAACTTCTTTGTGGCATTGTACTACATCAGATACACCATATCAGCGCCTTGCTAGCTGTCCGCCTTGGGTTACTGCCAGCGAGATGTTATGAACAGGCTTGGTTGCGAAACAAAGGATTGCAGCATGTGGTGTATGCACGAAAGTATCTTGATGCGAATTGCCAGAGTTTATCCGACGTCCGTGTCTATATCACAGATGCCAAATAAATACCTGATTTGGCTGTACGACTGGAATTGTGCAACTACGTCATTCAAAAGGGACATATTGCAGTCTGCAGCAGGTCGACAAGTCTTTGGCTGGGCTAGTAACGAGACATTACGACATTGTGCCGCTGATCAAACAAAAACACAGAAATAAGATGCCGAAGCGCAAACTAACAACATACATTTTATGTGCGAACGAAAGGCGCCGGGGGATTGGGACGCCACTCAAGAAGGCACAGATTGAAAAAAACGAACAGTACACAAACATCGCCGGCAACGAAGAAGCTGACGACCTCGCGACCGCTGCACAGCAACTACCTGCCAGCGATCTGCCCCTTGCGCTGGAGGAAGTGCGTGCGGCCATTCACGCCCATCTCCGAAAGCAGCATCCCGACCCACGCATCGCCGGAGGTGCGCGCATCGACAGTATCACCGGCTGTCGCGCACTTACGCGGTCGCAACGAGTAATGATCCTCCGCGCGCGCATTGGCTGCGTGTGGCCCGGGGAACGACGGGAGCGTCACGGAATCGCGACGAGTGATGTGCGTGACGAATGCGGTGCAGTGGAAACACTAGAACACCTGCTCCTTCGCTGTTCCGCGTTCGCCGATGCTCGTCGCGATATGCTTGCGCCTTATACGGCGCTGGGCATACTACGAGATTCCATCAGGACGCTATTGTGGCCGCAGGGCAGTGCGCGCACTCGTGAGCGAACCTTGGTGAGCCTCTGTGCATTCCTCGAACACACGGACTTGACGTCCCGTCTGTTCTCCACCAGGTAGTTACACGCAGTGACCGAACGCTCCGCGAGTTCTACCTTGAACGATTAATAACTGGACGCCCCACTCCCGTTGTACTCAACACAGTGCTGTGCACGTGTGTTTTAATTCCTCCAACATGAACTAATCACGCGCACAACCTGGACACATTTCTTACTGTGTAAATAGTTTGTATATATTACCTCTCCCCCTGTCCCCTCTTCCTGTCCCCTCACCTCTTTCATTTCATTTCTCCATTCCGCCTGCTATAATTTATTTCCGCTGCCCCAGCTCAGGTGCTTCAGTATCGAAGGCAGATGCCGGGGCTAGCAAAAATCTTTTCCTTCCTTTTTACTATTATTTTAATAAAAAAGCCACTACCACCACTACACAAACTCAAGTGAAAACTAATATGGAATCAACCTAAGCATGAAGTACCGAGAGCTATTCTCACCTGAGCACCGCGGACGAGGACGGGGACAACAGGACAACCAGACAGTGTTGACAAAAATGAAAATCATACAAAGAAATGACAACAAGCAAACCTATATACCATTTTTTCCAGCACTTTGTCAAGAGGGGACGCATGAACGGCAATTTAGACACAGTGACAGCTGCCTTGTCTGCTAATGACCAGCTCATCTCAGCATAGCCTACAACATGTTATAGCATCCGAGTCCGGTTACAATCCCACTAATGTGGTCAGTAACTAAAGCAGTTTATAAATTAATTATTGGTTTCTGTCTCCGCTCAAGCGTCCCTGAGACTTTTATGTGCGATTGTACATTGTCCATACAGGACACTGTGTCAGTGTCGGTTTAAATCTGCTGCAGAAGAATGACGATTTGGCCTAGTCCGGGGTAGTAAATCTTGAAAACAAAATTCAGCGTACACGGACAAAGGACAAAGGAAAGGAAAGCTTAGTTGTGCCGTCGCGCAAATAAGCTTTTGTTGTTTGATCTATGGTCTATGGCGTTTAACGTCCCAAAACGACTCAGGCTAGGAGGGATGCCGTAGTGGAGGGCTCAGAATAATTTCGATCACCTGGGGCTCTTTAATTTGCACTGACATCGCACACCACACGGGCCTCTAGCATTTCGCCAGCATCGACATGCGACCGCCGCGGTCAGGATCGAACCCGCGAACACACAGAAAATTGGCGCATGTGCGCAAGTCACGCAAGGCATACAGGGCAGGAAAAACCTGCAAAACAAACAAAAACAAGAAATAACGAAACCAATATAGCCACAGTCACGCCACCTCCAAAAGTGACACATCACGAATTATCTAAAAAAGGCTATCTCTTTCTTATAGAATAAGATAGGCGGTTAGCTATAACATGCATACACGGTGTTTCACCTAGGACTTTGCAAAATTTTAAAAAATAGTCTTTTTGAGTTAGAAGACTGCTTTTTTCGGCATCGTCAATGATGTAGTACATCGGAATACAACTAAGACGTGTTAACTAGCAGGCTGGTTAACTAATATCGAATTATTAACTTCCTTACTATTACAGTTAGACTGAGAGGTACGTGTGTAGCACACCGTAAGTTTTATCCATATTAGTTTTTAGAATTTCTTCGCGGCCGGGATCGCATTGGTCAATGCATCTATTTTTGGGCCCCGGAAGCTTCCCAAACACTGAGAATTTGATATTTCGGCTGGCAGCCCTACACCGCGCTAATAAAGTACTAGGTGGAACATATTGATGAACTGTAACTGAACTCGCAAGTACGCGCGTAGCCAACGTGAAATGTGTGTTTTGTAGCGATAGCTACATTGCGGTAGCACATCGAGCCTTCAGCGTGGCGGCGCCGTGGCGGTGGCGGCGCCGCCACCGCCACGTGGCCTTGTGGTTGGTCACGTGACCAGCCGCGTGGTGCGGAGCAGCTGCTGCAATTCAACTGATCAAGTTCCACTCGGCCAGCTGTAGCTATCGCGTGACTCCAGGTTTAACCAGAGCTAAACCACAGCCATTTTTTTGTTTTGATTGTTTGCTTGTTTTCATGCCTTTGTGTAGTATATCTCAAGTTTCGCCACTAAACCCTCAGCTGAAAGGCAGCACCTGTGCTTTCCTGTCGCTCCCGTCCTGGTCGTTTCGCATTGCTCACAAATATCAACCTAAGCGTGTCATTTATGCGTACAAAGCAACGAGGCGCTAGAGACAAAAATGACTTTTATAGCGCGGCTCTCATGCGCCCGTTCGTGGGTTGAGCCTCGTCGTTGTCGCCGTCGGTGTAACCGAGAGCGAGGAAGAGGGGCAGGAGAGGGAGTGCGCTCCCTTTGAGACCGGTCGTGCCGAGCAAACGAAAGTACTGCCGCTCGCTCATAGATGGCCCCAGAGTGTTATGCTTATGCCGCATAAGATGTATGATAGATTAGGATTCTGGGGAAAGGAAGTGGCGCAGTATCTGTCTCACATATCGTTGGACACCTGAACCACGCCGTAAGCGAAGGGATAAAGGAGGGAGTGAAAGAAAGAAAGAAAGAAAGAAGGAAAGAAAGAAAGAAAGAAAGAGCGGCCGCATTGGAGGGCTCCGGAATAATTTCGACCACCTGGGGATCTTGAACGTGCACTGACATCGCACAGCACACGGGCGCCTTAGCGTTTTGCCTCCATAAAAACGCAGCCGCCGCTGTCGGGTTCGAACCCGGGAACTCAGAATGAGCATAGATGAACGTGGTTCCAGAAGTCTAGGTAGTGACCACAAACCTATGAAGCTGAGTTTCAGAAGAGAAACCAATGTAGGACTGAAGCGAGATGAACAATTAGAGGGGAATTTTTACTCAAAAGAGCAATTGGAAGCATCAGCCAAACAAATTGAGAAAGTAATATTTGAGTATAATGAAACAGAATGGACTTATACCAAATTAACTCGATTACTTGAGATAGGTCTAGCTTAGGTGCGAGTCAAGCCAAAAGGAGAAGACGCAAATCCAAGAGTTAATGGGATGAGGCGGTAAAGGAGGCGATAGAGACACGACAGGAAGCGTCCAAGGAACACAGATATTCCAAGGAGGGGAACCAGAAGCTGAAGTAGACAGAAAATGGGATACCTCCGTAAGGTCTAGAAGGGAAGAATCCTGTTTGATTAATGAGAAAATTACAAGAAAGGGTGCACAATGGATGTCAAATGTAAATAAAAAGGATATAAATGCAGCTCAGAAATTCTGGAACCATCTAAATACAATGAGTAATAAGACAAGGCTAGAGAAAAGGTTTATAGTTACAGATCAGGGTATTCGCCTAGAAGGGGATGAAGGAATGAAATACATAGGAACAAGGATGAAAGAAAAATTTAAAGAAAGAAATGTTGCACATAATTCATCGAAGGAGGATAGACCGGTTACTGCAATTGCTTCACTTGAGCAAGGACAGTGGGAACGGCAGAGAAGGTTCCTAGTGGCACGTCGACAGGACCGGATGGTATTCCGATTATGCTAATAAATAAGCTAGGACCAAAATCCAAGCAAACATTAATACATGTAGTGAACAAAATGAGAGTGGATGGTAAAGCCCCCGATGAATGGCGATTAAGGACAATGAACATGATATATAAGGGAAAGAGGGACAAAGCTGACATAAGTAACTACCGTCCTATAATAGTGACATCTGTGGCTTACAGGGTGGTTATGCAGATTATGAAGGACAGACTGCAGGCTTGGATGCAGAACGAGGTGGTGCTAGGTGAGCTAAAAAAAATGGGTTCTGGAAACAAAGGAGGTTGGAGGACAATCTGTTTTCATGGCCGCAGTGTATAGAGATTGTTGAAAAGGAACGCAGGCCCCTGCGGCTAGCATTTTTGGATATTAGGGGAGCCTACGACGACGTTATTCAAGAGTATATGTGGGACATACTGGGCACATTGGATGTGGAAGATGGTGTAATTAATCTTTTATAAAATGTACATAAAGGTAACAGATCGAGTGCTTATAAAATTAAAAAAAATGTATCAGGGACTATAGAGATACAGCGGGGGCTTAGGCAAGGATGTCCTCTGTCTCCTTTGTTGTTCTTGTTGTACCTGCATGGGTTGGAGACCAAACTAGAGAGGAGCGGACTAGGCTTCAACCTTTCTTTTTCAAGCAAGGAGAATGGATTAAACAGTCATTACCGGGACTAATGTACGCCGATGATATAGTGCTAATGGCTGACAAAAAGGAAGATTTGCATAAGTTGATAGACATTTGTGTTGCAGAGAGAGATAGATTAGTTTTCAAGTTTAGTAAGGAAAAATATGCAGTCATGATATTCAATGATGAGGGCGGCGAGCATAGAATACAGGAGTTCGTGCTAAACGTAGTGTAGGAGTGCAAGTATCTTGGGGTGTGGATAAATAACGGTGCTGAGTATCTGACAGAGCATGAAAAATATGGAATGAATAAAGCTAGTAGGAATGCAGCTGTCATGAAAAATAGGGCACTGTGGAATTACAATAGGAGTGAAGTGGTAAGAGGGATCTGGAAAGGGGTGATGGTTCTTAGCCTGACTTTAGGCAATGAGGTCCTGTGCATGAGACCAGACGCTAAAGCAAGGTTAGTAATCAAACAACGCGGCGTAGGGAGGCTAGCTTTGGGAGCACATGGCAATACACCAAATCAGGTGGTCCAGGGTGATATGGGATGGGCTTCGTTCGAGAGCAGTGACGCTAGCAGTAAGATAGCATTTGAGGAGCGATTGAGAAAAATTGAGGAAAAGCAGTGGGCTAGGAAAGTGTTCAGGTACCTGTACACAAGGAATGTTGACACGAAATGGAGAAAGCGAACTAGAAAATTGACAAGCAAATATCTGGACAGCAATAAGGTGACAAATCAGCAATTATCGGTTAAGAAAAAGGTGAAAGAAACAGAGAGAGCTCTGTTGAAAACAGGGATGCTGACGAAATCGGCACTTGGAACATGCAGGATCTTTAAGCAGGAAATTGCCAAATAATATATGTATGATAATTGTAGGGGAAGCTCTTTTTTGTTTGAGGCCGGACGGGAGTTTTGCGGAGTAAGACATAGGGTGTCAGGTACCACGAGATAGACACGTTTGGCGGAGAGGAGGAGGAAACGGCTGAACGCTTGATACTTTTCTGTAAAGGGCTTCACTCTACAGTGGAAAGCAGCGAGGCTGATTTATCCAAAGCATTGGGGTTTAAGGACAGTGAAGGAAAAGAATATTTGAAGCGGGTGGAATTAAACAAGCGAATGTTATCTGATTGGTGGCTAAAATCAAGACAAGAGTAAACTTTCACAAGTCATGGCTAGATGGCTTGAACCACCGCCTGATTTAATGGGTTCAGCTCCGTCCGTCCGTCCGTCCATTCGTCCACCCGTCCGTCCGTACATCCATCCATCGTAAAGCCCCTCAATTAACTATTGCGCAGTTAGTGCGCCGTCGTTTATCTCCACTGCATGCGCAGAGGTAGATTGCTAGGGTAGGGGAGGTTTGCCTGCGGCGACACACACACCAACGCGCTGCCTCCTCGCTGTCGCGCCACGCGCCGCTCCGTTGGACGGTGCTGTGAAATGTGCTGCATGCGACAGGTTGTCTGCGTTGGCCACCCCACTCCCAGCGTTGTCTTCCTAGTATAAACCGTCTGCTCATGAACCATGCATTGGTGCAGCAGGTACAGCTTTTCTCCAACCATTTCTCCCAACACAAAACCACCTTCATGACAATAAAAGACCGGAGTAGGATTGTTAATTAGTTGAAGAAAGAGAGTGCGTGGACACTCTTTCCTGGAAAATAGAGTGCTTTGTGAATGAAAATATATACGCTTATCTCTCAAATTCTTTGCCTCAATATACCGCAGAATCAAAACACCGACAGAGCTGCGCTCAGATTTCGCATTAGGGATTATCGTAATCGTCCTTAAGAATATTTAAAAAACAATTTAATTCCACTCGGCTAAAATTGATCACCTTCCCATGCTCAGACACATCAGACACATGGCTGCTGCTTTAAAAAGGAAACCTATTTTTCGGCACTTGAAGTATAAGGCTCTCAAGCTGGACCTTAATCCCGGTTTCAAAAATTTCTTTCCTTATTTTTCTGGGCGCTAAAGGATGGTCGTCTGCTAGAAAAGTGCCTCGCGTCGAAAAGTGCGGGGCCGAGTTGCCCGAAGCGGATATTTGGGTGTTATCATGAGCAAAAGAAAGAAGAGACACCTCACCCACGTTGTGTTCCGAACCTTGCCGCTTGGCAAAGGGGCGCCATCTGTCGAAGCACTTAGGGTGTCAAGACCCACTGGCTTTGACACCAGGATTGCTTCGTGGCAGAGCAGCATAGAGTGGCAAGGTTCGAAACACGAGGTAACGGGGGAGAGGGGCGGGTGACTTGTTTTTGCTCACGATAGCACATGCGCGTCGGTTTACTCGTTTAGATATTTAGCGCAGAGTCCACGGCTGCTCAGAGGAATCACATGAATCTACTTCTATAGAATGCCGGTTATTCGTGGACGCTGTTACACTGGTCAGTGGACGGTGTGCGGACCCAGCCATGAGACCCTTCATGACAAAGTTACTTCTGCATCATAGGAGGTGCGAGTCGAAAAAAGCGATCTCGGCAAAAAAGGCCGCCACCGTCTGGAAGACATTGAAATAACGAGCGTTAGCTGTTTGGTTTACTAGATGAATGAAGAAAGCGAAGAACACGTCGCTCGTCTCGAGAAACGGATTGGATTGCTACCATGCTCGGCTACGTGTGCACGCACGCCGCCTAGCGGAACGATCGCCGCCTAGCGCCATCTATCAGAGAAATTGCGATGAACGTTTACCCATTGTCGAGTTGCACCCCCTGTTGTGCTCGCGCTTCCTTCCTGCTGTTGAGTTCGGCGAATTTGGACATGGGAAGGATTCCCTGAGGACCGCCGCGAGGGTGGGTGAGCCCTCTGGGGGAGACGTGGCTGGTATATCGGAAGCAGCGACGATAATAGCTTCTCCACGTGTTCGTTCCGGTTCTCAGACGACGGAGTACAAGATCAGTGTTGCCCTATTCAGTCACGCTGGGGTTGAACAATTGCCCGAGTGCCGCGCCTTCAACAGAGGTTCCGCGTTCCGGTCATCAGTGCAAGATCTTTCAACCCCTGCTGGGAGACAGCCCGCATTCCTGTGTCACGCAGGCGCCTTCCGGGTCCACATGGGCGCGGTCCGGACACACGTGCGCGCCCACCTGGAGGCCGCGTGGACGACAACGTGACCGGGTCCTGTTCCCTTTCCCTGGACCGAGCTGCGAGAGAACATCAGGACCGCCCTGCCGTGGGTGGCACCATCAGTGCCATCGTGTGATTGGACATCATTCTTCGAACTGTATTCCCCAGCTAGGGATCTGGGGAATACGAAGAGTATTTAACGAGCTGCTGGTTTGGTACCAGAAGAGAGCCCCCCTCTTGAGAGATACCCTTTGCTGGGAGAGACTCCCGATTGCTAAGAAGCTCCCTTTACTGAGAGGCACTCTCAGTTGCCCTTACTTGTACATTATGTAAATAGTCTTTGTATAGAGTTTTCCAAGTTTTCTTCCTCCGATCGTCCTCGTCTCTTCTCCGGCCCAGTCACGCCACCTGAATCCCAACAACTGGATTGCAGCTGTGGGACGTCCACGTGAAGTTACCGGCTCCAACGGACCTCGGCAGCTACGGGACTGACGGGCGTCAGCTATACGTTGGCAGGGTGAGTGCCCAATGTTTTCCGTTCATTTCGCCAGACCGTACCACCACAGGCAGATGCTAGGGACGGACTCCTGTTGTCTGGGAAATTGATTTAAGGAAACTGTTCTGTTCACATCAAGCTATGGCTTTTGTTTTATTGGGCTTGCTAACGCATGGTAAAACTCACGATGGAGAAGTTAAAAGTGCAGGAGCTGCTCGAAATTTGCCAGGAGCTGGAGATTTCGCAACGTTCTGCGAAAAGAAAAAAAGAAATTCTCGAGGTCATGCGGCAGGAGGAGGTGACTACTGAAGAGGTCGAAGATGCTTTGGAAACGACTTTTGGACGCAAGAAAGAAAAAAGAAGAGCTTCGGTTGGCTCAAGAAAGACGGATGTCGTTAGAGCAGAAAGAAAAAGAGCTTCGGTTGGCTCAAGAGAGACGGGAGGTCGGTGAGGCAAAGGAAAAAGCGAGACAACATGCTCGAAAAATGGAGCTCGAAATCGCGTCGAACGGAGAGAATATGGCGCGTCTTAGCCCTGTAGCTTCGGTAGAGGAGCAAGGGAGGCAGAGATTGCAGGATCTCGTCTCACCATACCGCGTGGGAGGCGATATTGCACTCTTTTTCGTAAATTTCGAACGTGCATGCGGGAAGGTGCACATCGACAAGAGCGCTTGGTCGGAGAAGTTACTTCCTCTCCTTCCGTGCGAGGCGGCCGAAGTGGTGGCTCGCCTCTCACGGGAAGAGTGGGACGACTACGAGAATGTAAAGAGCGCACTGCTTAGAAAGTACCGGCTTTCGGCTGAAGCCTTTAGGCAGCGATTCAGGCAGGCAAATAAAGGCGGAGAGCCGCATACTGACTTCGCGTACCGGCTTAAAGTCAACTTCAACGAGTGGCTCAAGACCGCTGAGGTGCACGGAAGTCATGACAAGGTACTGGAGTGCATCGCACTAGCGCAATTCCAGAAGATCTGAGGATATGGCTGCAAGATAGGCTAACAGATATAGACCTAGACAAAGCTGCAGAGCTCGCAGACGAGTATTACGTTCGCCGAAACCTCCAAATCAAGACAGGGTACGATAACAGGTTTGGAAAAAGAGAAACCTATTTAAAGAGAATCCCCGATTGAAGTGTGCCACCAGCACGCCGGGATCACCGAGCAGAGGATGCGAGATCAAAAGGAGGAGGTAGCGAAAAAAAGATTGAGTCACCCAAATCTGCCAATTCGCCGAAACAGCAGGCACCTGAAGCTCGTGCGTTTGAAGCGCGAAAGCCCATTGTCGCTATAATTGCAACAAGAAGGGTCACATGTCATTGAACTGCAAACAGCAAAAGATGGCGTTCGCGTGCATGCGAGAGTCGGAGGAAAACCTTAAATTTCTGGAGCCATACATGCGGGACGTGGTGATAAATGGCAGGAAATTCAGGGCACTGCGGGATTCAGCAGCTACTATGTATGTTGCTCACCTGTCCTGTGTTTCCTGCACGGAGTACACCTGTGAATGCGCCTGGATTAAGCAGGTCGCCGAAGAACAGAGTGCATGCTTGCCTATAGCGAAGGTGATTCTAGAGGGGACTTTTGGCAGGCTAGACACAGAAGCGGCAGTTAGCGCAAACTTGCCGACACACTTGTCCTACCTGTTTTCGAACAAATCCGAGCAGCTGCTGAAAGAGAAAGGTCTCTCTTTCACCTCGGGCTTGGCTTGCATGGCGCTAACACGTTCTCGAGCGCGAAACCTCGCAAAGAAACTTGACTGCGCTCCGATAAATGAGCAGGCACCGAACCACTCTCCCGACCAGCCGGGGGATTCTTGCAGGAAAACTGATCCGTCTAAACCGCACGAGCATGGCCATGAAGGTGTTCCCGAACCAGCTGTAGCTCATGAAATCCAAGGAACTGCCGATTCCGTAGAGAATGGGGCAACAGGAACCAACGCGAAGGGTTCGAAATTAACACCTGCTTCGAGTTGTTGGGAGGAGTTGACTAAGGTTGATAGCAAAGCACTCATTGCAGAGCAGCAAAGCGACCCATCGTTAAGAGCTCTAAGCAATAATGTGAGAGAGGGAGTCGCCAGAACGAACATCAGCTTTCACGAAAAATTAGGCCTTCAGTACCGGAAATACTGCGACTCAAAGGGACGCGTATATGAGCAACTCCTGGTGCCTGAGAAGTACCGGCGGCAGCTTCTAGAGCTCGCACAAGTTAATGCATGGGCGGGCCACCTGGGCATAAAGAAAACAAAAGCTAGATTAGCCCTCGAATATTACTGGCCTCGCTGCTGGAAAGATGTGGAACAGCCTGTTAGATCTTGCGACACCTGCCAGCGGGTCGGCAAGTCGACGGATAAATGGAAAGCGCCCATGACACTAGTTACCATCATTGCAGAGCCCTTTCGGCGTCTTGTAATAGATACTGTCGGCCCACTGGCAGCGTCAAACTCTGGTTGTCGCTACATTCTGACCTCACTGTGCGTGGCAACCAAATTTCCCGAGGCCATTTCCTTGAAGGAGCTAAGTTCCGCATGTGTTGTTGACACCCTTTTTTCAATTTTCTCTCGCGTGGGGTTCCCTGCAGAGATACAAAGCGATAACGGGAGCGTGTTCACAAGCTGCTTGACAACAACGTTCTTTGAACGGTGTGGGATTAAAATAATCCGCAGTTCCATTCACCACCCTCAGTCAAATCCAGTCGAGCGCATGCACTCAGTGCTTAAGCGGATAGTTAGGTATCTGTGTTTTGAGCATAAGACAGATTGGGAAGGCTGCATTCTAGCAGCACTCTTTGCAATGAGATCCGTCCCCCACGAAAGCACAGGATTTAGCCCCGCTGAACTAGTCTACGGGCGTGACTTGGGGACCCCGTTGCGCATGCTGAGGGAGTCACGGGAGGGTTATGGAGAGGATCTCTTTGTAGTGGAATACGTTCTAAAGCTACTGGAAAGACTTGCGAAAACCAGAGACCTCGTGGAAGCAAATGTCAGAGCAGCGAACTCACTGTCTAAAGGGTACAACGACAAATCTGCACGCAAGCGCACCTTTCAACCTTTCGACCAGGTGATGTTGCTGCGTCCGTCAAAAAGGAACAAGCTTGAGGTGCAATGGGAAGGGCCAGCTAAGGTGGTGTCCAAGCTTTCGGACACCAACTATGACGTAAAATTTAAGAACAAACACAATCGAATAATCCACAGTAATTTGATGAAGCCTTATGTGCAGCGTCAGGTCATGGTTAACATGGCGCTGAACATGCCAGAGGAAGAGATCTCAGACATACCTTATGTCCCACATGAGGACGAGCAAGCAGCGAATGAGCTTCTAAATTCAATCGACAGAGAGCTACGTTTGACGGAAAGTCAACGAGGAGACATGAAAAACGTCGTCCGCGACTTTGAGGCGATGTTTTCAAACAAGCCAGGAAAAACAACCCCCATCGAACACGACATTCAGCTGTCAAGCGAACAGCCAATCAGGAGCAAACCCTACCGTGTCTCTCTAAGACAAAAGGAAATCATTGAGACAGAGATCCGCCGTATGTGCGAACTTGGCGTCATAGTGCCCTGCGAAAGTAACTATACGTCACTAATCATTATTGTAGAGGTTCCAGGCAAGGATCCGAGACCTTGCGTGGACTACCGGGGACTGAATTCAATCACAGTGGACCAGACCTACCCCATTCCGAACATCGAGGAGAGGGTTGAAACAGTCGCTAAATCAGAATATATATCCACACTGGATTTAGTTCGTGGTTACTGGCAGGTGCCACTCACTGAGCGCGCCAGCAGGTACGCAGCATTCGTGTCCCCCGCGGGCACGTTTCGCCCTTTAATGTTGAGCTTCGGCTTGAAAAATGCCCCGTACTATTTTTCAAAGTTAATGGACCAAGTGCTGCGGGGACTTGCAGATTTCGCTCTCCCCTACCTTGACGACGTGGCCGTTTTCTCACAAAACTGGGAGGAGCACATTGAACACCTGCGTATTGTGTTGAGCCGACTGCTTGAGACTGGTTTAACGGTAAGGGCGGGAAAAGGCCACCTGGGGTGGGCCGAAGTGAACTATCTTGGGCACGTGGTTGGACGAGGCCAACGCAGACCTTCAGAACTTAAAGTGGCTGCCGTGGTGGAGTACCATCGCTCAATAATAATAATAATTGGTTTGGGGGGAAAGAAAATGGCGCAGTATCTGTCTCATATATCGTTGGACACTTGAACCACACCGCAAGGGAAGGAATAAAGGAGGGGGTGAAATAAGAAAGGAAGAAGAGGTGTCGTAGTGGAGGGCTCCGGAATAATTTCGACCACCTGGGGATCTTTAACGTGCACTGACATCGCACAGCACACGGGCGCCTTAGCGTTTTTCTTCCATGAAAACGCAGCCGCCACGGTCGGGTTCGAACCCGGGAACTCCGGATCAGTAGTCGAGCGCCCTAACCACTGAGCCACCGCGGCGGGTGATCGCCGCTCAACCACAAAATCGGAACTCATGGCGTTTCTTGGCCTAGCAGGCTATTATCAGCATTATGTAAAGGGCTACTCTGGTTTAGCCAGCCCTCTGACCGACGCGCTGAGAAAAAGTGAGCCTACCAATCTTTCTTGTGACCAAAAGAAAGAGAAGGCATTTCAGAGTCTGAAAACGGCCCTAAGAGAGCGCCCAATACTGGCAGCGCCAGATTTCTCGAAACCCTTTATCATACAATGTGATGCCAGCGACCGCGGGTTAGGCGCTATTCTTTGCCAGGAAAGCGGTGGTAGGCACACACGACCTGTCTTTTACTTGAGCCGCAAGCTCAGCACGCGGAAAGAGCCGTATAGCACGTCTGAAAAAGAATGCGCATGCCTCGTTTCGGCTATTGACAAACTGGCATGCTACGTCTCCGGGTCCCGTTTAACAGTAGAAACGGACCATTGCCCTTTGACTTGACTGCACAATATGTCGCCCAAAAATGGTCGTCTACTGAGGTGGAGCCTGGCACTCCAGCACCACAGCTTCGAGGTTCGCTACAAGAAAGGCAAGTTCCACACAAATGCCGACGGGCTAAGCCGAGCCTTTTAGCTGGTAAAGAGTTTACCAAAAGAGGATGTCCCCAAAATTTTAGTTAAGGCGCCCGTGTGCTGTGCGATGTCAGTGCACGTTAAAGATCCCCAGGTGGTCGAAATTATACCGGAGCCCTCCACTACGGCACCTCTCTATTCTTCCTTTCTTCTTTCACTCCCTCCTTTATCCCTTCCCTTACGGCGCGGTTCAGGTGTCCAGCGATACGAGACAGATATTGCGTCATTTCCTTCCCCAAAAACCAACTATTATTATTATTATTTATTTATTTCATATTCTCTTCCTAAAGGAGAGCGTATATCTCCCACTTTCTTTTCAGTAATGTTGTTCATAATTAGGTAACATACCTAGGAGTACGTTTTTCTTATTTCGGCCAAGGATAAGTAAGAGCGAGTGGTGTAACGCGCCTTGACTCTGATGCATTGGGCCGGGCAAATTTGAACGCCACGTCGGCCAAGTCCAGTCACTTATTCAAGTACCGCGCGCCCTCTAAGCTCCAACCTGACTTCATTTAGCGAATTTTTTCCCCTTCCAAGTGCGCCTCGAGAGGGAGCACACGCCTTGGAGGATGTGTTCATTCAGGCAAAACATTTGATCTTTTCAAGTTTTAGTTGAAGTTTTTTGCTAAATGCAGTTTTGGCCCTGAGTTCTGGTCTGGCGGGATGAGTGGGTTCTGAGGGCACTTGCTTTTGTCGGGTGTGTTTGGCGTCTGTGATCCCTTTTGGCTAGCATTGCGGAGAATTTCCCAAAACGGCCATCTGACGAGGGGAAGCGATGCCGAGCTTCGGCACTGAAGGTCATACGAAGACTCCCAGAGAGCATCTGATTCCTGGCACGCCCAGTCAACCGAGCTACGTGCGAGCAGTTCACCTTCAGGGCGCAATATCTGGCGGCGGGGGTGCTGTTGTGCTCGCGCTTCCTTCCTGCTGTTGAGTTCGGCGAATTTGGACATGGGGAGGATTCCCTGAGGACCACTGCGAGGGTCGGTGAGCCCTCTGGTGGAGACGTGGCTGGAATACCGGAAGCAGCGACGATAATAGCGTCCCCACGTGTTCGTTCCGGTCCTCAGACGACGAAGTACAAGATCAGTGTTTCCCTCTTCAGTCATGCTGGGGTTTAAAAATTTCCCGAGTGCCGCGCCTTCGACAGAGGTTCCGCGTTCCGGTCATCAGTACAAGATCTTTCAACCCCTGTTGGGAGACAGCCTGCATTCCTGTGTCACGCAGGCGCCTTCCGGGTCCACATGGGCGCCGTCCGGACACACGTGAGCGCCCACCTGGAGGCCGCGTGGACGACAACGTGTCAGGGTCCTGTTCCCTTTCTCTCGACCGAGCTGCGAGAGAACATCAGGACCGCCCTGCCGTGTGTGGTATCATCAGTGCCATCGTGTGATTGGACATCATTCTTCGAACTGTATTCCCCAGCTAGGGATCTGGGGAATACGAAGAGTATTTAACGAGCTGCTGGTTTGGTACCAGAAGAGAGCCCTTCTCTTGAGAGATACCCTTTGCTGGGAGAGACTCCCGACTGCTAAGAAGCTCCCTTTACTGAGAGGCACTCTCAGTTGCCCTTACTTGTACATTATGTAAATAGTCTTTGTATAGAGTTTTCCAAGTTTTCTTCCTCCGATCGTCCTCGTCTCTTCTCCGGCCCAGTCACGCCACCTGAATCCCAACAACTGGTGGCAGCGGTGGGATGCTGCTACCTGAATCTCAACACCCCTCAAGATACGTCCCAAACGAAATTTGCTTTGTTTGGGGAGTCAAGGTGGGCCTATAATTCGGCTTGCGGTGCGATATGGTGACGCTTCAATTAGTAATTGCATGTATACATTGTTTAAATATTATTTAACTGTGATTTTATTTCTATACCGCAGCCAATATGGTTCTATTTGCCTACCAAATTCGGCATACAGCTGTCCCCAGATGGGTGCCCGTTGTTGTCGGAGTATATATAGTGGAACGAATGTGCAGCGGTCCCTTACCGGGACAGTTTTCCTACGCTAGTGACTCTGGCGGACTTCCGCGGGCTGTGTATTTTATAGGTTGTACTAGGCGACGGAAGTCGCATTATTGAACTTATTTGTTCTCTTTAGGGACGATAGTCCCTGGTTTGTTTTTCGTCTAGTAAACTTCTCTTTAAACCCGTTCTAGGATATTTTTGGTGAGGGGAGGGGAGGGATGAAAGGGCACAACCAATTATAATGACCGCCATCTTGGATTTGAGAAACAGAAACTATGCCGCCATTTCGTCCCCCGACGTCATACTCACATAGTTCCACCTCTATCCACCATATTTGACTGTGGCGTCATCATTGGCACGCGGCAGGTGGTTGTTTCTACAATGCTATTGTAGATGGCGCTACAAATGCGAGATGCGCTCTTTTCTAGTTGCAGCCACAGATGACGCTTTGATCTCAGGGGCGTTAGTGTTTCTGTATATGCTCCCGCAGGGAGCAGAGTTCGGCGAAGGTCCGTCATCATGTTCCAAGCTATGCGGGAAAGCCACTGCTCGTGCGTACAGGGGCTGCGCTGCGTTCATGAGCTCGCTGGGAAGAGTGCTTGGGATTTTTTTTATTTGCATACAAATTGCACTCGATCGCAAATTTTTAAACATAACGCCGAAAAATAATATTTTATTTGCCGAGGGCGTGCACAGAGCATGAAAAAAAAATCGCCAACCGTTAACAGCAAATCGTAGTCATGACAAACTGACGGAAAAATACTAATAATGGCCTGCGTGTTTTTTTTCTGTAACAAGTAATTTCAGATGAACAAGCAGTCCCGTTCCGGATGGGACCACGTCTGTCCCGTCCTGTCTACCTTCGTGCTCGTCTAACGCCACTGGTGTGCACGAAAAATGTGTGAAAAGTAGCCGACAGGAACAGGAACACTAAGGGTGATAGAAGACCTCACAAAATCTCGAAACGTGATGAGTAGTTGCTGCCACAGATGGCGCAGTGATCAAGGGTCGTAGCAGACCCCACGAAATCTCGAAACGTGATGAGTAAGAGCTCACGCTCTTAAAAATTGAAAATCTGTTTTTAGGAAAGGAAATGACGCAATAACCATTATTTCTCAATGCAGTAACCGTGTCACATATCTCGGAGGACACCCGAACCGCGCCGTCAAGGAAGGGATAAAGAAGGCAGTGAAAGAATAAAATAAGAAAGAGGCGCCGTAGTGGAGGGCTCCGGAATAATTGCGACCACCTGGGGATCTTAAACATGCACCGACATCGCAAAGCACACGGGCGCATTTTGCGTTTCGCCTACACCGAAACGCGGCCGCCATAGTCGGGTGCGAACCCGGGTACTCCGGCTTAAATAGCGCCTAAATAGAAGCAGAAATGGTTTTCGGAGAATTCGAGGTTTTTCAAAAATTCGAACCTACGGAGTTTCTGGGAAAGCATGCAAAGTATTTTTGCACTAACATTTAAAATGGTGACGTAATCATTGATTAAAACCGCGATGTTGTTCAGTGAAGTTCAGAGAAGTGGGAGAAAATTCGTAGTGACGTCTTCATCGTCGAAACTTCACGTGTCTCCTGCCTTCGCCTGGATGCTGCTGTGCGTCGTGCGATGCTGCCAAACAATGCTTTGTGAGCTTCACCTTCGATGGCGTTGGTTTTCTTCCATGAAACAACTGTTCCTTCGCTCGAAACGTAACATCACCGTACGTGACGTCATTATCTGGGCCTCTGCCCGTCACTGTACACTGCAGAGAAGCCTCAACGCCGACACCGCTTAATTCGGCGATTACGTTGCCATTTCAAACACTAGGGCAAAACGATTTTGCAGGTTTTAACTGCATGTTTCACACCATTCGGCCTATTAAACTCATCGAATTTTAAATCATCTTCAGTTGCCCTGAGCCCCGACAACGCGCCGTCTGGCGTTTTGCATTCCAGGAGCGCTTGCACACAGGTTAGCGTTAACAGATGTTAACGTTTTCACCGACAAAATTTCGAAAACAAGCTGGAATTCCTATCCTTCAGAAACAACGCCAAAATTTTGCGCCTTGAAGTCAGGTACCAATTCATGTCAAAGTAAATTAAAATTACATTCCTTAAATTGCGCATTGTAGACAAGGCCAACACCCTGAAATTTCGCACGCACACTAATTGAGCCCCCATTTCGTACTGAAAATTTTTATTCTTGCCCTAAACTGCACGCGAGTGGAGTCAAGAGGTAACTCTCAGTAACTGATTAAGAACTAGTGATGTGGGTCTCAATAATAATTATTGTGTGCAAGTTTGTCGTTTTTATTTTTCGTGGCTACCTTCGTTATTTTTATTTGTATTGAGCTGATTTGTTAACTAAAGCTCATGTCTTATAAACTGCGCAAAATTCTAGTTACCATCTGAGATTCTTGATGTTTTGGTGAAAGTCTTTGTTCTTGACTCATTATCAGAGTTGTATATCACTGTACCTTTTCATTGCTCTTTTGGGTTACACCACCTACTTGGATCTGAATTGCCAAACTTAATAAAAAAAAATCTGTGTTCAGCGCTTCCGCATCCGTAATTGAGCTGCCTCCCATCGCACGGGCGCTGCCCCGAAAGCGTTCGTCAAAAACAACAAGTGCAACTTGGAACACAAAGCGGAATTTAAAACAGGGCGCCCTTTGCGTAGGTAGCGGCTTGGCGCAATTATGCCAACCATTCATCAGGTCAGTGAAGTTAAGCTACTGTTCTAGCGGCTCGCTTTTAACAGACAAGCTTGACAAGCTTATCCTGAAGGGAGGTGAAGCAGTGGAAGCCAAGCGTTAGACAACATTTTCAATCACCCGCAGCTAACTTAAAACACTGTTGTAGAACAGGATTTGGGGTATCCTCTGCCTTCTGTGCGGTACCTGCAGCTTATTGCAATAGCAAAACACATTTTTGTACTTTTCGGCTTTCTGGGATAAAAATCGCGTTAAATCATATGCTAATTAAGTTTCCTCCGAGCAGAAAAAACATCTGAACTCATGCTTCACACAAAAACGAACAGCTCAAAGAAAACAGCGTCGAACTACTCGTCGGCTACGCTCGTTCTCGCTTCACAACCGGGGCGACGCCGCCGTTGCATTCTCCCGGCGAGGAATCTCATCGGAATGGATGCTGCTAAGTATTTTTCCGCGATCAGCGCGCTTGCGTGGTCGGCTTCTTTCCGAGTGGAAACCATGCGAGACTGAAACGTGCTCGGCGTGGCGTAGCACACACGTCTCGCTGGGAAGGCGTCCGTGATAGCGCGCTATCGTGTTGTTGTCCTGTTGTCGGCTACGGTTACGTGGCTTCTCCAAATCAAGGCAGACTGGGCTGCTGCTGCACGGCGCTCGCTGGCCGAGGCGGCGGCATTGCGAGCGCTCATACGGAGGCCTTGCTTTTGTCGACTATACTTGCCGACCATACGCGTATTTACTGGGCGTCGGAATTGGAGACTTCGCTTGGCCTCGAAAGGGATACACGGAGGAGCTGTGTAACATGAGCTCGAAGGGGTACGAAGAGATTATTTCAGGCACTGTAACTTCTATTCGAGCTGTTCGCTATCTTACTTAAGCACATGGTGGGTCAGCAGCATTTCACAGCGATGCTGTTCTGCCCTTTTAGGTGAAACGTGTCGGGACGCTGACGCCTTGCAGACTTATTGGCTTCCGAACTTGGTCAGCCCACAGGTCTGGTCAGCTTCCAGATCTAGTCTGCTTTCAAACCTGGGCAGCTTCCAGACATGGTCTGATGAAAGACACGGTTAGCCTTCTAGGCCAAGCTTGGAAGCGATGGCTTCCAGAACTGACACAGGGTCCCGTGGTCTATCAAATGACCCTGGTTGTAGTAAGAAGCATAGATGTTGGCGCACGTGAACCTCAGTAAAACAGTGTTGTGAATATGAAGAATTTCAGCCTCTCCACCAGATGGAACCAGGCATAAGCATGAAATGGCTAAAAGAACATGAACGTCTGTCTACTTGCTATCGTCAAGGCACGTGACAGAAGCCTCTTCTAGGATGCAGAAGAGTGGCATCCGCTGTGTTCGTCTTACACGCACACCATACTAGTCTCTCCCAGTGCGGAGTTCGAACATTTTCCTTGTCATTCGACAAGCACTGCTCGCTCCGCCAAAAGCCGCAGCTCCATTAAACGCGTGCTGCATCTTGTGATCGCCTGGCTCGTGGGCTCATCAGCTCTGATATAGATGGCTCATGGACTCATGGCTGGCTCATGGCTGGCCACTGGTCGCTGGAAGGCCAGCCCCGACCAATGGTTTCATCGCTCGGCTAGTGCTTGTATGAACCGTTGGTTAATCTGTTTATAAATATTTCGTGCCAAAATGTATGCGCATATTTGAAACTGCAAAGAAAAAGATAAATCGTGCGGTTGAGATGGCATCTGCTGGGTTCAACATGCAGTGCGACGCGCCCCCTTTACTTTTCGCGCTGTGAATTCACGTTACAATCGACCACCAGTGCTGATGATTGGCCTCATCGGCAAGCCCATATATATAGCGTTCCATTTTATTGTGACATTCCGTGTGTGCTACGAGGATCCACGTTCGACGGCGCGGCGTAGACGGAGACCCGTGACAGCGGCATCATCAATTACCCAGCCATGCTCTTTGAGTGACGACCAGAACAACCGGACCCGCCGCCGCCCCGGGGAAACAGGCTTTATCCTCCCCAATTTCCGGGCACATTCCAGGACAAGGGAGCTGTCAGCGGGCCAGAGCGCGCCGTACCACAGCCGACGCTATGCGCTACCGCGAAGACATTCTTTCCCTCCTTCCCCTTTCGACGTGGGCTATCGCCGGGAAGGCACCCACAGCTTCCCGCCGTGCCTCGTGAACAAAAGCGCATTCCCAGAAGGGCCGTGACGGACACCTGTCATGGCGGACAGGCAGTACTCGCCAAGAATGTGGAAAGACAGGCGCTAGTGAATTAGCTCCGAAGAGAGAGCCTGTGTATACACTCACTTGAGAGAGAGTGGTGGCGTTTTTGTTGTTTATTTAGTTTGTATTGTTAACAGACTCTGGGTTCGAGGCTAAGCCCAACCCAAGGGGTGGTCCCCATCTCGCATGTTATTTTGGATTGGAGAATTGATGCTTTGGGCGGGCCACTGGAAATGACCGCCCTTAGTCCTTTGTTAATCAAGTGCTTAAAAGCACATGTAAACGGATGCAGTCCAGTCTGAGCTGGGGCTCCATGCTTAGCATGTAATGTGATGCTACTTAGGCACTAACCTGCCCGGTCGATGAGTAAAGTAGTGCAAAGTTTGTTCTGTTGTAAAATTATGCTCTGCTGTCATCATCTACAAGCTCGCCTCCTGTTCATCTTCCAAGCCGAACGACACTAGAGGAAGGGTTTGTGAACCATCCTCGAAGAAACGGACGACTATTGAAATTCTACTGCATACACGCTCAGGACGACATCGTTAGCGAAGAGGGCCTTCAGCGCCGAAGCCCGACGGCGTGCAGCTTCTGCCAGCAACCGCTCGAGCCCAACTCCGGAGCCACTCCATCGCCCCCATGAAGTCGTCGGCACGTAAGCTCGGACGCCCCAGCCTCTGATGTATAATCTTAATCATGTGTAATTATTGAATATACCTGTTTGTTTAAACTGAGCCATACGGTGTCTCTTTGCCTCTCCGTCCCGTGTGGACCTGCGCATTATGGGGGTCATCACATTATTCTATTTTGTTCTTAAGTTAGAGGTTGGTGCTGGAGACGTCGTAGAAGGGTCTTTACCAGTACCACTGTAGCAATTAAGTTTACTCTCTTTTTTTGTTAAAATTAGAGCGCACGCATAGGCTATCTGACAGGTTGCGCGCAGCATGGAAGTAAATTGTAGCACCTTGCACGTAATTTTTAAAAAATATTACCTAGCCATTTCTGAAATCAGGTTCACAACCCTTTCTGTTTCTTGCAAGACCGCTGGGTGACTGAAGAATCAGATGGTGATGTATGAGTAGTACTCGTTTGGAGGGCGGAAACCTGAACTTCTTTATTATTGAAACGTGGACGCATATAGCGATAAGCAGGGGTTGTAGTTTTTGCTTAAATTAAAAAAATAGGCCTAATTCATTTTATTTTCATAATCTGCGTTAAAGGAAAAAATTGGAGAGGATAATCAAGACCCGCTTTAAGTGTATGACGCGATAGCGCAGTGGTTTAGTATTTCCATTCTGAGTATTTTGACGTCTTTGAACGCATTGTTAATATGTTTTCAATGTTTTAATCTGGTAATTGATCATTTAAACACTCTGATTTTCTTAATTAGCATCATCAAGCATTGGCTTTTCATTTTGAGCATTTGGACATCTTTGCTATCGCGAAGTCAGTGTCCTTCGCATGTACTCCACATCTTGCTGGCTATTGAGTATGAGTTACAATCGGACAAGAGAGATAAATTGTGCAAGCTAGGAGCGCGATGATAACTGAATCGTTCGATTAAGCAGTGCAGAGGTGAGTTTTGAAATGTTGCTCCGCTAGTGTAGACAAAAGACGGGAGCAGATCCAGACGCTTCACTACCGCGCCAAGGTTCGTCTTCTAGCGTCGCTCCTTCTGCCCACAGAACGTCATTACCTTGTCAGAACCTTTACATGCGTAAGGTATTTTCGCAGGCCCTTTAAGGAGGACACTGACAGTGTTTGCGACCGTAACAAGCCACTGTCAAATTGAGAGCATGCACAAGCGTAACGGAAAAGTGTTGTTCTCTGGCGTCTGCTACGGTTCAGCGGCACTTCCGTCGCTGATGTCACCACGCGGACTACGTGATAGGAGGCCCTCTGGCTCCTCCTGTATTTCGGCCGTGGTCACTTTTTCTATCTTTCATATTTGAAACGTTGTTATTGTGAAGCGTTTGCCGCTTTCATAGATTGTTCCGTGGCTGAAGGAGCGAGCAGGGGGTACATTCACGAGACTGTTCGGCTTGGAACCGGCTCCATTCCATTCCAAAAACCTTTATTTCCACCAGAGAAGAGGCTCCCCTACTCCCGATCTCTGGCACGCAGGCCTAGGGGTGGGGGCCGGGAGCCTCGCATCTAAAGGCAGGCATAGAGTTCTTGGTCTCTTGCGGCCTCCAGTGCCAGGTGAATGACTTTTTTCTGCACGGCGGGGTCCGCGGAACCGGCTCGCTTCGCCGCGTGACGTCACCCGGGCTGACATCGCTCAGCCAAGTGGCCAAGAGCGTGCGGCGAACCGCGAAGTAGTCAGCCGCTTCCAATGCGAATCGTATCGTGGATGGATATACCCCAAACCGAAATTTTGGAAATAAATTTGCATTTTTTCCTGTCTTACGGAGCGATCACTTGACCAAGCCATAACTTTTTTCTTCGCCTACAGTATTTAATGCAGCAAACACGCCATTTGGGCATTAATTGCCTGATCATAAACCACTCTTGCTAACAAACCACCCAAGATAAACTCTCTCTTACTTTTGAGTGCACAAGGGTACTACATATATCATCGTAAGAAAAAAAAACGGTAATTCTTTCTTGGAAACGAATATTCCGCGAAAAAAAAAAAACGAAAATTGCGTTGTGAAAAAAAAAAATTCCCTTAATTTCAACCCCTAGGAATGAGGAAGTCGCCGGTCCTAAATCACCTTCTTCCATTTTTCCTATCTGCCCTGGCTGGTCTTCAATGGGAAAGTGCGCGGAAAGCGCATCTAAGCTTTGCCTCGGTTTAGCATAGAGAAAAGACCAGGCACTTAACTAAAAGTTATATGCTCGACGCTACCTATTTTCGATAGTATGCGCTCAGCTGCCGGCCTGAAAGACGCGGGTTCGATTCCGGCCGCGGCGGTCAAATTTCGATGGAGGCGAAATTCTAGAGGCCCGTGTACTGTGCGATGTGAGTGCACGTTAAAGAACCCCAGGTGGTCGAAATTTCCGGAGCCCTTCACTACGGCGTCTCTCATAGCCTGAGTTGTTTCGGGACGTTAAACCCCTATAAACCTATAAACCAAACCTATTTTCGATAGTATGTCATGAAACGAATACATACGAATATCTGTATTAGGACATCTCGAACAGTCTCATTCATACCAGATGCATCCGACTTTTCAATAGGCATTGTGTTTTTCAGTTTGGAATGAAGGTAGCGGCGGCGTTTTTTTTTTCTCTGTGTGCGATGTCTTTAACATGACGATTCCCATAATTCCTTCTGCATTCTGTGTGGATCATGTGGGAATCATATGGAACCGACAATCTAGTTAGACACGCGGAAACGGTGAAATACACGTGGACTCCTGAAGACAGGGTTTTATTGGAGGGGAGTAGGAAAGGTTTTTATCCTGCAGTGAGATTAAGTAGGCTGATGACGATGATTGTGACTTCAAACACCTCATAGGACATCATCTGCAAACCATGGAAACGGATAGATACCACAAGGAAACAAGTGAAAAAGTACAGATTTTTGTATCCCTCTCTTTCTCTGTGTTCTTATAGTGAAATATCCGTGGCTCATACAATGATGATGATGATGACGGCGATAATAATGTGTCTATGCGGAACAAAGACAGCAGCGGCCAATGAGCTCAAAGAGGGATGTTTTAGGACAGCACAGGGTTCTGAAATCTGTTATGAAGGTGAATTTGGATAAAACTTGCAATTAAGTCAGCTCAGGTCTACAGCGTCTACTAAAACTTGCATTATGTTTTATACGAAATCTTTCAGTAGGGCTTCTTAACTGATCCCCAGTTTATAACAGCTTATGTGTCATGAAGGCTTATGTGTCATGAACTCCGTTGGCGGACGGCATTACGCTTTCACGGCACACGATTTTAGCGTTCCGTTCTATGTGACATACAGGAACCGTCCCGAATTTCGGCATTAAAGATATCGAGTTGGCACGTGTGTGGCACATGGAACGGCGCCACGTGCCACCCACGTGCTTACGGCGACGTGGAAAGAGAGAAAACGAGCGAGGGTGAAAAACAGCGTTGGGCTCGGTTGTGTTTCTATAATTTGTTTCTGGCTTGCTGGCTGGTTTACGTCTGCAGCGAGCACATGTATGCCCCGCTGTACTGAAACACGGACCATGCCAAGTCTGCCAGGGTCGCCGAAAACAACGATAAGGGTGAAAACAAATTTACATTTGTTTTTTTTAGTGCATTAACAGAGGACCAGTCTTTTTTTTTTCTTCTCTCTCTCTTTACTCAATCTCGAAAACAATCGGTCAACTCGAAGCCGTATACTCAGCGATTCGACGCAGTCTGGCGACTTGGTCGGTCAGACTGCAGTGGTGTATCAATTTCACGCTCTCTGGCCCCGTTTCAATTCTTCCAGCGGGAAAGCTGTCTGCTTGACAGGCGGCAGCAAACCACCCTGACCCCTACAGGACATCCACTGACCCCTATCTCTTTTCCTCTTTCTTTTTATTCTGACACGACTGAAAACTGATAGCACTATCTCCAGACAAGCATTAATCGAACCTCGATCCCGTGCTCATATGACAGATCGGCGCAGCCATAACAACGAATTTGTTGTTTTCACGAGATTCTGTGTACCGATAAGACGCATTTGTACCTGAATGAAAGAAAAACACACACAAGAGGCGATTCAGGCGCGCAGTTCGCATTGCAGTCCCAGGTGCGCCCCGTGTCTCTGGATTCTGACTAAAGTAAGCTTGGTCATGAAAGAAATTATCGTCACCTCGATGCACACCTAATCTGGTTAGAGATAAAATCATTTAATCAGTGAACTTGGTTACGAAGATCACAGCTGCGAATGTAAACTCACCACGTCCCCTCACATAATAGGTCGTGAATTTCACACATTGTGATGTGGCGTTGTTAAACATTCTGTTGTACTGCACGGTATTTGTGACTGTGAGGGCGACATGGACTCCTCAAACTTAAGTCTTGTCTCTCACGATAGTTTTACATACTGTTGCTAATAAATAATAGTTACAAAGTACCCTTCTTAATGAGATGCGTACGCAAGCTACGGTGCGCAGTGTGACCTACGCATACGGGCAATTTCTGATTCCGCGCTAATCGAAGTGCGGCTCCCAAGGCCGGACATCGAAACTCGAGACCGTGACCTTGGTAGCGGGAAGCTGGAGCCACTGGGCCAACGTGGCGCATAAGCAACCTTGGTTTACACAGGATGCTGTTTTCCATCGCAGACACCTTTGTCAAGTTTTTCATCCTTTCAATATTCGTTTTCCCCAGATGCCCAACGCTGAATGACTGCTGGAAGCATTTCAACCCACACCCATGTCTAGGTGCGTAACTGGGTTATTCGAGTGAGAATGCGTAAGAAAAAAATTATAAAGTACAGATGTGAACATAATCATCGTACGACACGGTAAGGATGCTTTTAGACAACCTTCATTGCAGGAGTACTAAAGGCCTGAAATGCAGACCGGAGGTACGTGGCAAAAGAAATAAACGCTGGAAAGGACTCACTTTATGAGTTGCTACTGCTCAACATACATCTCGGCGGCACTTGTTTGGGGAGTTGCGCATAACAGGCAGGGAAGTGACAAGTGCGATCCACAGTTTTAACAGCCCTGATTTGCTATCTGTGAAGCTTGTATTTCGTGACAGGTCCCTAATTCGACAATACGCCCACATCTCGTTCTTGATCTCGACCCCTGCTCAGCTAATGCTGTTAAGCGAAAACACTGCAGAACTATCAGCACTTGTTTTGTGCTTTTATGGGGCCAAACGACCCAAAGCGATTCAGACTATGAGACACGCCGAAGTGGAGGGCTCAGGATAATTTCGACCACGTGGGGTTCTTTCACGTGCACTGACATCGCACAGTACATGGGCCTCTAAAATTTCGCCTCCATCGGAATGCGACCGCCGCGGCCGGGATCGGACTCGCGTATTTCGGGTCAGCACCCGAGCACCATAACCACTGAGCCACCGCGGCGGCTCTGTCAGCCCTTGTAACTACATTGCTTGATCACGCGACCCTTCCTGCACCCAGGGAAGAAGTGCGGCGATGTGAAACGCTGTTCTTTCCCGCGTGCGTTCAGTGCATAATAACTGCCCCTTTTGAAGGGAGTTCGAGCGGTAAGGCATTCCATAATGCTTCATTCTGCGAATGTTTTCCGACATCGCAAATGCATAGTATGGGAATTCACTACCTGTACTGTTCTGGGAAGTAATGGTCGGCCCCGCAATCTATGTGGCATAAAAAGATCCGCAGAAGAAACTACACTCTAAACACGAATAGGCCGATATGGGAGTAACAGAGGAGTACGTTGTCCTCTAGCGGCAAATAAAAGGGAGTGTGCTAGAGGACATCGTACTCCATTTTTACTCCTTTCTGTTCAGAGTAATGTATATCTTGCGCGTAATTCGCTTGAACAATCGATAATCGAGATAAAAAACTCTTGTCTACAAGCAGAGAGGGCGACCAGAGACGCCTTTCCGAGAAGCGAGTCTCGCTTCGATAAAGCATCTATCTAGACTTGGAACGTACGCCTGGCACGTTACGGCGCCTCGGTGATATAGTCGAATTTTGTGCTTATTGTGGTCATGGCCAGTGTGTATGAGCTCATCGAGAGCGATTAGATAGTGTTTTGTTTGCATCAAGAGAAGTAAGGGGCTGACCCGCGGCCCAAACGATACCCCAGCCGAGCATCGAGAGCAGCGGGTCATGTGACGTCACCCTGTTTCCCGCTCAGAGGAAATGGGCTTCCCAGTCGGCCCACCTTGACGCAACCACACAAACCTTACTCGTCCTAGAGCAACACAAACAGCCGCAATATAACAAAGGACCTATGTTATTGCTGACCGCGGCAACATCCATTATTCAGCAAAATAACGGCTGTCTACCAAAATGTGTTACCTTTATAATATCGCCTGTGAGAGTACACACTTTTGCTAACCTTACTGAGAGACATTAATGGCTGTCGAAACGCAATATCATCCATAGGCAATATCATAAACCAACACCTCTTTGTAGACAGCCGTTACATTTCAGCAGGAAAGTGTCGTGGGACGAGTTGATTCCCATCGATTACATCGATATGGGTTGCGCTTAAGGAAGGTTCGCAAAAGATACCAGGCAGGACGTCCCGTCTTGCCTCTCGTGCGAACGTCCCTTATCGTTATAGCAACCCACCTGGCTGCATTCGAATAAATACTGGCCGTACAGATGTGAAAACCACAACCTTTTAAAACAATACGATTATAGACAGTTCCATGATGGCCTCTTTCGCCACAGCATTCCTGCGACGTTTTTGACATTAGCCTCACCAGACCCCGCATACACTATAATGCACATTTGTCTTTACGGGCTGAAAAAAAAAGCCTAACTTTTGCAGCCTAGGCGCCGTTGAAAGAGAGAGGGTACACAACGTGCTCCCAAGCAATCAGCTTTTCAAGAACTGTGCAACTATAGGGGCACTCTGAGCAGCCTTCCAGGTTGATTGATTTCTCTAAACCAGATATGTGCTCACAGCTGCCAAATACCTCTCATGTTTCTCATGCTTTACAATTAGAATTTTATAACTTTGATTTAAATACGCCTTTCGTCGTGCATTTATTTAACGAAATAAATATCATGAAATGTTGTTGCATGTTTTCATAGTCACCGAGGCCCGTAAAGAAAACATGTAGAAAATTCATAGAGCAACAGCTGTCAGGCCTACGGCTGCAAAAATCTTAGTGTACATTCATTAACCATGCTTGAGATGTATTTGGTTTAACGCTGACGAGCCGAACTATCTGTCTGGTTTGACGAGGTTAGGGTGCTTAGATGTGCGAAAATATTCTCTTTAAACAAATTCCAATGCCTTTTTATGTAGCGAGTCGTCAACTCCGCATCGCATTTCGTGGTTGGTTTATAGTTTATGGGGTTTAACGTCCTAAAGCGACTCAGGCGATGAGGAACGCCGTAATGGAGGGCCCCGTATAGTTTCGACCACTTGGCGTTCTTTAACGGGCACTGACATCACACAGCATGCGGGTCAAAAATTTCGCCTCCATCAGAATTCGACCGCCGCTGCCGGGATCGAACCGGCGTCCTTCTGGCTAGCAGCCGAGCACCATGACCACTCAGCCAGCACTATTGGTTGCAGAGGGTTAGCACAATTGCTTCTCCTCTCTTTGCCGCTGTGACACAATCAGGGCCGTGTGTTACAGCGGCAGTCGTTCTGACCACTCGCTAGAACGTGAGCGAGAGCCGGCTCGTGTTGGGCCCGTCTATAGATCAGGAGGCTGGGGAGAAAAACAGTGAGAGCAATGTCCCACGTATGCAGCCCTTCCTGCACGAAAACTGGTTCGCCGCTACGAGAAATGCCCTGCAGCACGCGATTCTTTAATCTATGCGCGTATATCACGAAGCGATAAGCGTGTCACCTAAACAAGATGCCGCGGCGCCGTTCGCCGAAGCAAAAAAAGCAAATACACGCAGACTAGGCTTACCCCGGGCGGTGGCTCATCCTGGTTAGCTTCTTCGTTTCGGTAAATCACGACTGGGATTATGCTTGTTTGCTGAATCTGGGATCTTGGCCTTTTTTTTTTCCTGAGTTGCCTTCATCCTTTAATATGCTTAACAAAGCATTTAAGAACGAATAAATTCGCGGTTTATGGATCATTTTTCTTTTTTTTTTCTATAGCAGTTTCTTTTTCCGGGTTCTGACGATTAAAAAAAATTTACCCCGCTAACTCTGGCGTTTAAGTGACTGTCTTAAAGCGGATGTTAGCAACCACTCTCGGTAGTAAAAACGCTTGTTGAAAAATTTCACAGGGAGAAGGCACATACACTGCGTTTTTTTTATGTTTCATTTTATTTTCAGACCATTTTTATTTTACGGATGTCCCATTTTCGGGATATTCTGTTAGCCTGTTTCATTTCTATTTCGTCGAGCCATTTTAACGCGATAGCCTTAAGGAGCTCGTGTTGCAGAAAATCCGGCATCGGCGGCGGCATCGTTGACCGAGAGCGAAAAATCCCCAGAGAAGCAACCTAGGAGGCAGGCGGGCCATCTAGGTGACGTGACCTTGCGGCGAAATCGCCACCTGCCCACCGGATTGTGAGAAAAACTGGCCACCATGGCAGTGCCAGTTAAATTAATGATTGGTCGCTCAGCAAGAGCAACCTTGGTCTCACAAGGCCCACCGGTGGCAGCACCTGCCATCGAAGGGAAGTGGCGCACTGCTTAATTGCTGCTCCACTGTGCCAGGTGTGGTAGGAGGGCTCCCAGGGATCAATGAATGTAGTGTAAACAATGACCAATTCTGCATATATGTGAAGTGACTCATTACTCTACCGCGTCATACCCTTAAGGCGGAGTTAAGTGTTCCCTCCAATTCTTTAACTGAGTCTCCGTCCGTCCATGTGTTCTCGTAACCTCAGCGCTCGTCCTCATCTATCTTCCTTCGTCCCAGTTTTAAATCACGCTGTATTACGCATACGCAATAGATTAACAACTCGCTCAAGCTTCAATTTTAACCTTTTCGGGGCTGTTGCATAAAGCCTAGTGGCTAAAACTGGGCAAACTCTGCGATGAAAATTCATATTGATGGCAGATAATTGTTGCCACTTAGCGCAGTAGACATGTTGGCAGAGTAGTGGCGCTAAGGAGGTCATTACGGTCTGCAGTTTTTCGGGAGAATGAAGGGACAAAGACATCGGTGGGAGCGTGTGGACAGCTGATATGAATAAATATATTAAGAAGGAAAGGCGGCAGTAACTTTCGCATTCTTGATGGACACGTCACCAGGGCACCGTGGGGAAGGAATGAATCAGGGGATGAAAGAAGGCAGAAAGAAGTGCCGCAGTGGAGGGCTAAGGAATAATTTCAATCTCTTGGACTCATTTAATGTGCACTGACATAGCAGAGCATACGGTTGTGATTTGGAGCGGATGTGAAGTCTGGTGAGATATGCATGGCGCCAGGATAATGTATGGGGCGCGATCAGGATGATGGTATTGCGAGCTCTATGCTGTTTACACTGGCCGCGGTGGTGGCGCTCGAACAGAAAGCGGCACCTGAACTTTACAGCGCTTTCGGTCGCTGAAGGATGAGGAGTGAGGCTGTAGCGATCTTTGCTCTGCCTCTCCAGTGACCACGTGGTGTGGTGCTATTGCCCTGAAACAGTTAATGGCGGGTACCCACTGCGGTGTATTAGCCAAGACGCAGGCGGCGACTTAACAGGTCCACAAAACGTTTTTCGTTTAGAAAATGAAAAAAAAGTAAATAAAGGAATGTAGGTTCGGTGATTTAAGTTAAGAACAAATCGTCATATGATGCTCCTGCTACGCGGCGGCTTCATTTTTAACTTTCGCAACCGTGCCCTAGAGCTGTCTGTCAGTCTGTTGTTGCCAGGAAGAAAGAAAAGGAAAATGCACAGACCTGCTCACTGGCTTAAGACGAGCCACAATCGCTACCACGTGCAGATAGTATGAGAGTTGAAAGTTGGGATAGAAAGACAGGATAGTAAAGACGCGCTAAAGACAAGGCCGATCCCGGAGGCAGTGCAATACCGTTTGGCCCTAGAGCTGATCGTCCGTGCTCAGTATACCTTCGCATTATGGCAATGGAGAGCTGGTTGTCTGTCTCCTTAGCTCCGGCGACTGCATGCACTGTAGTGAAGATAGAGTCCGGAGTTTCACCAGAGTAAGGTGCGGGTTCTGAAATTACGCAGTTATTTTCTCGCCTAAAAACAAAAAGTGCGCCGATTAAACTCCCTTAAGTAAATGCCGCTGAACGTTACTATGCAGTACTACCTTTCACATTTCTATATGCAACTGATGGCTGAATATGCCGCAAACAGCAATTTTTCCTACTGACATGGTGTGCATTTCTTGCGTTCCAAAACATATTTACCTGCTTTTTTGCCTTCAGCAGAAAGTGAGAAAATGGTTAGAATTTCTGCTGTGATCAATAAAAATATTTATAAGCTTCAGAATGCTCTTTCTGGCGTTTCATACTTAGGAAAAAAAAATTCTTTTGAATCATTATATACCCAAGCAGGACGCCTTTATTCAAGTAAAAAAAAATTCTTAGTCATGCAATAAAATTACTTGTAGTTTCGTTGTTACACTGTTTTGCTTTCATTTGCAAGCTTGTGATGGTGGCCACGACACGAAAAAAATTTCGACAAAACAAGCCGGGAAATTGTTTACCAGCAGCACCACATACCATATATATTTTTCAGACATCGAAGATGGCCGAGCGCCTGGGTCATTTTAACCTGGAATGACTCAGTTAAGAAGAGGTCTCTTCGGTTATAGATACAGAAACCTACTCAAGGGCGTTTTTGAAATCAAAGATTTCATTAACACAGATCAGAGCTAAGGCTGGCGTGTAAGTCTCGCACGAAGATATGTAGCAGAATGTCCAGAAAAAAGAAGTTTGAAAACCTTGACTGGCAGAATGGAGACGACCGGCCTGAATTCAAATAGATGATGATAAGGACAATATTCCGCTACCATGCAGGGCGCACTGGTTAAAGGAATGGGGCAATAATTTGCCAGCAAATTTGTGCCACCTTCCTTGCTCACTGGCATGACCGTCCCGGCCAACCAGTCAGCAGAAATGTGCTTGTATCGCGCGACACCGGAAGGGGCAAACACACTGAACTCTGATCGGTTTGATATTTTTTGCTGTTATTCATTATGAATAATATCTTGACCGGCTGCAAAGGAAGCTTTCATTTTACCCATCAGCGACAAAATTCTTGAGAGTTTGAATTGTAGAGGTGTCATCTAACTGTCAATCATAATCCTCGAACATCAAGGGGCGTGTAAGTTTCGTTAGAAAGGCAGATTGAAAGAGAACTCTGATGACGTCAGCACAATCTGGTTCACTGATCATTATGCACAGTTTATCTGTGAGAGCAACATTGCATTGGTGTCGCAGTTTTATAATTTTCTGCTATTTTTGGCGATCAGTGCTTTTTAGTTTCTTGTTAAAAAGGCTGCTTGCCTTTAGGGCCTGAATTGTATTCTTTATCGGCAGCGAAACACCAAACCCAGTCTATATTGCTTATATGTGCTTGAGCTGATGGGCTTCTCGCTATTTTCCAGCCATTTTTTAGTTTGCATTTAACATTTATACTTACATGAATTCTTGCGAAGGGTTATTTCACTCTAAGGCTGAGTCTCTCCTCCTTAACTTTGTTCATTTTGTTTTGCGTTAAAATATTTTAATTGTGTCCTAGCAACAAATCTTACATGTTAGCAGAGTTCTGTGATATTCTGGTTGGTTCGAAGGTAACTACTGTAAGACCGAGGTTTCTTTAAAAAAATATTTATGGGCTGATGCTGCAAATGAGTTTTTCAAAACCCCGATTACAATCGATATCTGGGAAATGGAAAATGCCCTAAGCCCTGCATCCATCATATAGACTGAAAGATCTATCAAGTTCACAAAATGTGCTTTTTTTTTGCCACACTGCTTTCCTGATTTGCTTTGTCGGTTTCCACCGACGAACGTTAAATATTTTTAGGCGCTGATGAAGTCTTCAGGCGTGGGAAGCTGAAAAACTTTCCTTGGCTATTTTCGTGAGAGGATCAAACTCTCTGTGCCAGACGTGAAGTCACAGGGCGGAGATGAACGTTGACAAAACAAATACGTGTTTACAAAATATTTCAAGGTGAATTTCATGTTACACAAATATTATGAAGGACAACTTCAGCGGATTCTCGCTCACTGGTTATGATCCCAACAAAATCAGACCTTTGCAGAGCACTGCCTCCATTCATGAAACTTATATTACAACCTTCCCTGTCGACCTATAAGTTGTTACAATTTTGAACAAACAATATTATGCGGTTACCCCGCGTGGTCTAGCCCATGATTTGATTCGCCGACATAAACTGAATTAGCCAACATTTATGGCACATATGCTTCATTCTTGTTGGTTTTTCGGTGGCAGAGGGTTAGATTTCGGGATAAACTGATGGTGGATTTTTCTTTTCATAATCTGATGGCTGGCAACGGCCCATGCATTGAAGAAATGATAAAAAAACTAGGACACACTGGCATAAATCAGGTTGACTACGCCCACGAGTCCTTTTAAAGTCTGGAAGCACAGCACCGCCGTAAGAAAGGTACATTTATCAAAAAGATTGAAGCCTTCTGAGTAGGGTATACCACCGTAAAGGCATCATATGATAAAATCACTGAGCCATCGAGCTTGCTGTCTGCCAACGGCGTTAGTCTTGCAGGACGAGTATCAGCGATTGCTCTTTTGTTAGGTCTGACGTGTTCCATTTGCGCTGATCACAAAGTATAGTGTCGAAAGTGGACTCCAGCCCGTCACTCGAACAGTAAAAGAGAAACGTTTCTTTGAGTAGCGGAGGTTTATCCAAGTCAACTCCTCTGTCACATGCTGTATGGCACCGACCGAAGCCCCATCTGCGCTTTTAACGATACAGGCATCTCCTTCTTCGTAATGACTCATAGCCATGACTCTGTATATCAGGAGTCTTTTTTCACAAGTAATTGAAGACCAGAAGAACATATACAGATGTAATTCGATGCATGGCTTTCGCCCTCAGGTCAGAGCAATCAGAAGCTGAAACGGTAGCGTACCCTGGCAATGTCGGGCCCAGCGCCTATGAACGTGTGCTCAAACGGTGTCAACGAGCATACAACATAACCAAGTTTAGAAAGAGACAGCCCGCATTCATGCAGCACGTCTCAATTGTACCAATGAAAAATTTCGTGACCCGCTGCGGTGGCTCAGTGGTTAGGGCGCTCGGCTATTGATACGGAGTTCCCGGGTTCGAACCCGACCGCGCCGGCTGCGTTTTTATGGAGGCAAAACGCTAAGGCGCCCGTGTGCTGTGCGATTTCAGTGCATGTTAAAGATCCCCAAGTGGTCTAAATTATGCCAGAGCCCTCCACTACGGCACCTCTCTCTCTTTCTTCTTTCACTCCTTCCTTTATCCCTTCCCTTACGGCGCTGTTCAGGTGTCCAACGATATGTGAGACAGATACTGCGCCATTTCCTTTCCCCAAAAACCAATTATCATTATTATAATTTCGTGCTTTCGTAATAATAATAATATTATTTGTTTTTTTGGGGAAAAGAAATGGCGCAGTATCTGTCTCATATATCGTTGGACACCTGAACCGCGCCGTAATGAGAGGGATAAGAGAGGGAGTGAAAGAAGAAAGGAAGAATTAGGTGCCGTAGTGGAGGGCTCCGGGATAATTTCGACCACCCGGGGATCTTTAACGTGCACTGACATCACACAGCACACGGGCGCCTTAGCGTTTTTCCTCCATAAAAACACAGCCGCCGCGGTCGGGTTCGAACCCGGGAACTCCGGATCAGTAGTCGAGCGCCCTAACCACTGAGCCACCGCGGCGGGTAACGTGCTTTCGTAAACATTATGACTTGAAAGAAATAAAAATAGGTTTTGAGGAAAGGAAATGATGCAATAACTGTCTCACATATCTCGGTGGATACCCGAACCGCACAGTAAGGAAAGGGATAAAGGAGGGAGTGAAAGAATAAAGGAAGAAATATGTGTCGTAGTGGAGGGGTCCGGAATAATTTCGACCACCTGGGGATCTTTCTGACCATCGAAAAATCTGCCTTGAACAGCGTTGAACAGCTTCTTTCCACCCCCTAGCGGTAGCTCATTGGTTAGGGAGCTCGGCTACTGATCCAGAGTTCCTGGGTTCGAACCCGACCGCGGCGGCTACGTTTCGATGGAGATAATACGCCTTGTGCTGTGCGATGTCAGTGCACGTTAAAGATCCCCAGGTAGTCGAAATTATTCTGGAGCCCTCCACTACGGCACCTCATTCTGCCTTTCTTCTATCAGTCCCTCCTTTATCCCTTCCCTTACGGCGCGGTTCAGGTGTCTGGCGCGATGTGAGAGAGATACTGCGCCATTTAATTTCTAATAATAATATGAATTGGTTTGGGTGAAAGGAAATAGCGCAGTATCTGTCTCATATATCATTGGACACCTGAACCGCGCCGTAAGGGAAGGGATAAAGGAAGGAGTGAAAGAAGAAAGGAAGAAAGAGGTGCCGTAGTGGAGAGCTCCGGAATAATTTCGACCACCTGAGGATCTTTAACGTGCACTGACATCGCACAGCACACGGGCGCCTTAGCGTTTTGCCTCCATAAAAACGCAGCCGCCGCGGTCGGGTTCGAACTCGGGAACTCCGGATCAGTAGTCGAGCGCCCTAACCACTGAGCCACCACGGCCTGGTATTCTTTTCTCGCTACTGCAGGCCAACCAAAGAATGGGATTTGTCTGTAGCACACTGCCGTCGCGCTGTTTCAAGCTCATCTGGAGAGGGTGATGCGGTGAGGCAAACAACGCGCGCTTAAAGAAAAGCGCCGCAAGTAGCCCTCCCGCTCTTGGCCACTATGTGAAGCTTCTGTCGCAGCTACTTTTTCATCCTCGCTGACCCCGTACAAAAAAGATGGAGGAAGCTGTTGGAAGCGTCTGAGGGAAAAGAGAAGAGTTACGTTAAGACACTTTTTAAGGCGTAACCCGCAGAAGTATTTCAGAAGCCTCCGTGCCTACCGCTATTCGATTCAATCTCATCTGAATGTCATCCTGTGAATCACCAACGTTCCGGCAATATCTTGAGAAGTTCAAAAGAAAGCCGACAAGAAGCCGGATCTGTTGCATGAGCTCAAAAATTGGAGGTGCATGAGTGCCGTTTAGATCTGGTACACGACAACTGCAGCTGCTGCCCCGGCTGCAGACTGAATCATCAGTAGCCATCGTCCAGTCCCCGCAGGATGCGCCGCGGGAGGCGGGTAACGGAACCAGCCTGCCGGCGTTCGTCAATTTCACCTCTGCGCGTAACGGTTCTCCTCGGGCGGAGTCTGGCCGACTCATGTCCAGCGGCGGCGGCTGCCGTTGCTGAATGGCCGTCCTTGGCCGTGACCTTCTCTGCTGGAAAGTGTATGATCCGGCTGACCTGGAAACGGACTCTGCGCGTGTTCCTCCTCCCCCGCCTGCCCTCTTCCTTCTTCCTGCCCCGGGCGCTCCGTCGACCCAGGGAGCGTCGACCTCGTCCGAACTGGTTTCCGGAAGCAGCAGTAGTCCCTCCCCCTGCTCCGCTGGCCGCCGTTCTTTAGCGCACCTGTGAACCACCGCCGACGCCACCACCGCCAGCCGGCCGGCTCAGCTGCTGCCGCCAGTGCATCCGGCTACAGTGCTCAGAGCGCGCGACGACTCGCAGCAGCGGCCGCTGCCTCACCACGCTGCCTGCCTGAGCATGGCCCGGTCGCTCTCCAGCCTTCCGGCCCGGCTCGCCCTGCTGCTGTTTCTGACCACTGCTGGAGTCTGGGCCCAGGACACGTCGGCCATACTGTCGGGTGAGCTTGATTTTGCAGTTTAACCAGAACCTGAAAAGGTGATTGTCTTCACTGAAGCGAGGCCAGAAACGTGGGTGTACCCCTTCCGCTGCTGGAGGGGAGAAGATATTTGTGACCCTGAAGCTTAAGAACTCTCACGCATTTGTATTTTATTGCAGAATTAGAAACCACACCTATGTGGATATTTGGATCTCTGAAAGGGGATGTGTTTTGTAGATACTAATTTTGTAATAGTCAAACAGCGCCGCGTTAAGCGCATGCAGTAGAGTAGCGGGCAAGGCAAGAGCCGCATGAAGTCATGAAAACAGCCATCTAACATTCCTAACTTTTTCAGTCAACGTCTCGGTTTTAAATCTCTAGTGCCAACCATACAGCACCCTAAGATGCATATTCTACAGTTAATGCTTAAGACCAAACAACTTTGTTTTTTTCCAGCACGAATAACAAACAAATGTATTTTAAATGTGCCCTTGCGCACAGAATGTAGCTCGAACGGACTCTTCCTTAGCAATGTCCTTGGCCTTTCCACGCTGTTCAAAGCATGTTCTTTCGGGATATAACGTCACTTACAATTCAATCGCTCACGAAGCAATTAGCTCTCCGTGGAGTTTGAGAGCAGCTGTTTTCCGCCCTGGTACGAGCAAGGAACTTTAAATCTGACACATTCCTTTCGCCACCAGGCATACTTGGATCTCTGACATCCACAAGCAAGGCCCGCGGTTGTCCCGGAGAATGTGTGCACGCAATCACCGCACTTTTGTGCGATCACGTGGTGGACGAAATTCAGTGCGGTGCCAGCTACCTTCGCTGCTGCGTCCCTAAGGACTTCAGCCTGGGCGGCACCGCCGTCGAGACGTCTGCGCCCCTTGCCGAGGAAGAAATGGCTCCGGCCACGTCTCCCGCTACTGCCGTTGACGAAGAGGGCAATGTGACCGCTCCGACTCCTCTGCCCGCGGTGACTTCCACGGCTGAAGCGCCTCAGCCTCCACCGCCTCCCCCACAACAGCGTCCCCCGCCAACGCCACCGTCACCCACGCAGGCTCCGACGCAGCGTGACGTCTGTCCTGGTGTATGCGTCGGCAAGGGGCTTTCCCAGTACTGCCATCGCGTTCTCAGCTCGCCGTCTTGTGGCCCTGACGCTGTGTGCTGTACCTCAGCGGATGGCCCTCCTCAAGCGGAGCAACCGGACGACGGCCCTCCTCAGCAACCGCCGGAGCAACGCCCCCCGCATCGTGACGCAATCCAGGAGGCCAAACTCCCAGAGTGTCCCGGATCGTGCGTGTCTCCGCTCCTCAGCATCCTCTGTGACCACGTGTCCTCTGTTCATTCGTGCCCGACCGGTGGCTCTTGCTGTGTGAGTGCCACGGCCACAACCACCGAACCTCCTATACCAGCCTGCGACGGTCGCTGCCTTCCACCTTTCTTGAGCGGAGTGTGCCAAAAGCCTGCACAGTTGGTTCTACGCACCACGACGTGCCCCAGCGGAACCATCTGTTGCTCCCAACCCGAGCGTGAGCAAAGGCCAACGGGAGGTTTCTTCGGCCCTCAGCCAGGACCGCCGATGCACCAGCAGAGACCACCGGTGAACCAGCAGAGGCCCTTCGGAGCTATCATACCTCAGGAGCGCCCATACCAGAACCACCCTCAGGCCCATGACCAGCTAAATGCGGTGATCCCCGTAGACCAGGCCATGATGGACCAGCTTGCCTTGGAGAATGGCGGCCACAGACGACCCCAACACGACCACCGCGTTCCACAGCCGCAAGGGCGACCGGAGGTGCCGCACAGGGAACCTCCTCAGATGCCTCAGCAGGGACCGCAAAGTGCTCCACGTCCTGTCAAACAGGGCCTTGGGCCACCTAAGCGACTGAGGCCATCTCCACACCACCCTCCAGGCTCCCTGCAGCGCCCCGGTGAGAGTGATGCATGGCCCATATATTATAGGGCAATGCAGACTTACCTAGACGAGGTATTTTACACGTCGCATACTCATACCACGGAATCATTTACTTAGACAGAAATGCAGTCTCCCAGAATGCGGGACTTCGTTTCTCGGCGAGCTAGAAGTCAAAACTATCGAAATGAATGACAGAAGCGATAATATCCATCCGGGCACTTTATCCTAATAAGAAAGAAAGACTCATGGTGCGAAACTACTTCCTAGGATTAATAATTACTAACGATAGATTCAGTAACATCAAACAAGTGTTGAGTTTCACTAATTGCTTTGGATAAAGCGAACTGATGACCGTTCGCATTGTCTTTGCATAAAGGACTTTTCATAAATGCCGAGAACGGCCTTATTCACGTGTGACAAATATAGAGGCGAGTGTTAAACAGCTTTGAATATAGGCGAAATTAAAAGCGACGAAAGCGGTCGGGATTGTTCCTTGGCAAAAAACCTCTTGCAGAAGAAACGACCAATCTTGGTATGGCAAGTAAGTTGCTGTACAAAATACTGTTAGGTGACTCAAGGACCACTAAACTGAATTATCTGCAAGCAGTTATCATCAGAGGTTGCTGTAGATGCTTGCGTTGCAGTCCTTAGAAGCTGCTCATTATTCAGTATACTACCCATCGTAAGGGAAGTACACTCAGAATACTTCCGCATGCTTACTTGTTAAAGCTAACGAAGATAAAAGACAGGAAGAGAATTGTAAATGAAAGCTGTATATAATATGAAGGAGAGAAATGAAAGCAAGGTCCCTGATTTTTTTTTTTTTTGCGCGTGTGTGTTTCGCAAGTGGCGCGTACCGTTCACGCTATCGGAGAGTAAGCTGGAAGAATGAAGCTCCTGTCTCACGCAGGCCCCCGGCCGCCCAGCCCGAGCAGTATGGACTTCCAGGGGGGCAACCCACAGGTTCTTCCTTTGCCTGGCTTTGTCAACGACGAGTCGAGCAAGCCCATGCTGGGACCCTTGCAGCCGCCAACGGCAGACGAGAGGCCGGATGACGGGGAGTCCAACGCCCTGCCTGCGGCCCCGATGTCACCGCAGCAACAGCAACAACAGCCGCACCAGCAGCAGCAGCAGCAACAGCAGCAGCAGCCGCAGCATCAAGGTCCTCTATGCCCTGGAAACTGCATCTCGACGTACCTACGGTTCGCTTGCTTCGGCGAGCACGCGATCCACCCGGGCCTGCGCTGTCCGCAGGAGGGGCTCGTGTGTTGCGCCAACATCGCCCAGGTGCAAAGGATGGCCGAAGAGGCCGCGGCGGCTGCTCAGGCCGAAGAGCAGAAGAGGCCCCCAACGCAGTCTCCGCTGCCCCAGCCGCCGAGGGCGGCTCTCAACCCTGACGTGGAGGCACGCCCGCCGCCGCCGCCACGGCCCCGACCGGAGCCGCCTCAGCCGGAACATCAGCATCCACGGCCAAAGCCGGCACTCCCTCCTCCGAGGAGAATTCCGCCTCCAAATCACATCGCGGTGCACGACACTCAAGCCACTACCGCGGTGACTCCCAGCACAACGAGTGAGTTGATTGTGCTCCATCGGTGCGCGCATAGCAAGAGAGTCAAAATTAGGACATCAGATACGGGCATCAGTGCAGCCGTTTTCTTTCGTCGGCCATCATGTTTCCTGGCGGAATAATGATAATTTATACAGGGATCTGCACAGGACAGTGTGCGGCACTGCAGGAAGTTTTCGTACAATAAATCGCTCTTTGTCGAGACCTTTAAATAATAATAATAATAATAATAATAATAATAATAATAATAATAATAATAATAATAATAATAATAATAATAATAATAATAATAATAATAATAATAATAATAATAATAATAATAATAATAATATTAATAATAATAATAATAATAATAATAACTTTATTTGCATCAAACGCACATGATGCCGGAGGCTTGCAGAAAAAGCTGTCATTAAGGCAGTTTGACAAGGCCGCAGGCCCCCACACTGGCAACTACACGTAGCGGTCAGCAGTCATGAACAAATATATAAAGCGAAGTGTGAAACAGCAAACAAAAGTTATTACATTGTAAAAAGGAAATTTCCACAAAACCTGACTGTAACAAGAGGGCACACAATTTCAACAAATCTCATCGCCGGAGATATAAAAGACGACATAGCAAATGAAAGTGATGGTTTGAGATAGAATGTTGTGAGACTATTTTGTTGTTTTGATGATTTTTTTAGTTCCTAAAGTTGTAACGAAGTTTCTTAGCATGTAGTCGAGAGTTCGATGAAAATCAGTCTGGTCAGGCATGGGAATCCGATAAAATGAAGCACTCACAAATCACTGTCAAGAAACACCTACCGTTTTTTGGGCTATGGTCAGTGACTGCATCTTCATTTCGTCGGGCCTTCTTAGCAGTGTTGTCAACAATCTCTCGGGTAGTTCCACGACGTCTCATTGATCTTTACGGATCAAACACCGCGGCTTGCTGCTCGAAGGTTTCTGATTTCTTGTTGGCCCATTCTGTCGTCTCAGAAAAGCAGCACATGCCTGCCCCAGTGTCTCAGGGGTGAAGCGCACTCGTGACGACAGGGTAGCAAAGTAAATAATTGTTTTTGGGTGAGCCAGTGTGCCGAAAAAAAAAATACGGACGATGCAGCATGGTTAGGCCAAATGCAAATTAAGTGCGTGAGCGCTTCGGTTTTCACTTCAGTTTCGGTTTTGTTTCGAGCTTCAGTTTTCACTGTGACGTAGGCTTTGGATAAAGATCGGTGAAATCAAACTTAAGCACCGCCTTAAGGGTACTGCGTGATATCTTTGATTGGTTAATGTCCATATATGCGGAATTGGTCACTCTCTGCTTTGCATTCATAGATCGCTGGTACTCCTCGTAACACCCCTGGCGCTGTGATGCAGCGGTTAAGCGATGCGCCACTGCCCTGCGATAGCAGGTGCTGCTACCGGTGGGGCTTTTGAGACCAGACTGCTTTTCCCGAGCAACCTCTCGCGACCAATCACTAATTGAACTGCCACCTGCCACGGTGGGCATTTCCTCACAGTCCTGTGGCCAAGTGGCGAAATCGGTGAGTGGAGGTCTTAGTGCTAGCGCTCTAGAAAGAGCTTTTATTTCCAGCCATCATCTTCATGGCGACATTCGTGTACATTCTTTTTCATAAGGATGGTCCGTTATTGGCCAAGACCTTTCTAGTCAGCTATCGTAACTGGCCAGTATCAATACACCGGTCGGTGACGTAAGCTCTTGCGCAGTGAAGGTTTTAAGAACTGGACGACAAAATGCTCGGCGAGTTGGTTTGAATTTGCCATACTGCAACTGCGCAGTTTAAGTTTGCCTTCTGAGGTGAAATCAGCGCTCGTTATAGGCTGCTGAAATGCTCGTTCTCGTATTTTATTGATTGGAGTGCAACGACTGAGGTTTCAGTTGGTTTAACGCAGTGCTATTACAGGCGCTGCATTTCAGGAATAGGGGCTATGGTTTCACCCGATTTGTTTTCATTACTACCAGCTATTGTGAACTGCTAATTTTTTTACCATATATTTTTCTCTTTCTTTGCTCAGATATAATATCATTGGTAGGGTATAAGAGTGAAGGAGGCATGGCGGAATAAATCGGTTGCTAGTTCGCCCATGCTTGTCGCTGTAAACACCTTCGTTTTCCCTGGCGTTCCCGGAATGGAAAGTGCGCCTTTTAATATTTCTCAGTCTAGTTTGCGGCGTCTATGTTGAGATTCTGGAACTTTCGTTTGTTGTTGTATTTCACGCGCTAAAAGCGGTGTTTGTTGTGTGCACTAAGCGGTGGCTTAGTGTGACACAAATGTGACGGACAAGCGTCTTAATTTCTATCCATGCATTTCTGATTGAACACTTATACAGCTATCAATGAAAGCCGTTCTCACGTATCACTGGCGAGATTTACGGCAATACTGTTGGTTGAGTGTAACTGCTTCGTTTGAAGTTCCCTATGTACAGTATGTCTTAGAATCAGTCCTGAACTTCTTTGTGCATAGATATATAGAAGCAAGGAAGGTAGGAGCCACATATACTTCATCCGACGTGTCTAGTGTCAGGGGCAAAACTCTGCATAGCGCGAAATTCATGACAATACTCAATTACCTCACAGGGAATAGAGTGCGCTGTGGCTCTGCCACACTGCACCTGAAGGCTGTAAAGTGCTACATTTTTTTTTGTGTGTGTGGCTCTTGCACTATACAGCCTTTCTGACTTTAACCGTATTGAACATACCACCACATTTCGCATGCGCCTCGAATTGTGTAACAGAGTTGCGTGACCGAGATAGTTCATAAAGGCTGAGCAGAACGTAATTAAATCAACCCAAACAGCGTTGTAAATATAAGCTGGTTCCATCTTTTCCAAAAGGAACCGGGTTTATTCTTTAGCCCATGTATGACGTCAGGAAACAGCGCACCCGTGGTGTGAGTGGCTGCAGTGACGTCATAGGCTGCAGTGACGAATGAAGGATTGTATTAACACGCACTAAACAAACCTGTATTAACAGGCACTAAACAAAAGAAAAGAGAGCCGACACAATCAGGAACACATTGACTACTCGTTATCTTTTATCGCATCGTTCGTTAACTGCGCAGTATTGGTCGGTTGGGGCTTGCATTAAAAAGCAGGTTGGGTTAAGCCTTGCATTATTGCAAGGGGGACTTCCTGCTGGGTAACGGCGTCACTGCGAGCGTAGCTTTTTCTAAGCCAAAGCGCCCACGTCCGCCCAGCGGCCAATGAGAAAGTCATCCAGGAGGTGGCCTGACACTGGCCGTTCTCGAGAATGGGACATGTGTGGTCACATGTGCGCCAGGTGTGTTCAGACCATGGGAAAGATTTGGAGTAAGTAGCATGCGCTTATGGAAACACGAGAGAAGGGGCGAGGAGTAGTCGGGGAGTTCTCGGCGACTGCTGGGCAAACTTTGACGGCACGAGACCTTCGCTGCCGCCAGTTCCGGCGACGCGATTTGGGCGCGCAGACGACACAGGAAAGGGAGGAGCGTCCCTCGGAGGAGGAAGCAGGAAGGCGTCCCCCTCGTTAACAGAGCGGCTCGCATTTTTCTGCTGGGCGCGCGCCAAGGGCAGCGGGGGACCCGGTTTGCGCGCACGATTTGCATAATCGAGAGACACGCCGCCGCTCGACAAAGAAGACACGCCGGGGTGTGTGTGGGCTTGACATGGTGACCCGCTTTCAGTGGGCACCGTGAAGCATTAAGAAGAGATAAGCGGGCAGTTCCGGTTGGAAAAAAGTGTACATTTTAAGTTGCTTCGTGTGCCCGAAAAGCGCTGCTGGTGCATGATGTTCGGGCGCACGGAATTTTGTTTAATAACGGAACGAGGATTTCGGTCAGTTATTCGAGAAATGAGATCAAGGTAGTAGGGGGGGGGGGGGGGGGTGATAGATGCAAGAGCTCGCAGATGCCATAGCCTTGACATTTTTCTGGAAAGGTGCTTGTGGAATTAAAGGAACAAGGAAAGTGTAGTCTGTTAGCCAATTAGTTGTACACTCTTGTTTAACAAAAACGCCTGAAATCGCAACATATTTACAGAAGCGAGGACTGTACATGAAAGCCTGCCTCCGTTTGTACAACGTGTTATTCTCCTGAAATTCCGAGCTTTATGAGCGCGGAAGCGTCTTGTGCTTCAAGGGGATAAGTACGCCGCAAAGGTTAGCGCGCAAGTTGTTGTTATGACGTTGAACATGTTTTTAGCTGGCACTGACACTCGCACGAGGAGCTCCGCACAGCGCTGTTTGTTCCTGATGCTATCAAACCAGTGAAACAGCCTTTAAAAACATTCAAAAGAACTACCACGCTTTTGGCGACATGTGCATTAAACGCTACGCATTTCTTGCGCATCCTAGTTTAGTTTATGGGGTTTAACGTCCCGAAGCGGCAAGGGTATGAGGGGCGCCGTAGTGGAGGGCTTGGGAAATTTCGACCACCTGGAGTTCTTTAACGGGCACTGACATCGCGCAGCATATACCTAAAGCATTTCGCCTCCATCGAAATGCGTCCGCTGCGGCCGGGATCAAACCTTCGTCTTTCGGGGTCAGCAGCCGAGGACCATAACCACTGAACCACCGCGGCGGCTCTCCTGTGTATCCTGCTGACGCCGTAAGCAGTTAGCCTTTGCAGCTTGCCATCGAAATGGTATGTCGTACCAGAAAAATTCCTCATTCATCTGCTGCCGAAAGGCAATTTTGCCCGCTTGTGCAGTGTATGGTTTTCAAGCGTGCGCACTCTCGTCGTCAGTGTTGACCAAACTCGTAAATATTTCTACTTTTGGCCAGTCTTACGGCGTTTTAACCTGTCTAGGCGGGACTTATCTTGTTCTTTTCCTACTTGTAAGAATACATTTGCAGGACCGCGTTTTTTGGAACGTATTATGAATGACTTCGGTGCTGTCCCTCGACTCATTGCAGGGGCTCCCTCGGTGGCCAAAGGCCGCCGTCCACCGCGGCCCTCCACGTGCGGCGTCAAGGGGGGAGGGGCCTCCACTACGGACCGGCGCCATGCCGCCCGCATCACGGGAGGCAAAGACTCGCTGCCTGGAGAATGGTGCTGGCAGGTGGGTGTACAGGGCCTCCTCTGTGCCTGGGATCAATAATGGGTGCATTTAGCATACCGTGTTACCGCTACCGTTATGGAGTACCGGGAGCCCGCGCCATCAGTGCGCATGCGCAGATCGCCTTAAGGCCGCCAGATGGCGCCACGTACCCCACAGCCTCGCAGGCGCCTGTCGCATCGGGACCAATCAGCGCGTGCGCATTGTGGTTGGCGGGATTCTACTTCTGTAACGGTAACGGCAACAGTGTACAGGTTATATGCGTAACTCTATATGCATATATATACATACAGACTGCATATACGTGTGGTATACGTATATGTGTCTAGAGACCCGTGTACTGTCCCCGGGTGGTCGAAATTTCCAGAGCCCTTCACTACGGCTCCCTCATAGCCTGAGTCGCTTTGGGACATTAAACTCTCATAAACCATAAAAAACCATGAATCGTATATGACGTCAGTAAGGAATCCGTATGTTCCGGCCATAGCCGCGTCCGTAACAGCACATATTCCATACGTTCCTTAAGATCGTCCGTAGCACCTTGTGAAGTCCCTATGCTTTCCGTACACAGCCGTCCGCACCCAGCGTAGATTTCATAGGGCCCTTCGTAACACCGTATGATGCGCGCATGTTCTCTGCATATAACAGTTCTTAACACCCGTACGAGTTCTATACGCTCCATATGGGTTTCCATAAAGTCCTTATAACATCCATTAGATTTATTTATGCGCCTTGCGGAAAATGTACGGAAACCGTATGCCTTCCGTACAGTTGCATAAGGATTCGTTTCAGTAGGGTATGCTAAATGTGTCTAATGAGAGGGAGCCCACACGGGTGCGCAGTCATGGTGCCAACTTGATATGCTCCGACGCCAGTTATGGATATCGATGTTGAGGCCATGCTGAACGATGAAGTAAAGGCGCGTTTATTATTGCGTAATCAAATGTCTCGCACATATTCATGGAACGCGGCAGTGTGAAATAACAGGGATGGGAGCTACTGTAATTCGCGCGGCTCTTCTAAGTAACAGTATTTGTATCCCTCGGCGTCACTGGCAGACGAAGACACCGAAGGCACAGAGTCTGAGGCGTTGGAAATGAAGCACTCTCAGGTGCATGCTGTAATGGGTGAGACTGAGACATGTTGTGAATAAGATTAGTTCGAAGTTTCGCTCCGTGAATAGTCATAGTAGTCATAGTTTTTTTAATAACACATGTCCCTTAGTTCCTGTGGAGTGCCAAGCAGCATTTGTGGGTTAAATGAGGACGGCCGGGCTTCATTCATTCATTCATGCGGTACAAACATTCATGCGATTGCCACTGCAGCCAGAACAGTCGGGAAGGACTTGAGCTATTTAATGATTGGGCTTCATTGTTGATTGCCCTGTACGTTGGTAAATAATACAGCACGAGCGTGATCTAAAATATATGATGGAGCGCAAATTATAATCTCTTCCTAACGCTTCGCTCACGTCTATTATAGATGTTGCTGCATCTACGACAGCATTTACAAGAGGCCTGAATCGGAAAGTAATGAAGAGAGGCTCGTTCGAGCCCCGTCTTGTGTATTGCGTATCCGTTCGTGTCGCATGTTTTACTGGAGTGCACTCGGTTAACCGAAGCATCGTCTTTTTCTGCAGTTTGCCTCCGCTGCGTTTCGTGCCACTTTTAGGTTTGCCAGCGCAGGCAGTGGTCCAGGGCTAATTTCCCCGGGATCAGTTTTCTTATCTCCCTAAGCCCCATATCTGGGGCAGTCGGTCAAGTGGATTAATCGTTACATAGCGAAAATAAATAGCACGACGCCGAAGAAAGAAAGAAAGAAAGAAAGGAAGAAAGAAAGAAAGAAAGAAAGAAAGAAAGAAAGAAAGAAAGAAAGAAAGAAAGAAAGAAAGAAAGAAAGAAAGGAAGGAAGAAAGAACGAAAGCGCGTAACAGGGCAAATTGGCGACCGAGAAATGGCGTTTTATTTTTTCTTCTCTTTTACTCAGGGTTGCGCTGGTTCTGAAAGCCGTTTGTTCACAAAGTTTCGTGGCCATCAGCTTTTGGCTGTTGTCCCGCCATCTTCGTTCTTCTTGTGTTGAGGCATAACGTTTATTTGTTTATGTGTTTATTTATTTATCTTCACATACAGCAGCCCCTCATAGGGCTCTGGCAGGAGGCTTTCATTGCAGAAGTGCTGTGCTCTGAATACAGGTTGTTTACTCTCTGTGATTTATTTTCGTGCAGCAAAAAATTATAACGTGAGACTATAAAGTAGCCGCCTTCGGGAGAGGGTGTAGACATCTCCCTAAAGCACTTGAAACTGCAAACAAAATGTTGTCCAAGCTAACTTAGAGTCAGAACAATCGTCGGCCTGTTTATGTTTAGCTATAGCCATTTGATTTCTGCTCTGTATAACACAAAGCAGAAAAAAGTATGCTCAAAGCAGAGGAATTCGGAACTTCTGTCTGGGCGAGTTGGTGCATATCTTTCTTGGGATGGCGTTGCGCACACGAAAAGACGTACACAAGAAAGAGCAGAAGATTTGCGCTCTATCTGTCATCTTCTGCTCTTTCCTGTGTATGTCTTTTCGTGTGCGCAACGTCATCTCAAGAAAGCAAAGCAGAGGATCGTCAGACCGGGTATCAGTGAGGCATTAGCCTTCATTTTGGGATCAGAAGAAACATGGCGTCTATTGGCTGAACTGCAGGTCCCCGTGTTATTCAGAAAATGTCATCAAAGCAGCACTAAGTGTCACTGACCATGCGGACGCTTTCTATACTCGTTAGTTCCTGTAGAAAGGGCGATCATGACGAGAACAAACGTAGAAGACACCACCGTTGGTGTCGACACGAGCAATCTTCTAGAGAAAGCCATAGGCATGTGTACCAATATATTTTGATACACATTCCTTTTAAATTGGGTTCTTGCCCGTCTTCGCCAGGGCACCGTCGTGCAGCAGACGTAATTTGCCCTAACAGCCTCGGTGGTTACTTCTGTGTTTCTTCCTGCCATGACCACTTTTTTTTGCGATCTTTCCACATCGTTTTTAGACGAACGGCCACTTATCCCAAACCACAGCCATTTCGCAAGTTATTGTTGGTAGCATATTTTTCACAGCGTCATGGTAGTCCTTCCGTCGCAATACTAACGAGCAGCGGTGGCCGAGTGGTTGAGCATCCACCTCACTTGCGGGAGGTGCGGGGTTCCATCCCCAGTACCGCCGGGTACCCACCGGTGATGCAATCGGTACAAGTCTTCCTCTGGTCTGGTGTTCGGCTTATTTAGGGTGAAATGCTTGGGAAATGGGTCTTTGACCCCGCCTTGTGAAGTCGAAAATACCTTGTGCCATGGCGCTCTTTTGTCATAGATGCCCTTGCGGCGTAAAAATCCATCATCATCATCAGTATCGAGAAATCCCTTTGTCGAGGTCATTGTACCGTCAGACGTTGTTACACACATCCATCTAGTGGCTCGCTCAAATTCGAGCCCGCTATGAGTGGTTGTGTAACGGAAAGGGAAGAAAGAGGGAAAACAGGCTATTGGAAATCCCAGCGTTTGTCTACGATGGGCGGTTCTTTCAATTGTGCTGAGGAACAATCACAGATGACGTACTTAATTCCTTCAGCAATTTTCAAGAGCGCTGCCGACCACGGGTGATTTGGACTTTGTAGAACGCGTTCTTGAATGAGGTGGCAACAACGCCAGTACGCGTTCATTTGAGTGGAGAAAACACTGCCCTCGGTCTTCGGTGGCACCCATAAACGATGAATAAACGCGTCGATTCCGAGGCCGAGTTCCAGGGCACTGTCTCCGAATCCCTGCGGGGACATGCGAAACTTTTGTGCATCGTGCGCACAGCCTCGAGAAGCAGACACGTTCGGGTGGCTGTGTATACCGCCCGCGCCCGCATGAAGAAAGCGTAGAGAATTTTAAAAAAAGTTGCAGAAATAGATCCGACCGGTTGTCCACCGAAGACTTTGTGTTTTATCGAGGCAATCTTCTGTTTCTTTGCCTACTATCATTGTAAAACTGATCTACAGACTGTCTATAGACTTCTTATTCACTATATTGCCTTCTTATAGATATTTCCTTGCATCTATTAATTGTCTGTATATTGTCTACAAAAAATTACTTAAAGTGTGTGGCCATAAATCTATTGACTGTCTATAAGTTTTGTATTCTATAGGCTAGTCTATAGGATTTGTCCACAGAATATCCGTAAATTATGAATAAAAAATCCATGAACAGTCTGCAGACTGTCTAAAGAAATTTTTCTAAGGGTACTGCTTAGTTTTAAACCAACGTTTGGCGCATGATAGGCTTAGTCGCTCTTGCTTCATAAAAGGCACAGAACTTCCTAGTTTTACTCATCCTGATCTTCTTGCAAGCTCATCTGCAACGCCTGAATAGCCTATCCTCCAACACAGAGGTTCGTGCATGCTGTGCGTATGCTTCTAAAGAAATGAGTGGTCTTCGTTGTTATACGGGTGATCGCAGCAGCGCGGACTCGAAAAGGGATGAAAATCAGTCGTGCACGCGTGTCATACTCCGCCTTTGGGGAATAAAAGCGAGCATTTAATTCAGCGATGCAAGAAACGTTACGAACGCTGTCTTCACCCTCACCTCGCAGGCGGCCCTGATAAACGAGCAGAACCAGTACCTGTGCGGGGGCGCCCTCATCGGCACCCAGTGGGTGCTCACTGCGGCTCACTGCGTCACCAGGTGAGTCGAACACGCTGCATGCGTTGTAGATGGGAGACGTAATTTTGTTCACTGTTCAAGTATTGCCACAGCTCCACGGAATATTCTAAAGATTGTCGAGAAGCTAAGCCTCTCGCAGAGAGCAAACAAAAAACTTGGGCGGACACTTAATTACCATTAGCTGTGAGAGTGCGATAGTGAGCCTCGTTGTGAGCTGCCATGCATGACTTTGCCATCTGACAACCATGCAAATTTCGTGGTGCGGCACCGCCTTTCCGTCCTAATGGGGCTCTTATGGTATCGCATAGAAGTTCAGTTCATGGCACTGTCAAGAAGAGCAGCAGCAAGAGATCAATACATGCATTTGACTGTCAATGGCATTTGTTCAGGCTTTTGCAATTTAACCGTTAATTCTCAAATTATTAAGGACTCAAAGGAAATGGTACCTTAAGATAATGCTAGCTAATGTACCCAGTTTCGAAAGGCAATATCAGAATTTTCTTAATACCCCTGAACTTTCACAAATTGGTAGGTAGCCATTACCAATTGGTCCATCTTGTGCAGCTGTTCCAAGCTGTGTGAAAGACTAAATCAAAAGCCTCAGACCTTCATCTCGAAGGCCCAGAGACAGTATGTAAAGTATATAATTGCGTTTTAAACAAATTTCTTGCTATTTACTCCGCAACTTTTCAGAAAATCAAAAAGTCAGGACGTGCCCAAAGCTGGCTGGAAGTCTCACAATCGCGACCCTCTTTTCTTCACACGGCTGGCCCACAGTGACGTCAAACATTTTAACCGGAAAGCGGTGGCTTCTGAAAACATGCTGACGTCAAACTTTGTATCATAAAAGCTCCATGTATATTAATGAATACACGGCGTGCAAACGGTATGTCGCGAATTCGCTGCACTGGTAAATAAAGGAAGAAGCCTCGTAACATGTCATCTGGTCGATGTATGCCAGGCATGGTAACAAAATTTGCTGCGCATTTTCAGCTGAACTACACTTGCCACAGTGCAGACTAATATTTTTTTTTTCTAAACGATACAAATAAGCGAATGATGGCGAATGCGCCGTAATCGTACAGCGATATGCGTGACGAATGGTGTACCCTAAACGGAGGAGAGGGAAGAGACTTTGGAGGATACTTTGATTGATTTAAAAATAACAGATTATGATTAAGGCAGCCCTACATGTGTGTTAGTGCTCAAGGATTGAGCACTTTACGTCTACCCTCCACCTTTCCTTAATTTCTTCTTTACCACTTAATGAGGTAGCGCCATGTTTTTGTGGAATGTCACCGAGATATATTGTAATGTGACACGTATGTATACTGAATAATTTTGGTAGATTAAAGCATTTTGCTTCAATCAGTCCACAATTCGCATGTGCATTGTAAACACGGTTTACAATTTCATTTTTCTACCAAACATGGCTACATTACATACAGAGTATTAAACATATAGTCGTACGAGTAGCTCATCGAGATGTTTTCTCAATGTGCAACGGCTTTATGTCTGAGTATGTGGCCTGTGATCGCGCGAAGCGCGGAAGTTGTACCGCAGACGTGAAGATAAGTTTCGGGCATAGAAATGCACGGTATAAACCTAATTTTGCGTACGAGACAAGCCGCTCTGGAACGTTCCCATCCTTACGCGAACCAACATAAGAATTAACAACTTGCGCATTATGATTAGTCGTAGGTCACATGCTCATTAACTCGCATCACAGTCACTGTCTCCTTTTTTCTGCTATCTTATCCAGCACACAGTGACGAATGCAGAATGAGTCTAACAGCCTTTACTTCACTCCACATCCAGTCTGTTCTTGTGATGTTTGCATCGCGAATACTCAAAGTTTTATTGCATAAAATAGGATAATTAAATTGCGAGCATAATTCGTACTAGTACAGCTTTCGCCTCGCTGCTCGTTCCTTGTGCCAGGACTGCGAAGGTAAAACAGCTGCGGGGGTTGTGTTGCTCGGGCACAGCACTGCGCCTGCTGCCGAGTGTTATCGTGTTGCTCTACTATCTCGCCTCCAACGACAAGCGAATGTCCTCCGCTTACTGTTTTTGTTGTCTCCGTCAAATGTGCGAACGGGAAGTGTAGCTGCCCAGTGTTACGCAAAGCACGTGCCCAGTCAGGCCGCGCTCACTGAGCGACTCCGCGAGAGTCTAATGACCGTTGGTCTTTTGTTTTGCTCGTCTGCTCAGCAGTCTGCGTGTTTCTGCGTGTGCGGAGTGCTACCTGCTCTGCCCCGTTAGTGCTTTCTAGTTGGCAGAAATAAGCTCTGATGCGTTCGCTTGAATAGCTAGCTATACTGCGGTAGCCTTGTACGTGACCAGTGGCGGCACTCATTTCTTGAACTACCGGAGAATTTGGGTCCAGTTTTCCCGAGACTCGTTTTAAGGCGATAGAATTGGAGTTCACGTCAGGAGCAAAATTCGCCTTCCGATGTATCGAAATTCGCTTATTGGTCGAGGGAGCTCGCGTGACCTTGTGACGTCATCACAACCGCCCCACCGGGTTGGGAGCAATCGAATTTCTAGATACTATAAGAGTTCACGTCAGGCGAAAACGGGGGCGTCGCTATTTCTATCTCATTCCACTCTTAAGTTGACTGAAAGTTTTGCTGCGTAGGCTTAAATACATAGTAACTCTATGTCGCCGTGTGCACCTTCGTGGTGAGAAACTACTTTTACTTTTTACTTACGTGCTTGCTGTAATCATTTTTTTGCTTTATTCACTACCCCCACACAATGCCCGAAAGGGCCCTTCGGGTATGTAAATAAACAAATACAGCTACGCTATATTGTACTTTGCACATCTGCTCCAACATCTAAAGGTTCTCAAGGCGCCGCGGACAAAAGTGTGACGAAGGAAGGCAGTTTTAGCGCAGTGACACAGCAGGTGTGAAATACAAGAAATTACCGCAAGCACTGCTTTAAATACCAGTGCGTGGCCGATTGGTGAAGTTCAAAGTGAGTGAGTAGCTCGCCCGCATCACCGTGTTGTTTTCAAAGCGAGTGAATCAAAGTGCACACCGCTTTGACAGCGTATATGCTTCATTCTTTGTCTACACTCTAGAATGGGTGGTAAACCACTGCAGTCCAGTGCGCATTCTCCATTCTTTCCCGCCATACACCTGCGCGTGCTTTCGCGTTTTGGCTTATTGGTGCACTTGTTCCGTCTTTGCCTTACTCATTTAGCGGCCTTCGAAAATTTCCTTTGTGGCTGTTTTGAGCACCGAGTGCCCATGAGGATGAGCTGGGCCAGCGCTCTTGGTGGCTTGCGGCAGTATACTGAAGAATCAAGTTTCTGTTTTTTGAGAAATGTCTATCCGTGAAGGTCTCGATGTCGATTCCATGACCACAGCGCACTTTATATTTGGTATGAAGCTTTCACTGTACGGGCAAGTACAGGAAACCCGAAAGGGAATACTTAGCATCAGCTGAATTATAAAATTTGTGTGTACTTCCGCGTGGAAGTTGAAAAATTAAAAGCCGAATTATCTGCCCCGACCAGAACATCGGGAAAAAATTAACCTAAAAATATGATTCTTACCAACACCCGAGAATTGATCGTGGGTTGCATGCAATAACGCGCTACCTTTCACATTATTTGTGCCTTTACATACAGAAGACCGAACACTTAGTTTCATTTTCTGGTTTTTTGTGCTGTTTGTTTTTCTTCCTGTTAGCAGTAACATGGCATTAACCAATGAAATACAACGATGCAAGAAGACGAGGATGAGAACACACACTAGACAGTATGGGCACCCGTCCCGTCTAGTGTGTGTTACCGTTGTTCTTTTCTTGCGCCGTTGTATTTCATTACCGATGTCTCTTCACCAACTAGCTGAAACCAGTCTTGCATGCCATTAACTTCAGGGTTACCTAAAAAATACGTTCTTAACTATTTGGCTACTGTATTTAGTGATAAATAAGTGAACTTTTCTGGCAGGTGCGGCTGTAGTCTACTGCTGACTTGCTCGAAGAAGTGAATGGTTTGCTAGTAATGAAACTGTCTACAGACGGCACTGTATTTCTATACTCGCCCTTTCTCTGCTATTAATTAGAGCTGCGCATGCCGCCATAACAAGCATATGCCCCAAGTGGGATGTGAACAACTTCAGTGCGCGGTTGGTTTTTCTTCTACTTTCTAATCAGCCGTCTTTCAGGTAAAAAAATTAAGGTACTAACATATTCCATTGATCAACGTCACAAATTGAAAAGAAACACATTACGCTTTATTTGCTTTCGGCTTCCTTCACTCCGCTAGAGGCAGTCACCTCACTGCCCGTTTATTTGGACGATTTCGTGCTGCATTCCCGCAGCCTGGTGCGCAACGGCGAGCCGGTGTTCGTGCGCGTGGGTGACCACGACCTGGGCAGCGAGCAGGCGCACCCGGGCGCCCAGACGCGTCGGGTGGCCACCACCTACATCCACCACAACCACAACGGCCAGACGCTGGACAACGACATCGCGCTGCTCAAGCTCCAGGGCGGAGTGCAGCTCAACGCGCGCGTCTGCCTCGTCTGCCTGCCCGCCCGCGGGGCGGCGCCCACGCCCGGAGAGCGGTGCACCGTCACTGGATACGGCTACCTAGGCGAAGGTAGGCGCGCCGGGGGGCCACTGTTTATTTATTTATTTAATTATTTACTTCCAGAAACACCTAAAGGCCCTCACTACGAGGGCCACGACAAAGGGGGGCGGCAAAAATGCGAACATGACAGGGAATATCTATCATGACAAACTGAACCAGAAACAAAACTAGAAAAGCGGAATAAGTGAGCAGGCCACCCGTGTCAAAATGTGGCAGAACAACAGCATGCAAATTTAACATAATGGCAACCTAATAAAAAGTATGAAAAATAGAAATAAAAAGCATTACGACCAACAGAACAGAACTAGAAGAAAAAAATACACATTGCTTTAATTTTTTTATAAGTTCACGAAATAATGCCGGATTGATTTGAGTTGCGATTGCAGAAGGCAGCCGGTTCCAGTCAAGAATGATTTTGGCAACGAAAGATTTAGCAGAGGTTGAACTCTGCCATGTGATAAGTTTGATCTTGAAAAGGTGGTCACTGCGTGGGAAGACTGCTGAGGGTTAGTGAAAAGAATCGTCACGAAGCAACAGTTGATGGTAAATTTTGTTAAAAAGTGTTAAGCGAGCAAGTTTGGGACGATGAGAAAGGTTATCAAGTTCAGCAAGAGCTTTTTACGCCTTGACGCTTGTGGTATGCCAGTAATCTGAAAAAATGAAACGAGCAGCATGGTTTTGCAGTGATTCGATGTTATCTATAAATGACGTAGGCTTGATGCGGGTCCCATATGGCTGAAGCATACTCGATTTTAGGTCGGACTGAGGTAGTATAAGCAAGTTTGCCAAGCTGCGCAGGAGCATGTCAACGATTATATTTTAGGAAGCCAGGAGAACTGTTAGCAGCTGCTAGAATCAAGTTAATATGGTTGTTCCAGGTTAAGTTGGACTGAAGGTAAACTCCTAAATATTTGTAAGTGAAAGCTGTCTGCACTGTTATTTTATTAAGCATGTATGTGGTTGTGATGCAGAAAGAATTTCTTCTAAAGGAGACAAGGAGTCATATCAGATGTAACTTGAGCCATCAAAAAGTTGAAACCGTTAACTGAGGTGAACTGAACGAGAGATGAGAGGAGATCTTTAATCCATGATAAAACATGAGGGTGCATATTGAGATGCGAAAATTTGAGAAGTAGTCTATGGTGGGGAACCGGATCGAATGCCTTGAAAATCAATTGAGAAACAAAGCGTCGACTTGAATGCCGGCGTCTATTAAAGTAAATAAGTCGTTAGTAAAACCAGCGAGCTGAGGGTCACAAGAAAATCCCCTGCGAAAACCATGTTTATGTTTAAATATAATGTTGTGAACTTCGAGATAATTAATGATTTGAGTGTGTATGACTTGTTCAAGGAGCTTGAAGAACATGTAAGTCAATGAAATAGGTCTACAGTTTAGAAGATTATAAGCGAAGGATAGATTTGAGAATGGGCATTACTTTTGGTACATGTCAGTTGTAAGGAATTGAGTCAAATGATAAGGACTGAGTAAAAAAGTGCAAATAAGGCTTGAAAAATGCAGTTAGATATGTTTTAATTACTTTGTTGTTAAAGCCGAGTGGATACCGTCCCCTATCTTCGCATCCTATTCTCATGCAGAAAACTTGAACTCTTCGGGAAAAATATTTCAAAACTTTTTACGATGCAAAAAAAATATTTTCCCCAGCTTGCTTCCTGGAGAAGATGCACTTGCAAAAAGGCCCTTTGTTGTCTTCACTGCTCAGGCGCTCAAGAAACGCGACACGTACTAAATGGACTGCAAGAGCCGTCGAGAAAAAGAAAAGATCTCGTCTAACCCTGTTTTTGGCGCCCGCCAAATGAAAATGGTCTTTAGACTTTCTGTAGACTTTTTCTAGAGTATATTGCCTTCTGACGTAAATATTTCATTTGATCTATTCATCGTCAATAGACTAAAGCCTAGTAAAAGTTTCTGGCAATGAATCTATAGGCTTTCTATAGCCTGTCTATAGTATTTGTATTGTCCATAGACTAGTCTATAGGATTTGTCCTTAAAATGTTTGTGGATTTTATTGACAAAAGTCTAAGGACAGTCTTTCGACGGTCCAAAGAAATTTTTGTAAGAGCGATGGCTGTTGATTTTTAAGCACCAGTAAACCCAATGTAACTACAACCAAAATTTCTAATTCTTGGTTCCAAACTTCATGCTTTGAGAATTAGATAGATTGCGGGCGGTTTCTTCAATACGATGCCGGTACCGATGCGCACTGGCCATGTTTTAAATAAGCCTAGACATGAAACATAAGAACTGCAGGAACCGTCACATATTTTTTTTCAGTGATAGTTGCATTGAGCAAAGGAGCCGCTGTTGTAATATGCCGCGACGAAAAACTCCCCAGAAGAATCGGCCAGGTTCTCTTCACACTCACGCATTGGCTCACACCACCTTCCCACTGGCGGCTGCAGGAGAAGAGAACCAGTCAAAAAGGACAAGGGCGAGAACAGTCATATACACCATGATGACTGGTTCTCCTCTTCATCACGTACGAACTGGCCCAGATTTCCACTGGCGGTTGCAGGAGGCCCCATCGCCCTGCGGGTGCGCGAGGCGCAGCTGCCCATCGTGGAGGACCGCGACTGCACGGCCAAGATCAACGCGGTGACCGAGAAGCAGTTCCTGATGCCCGCCAGCTCGTACTGCGCAGGAGGGGAAAAGGGCAACGACGCCTGCCAGGTGAGGAGCACCATTGGCCTTTCAATAAATAAGCTCACAAACCATTGCCATAATAATCAAGTGGTACAAAAACAATCTCGTGTTAATTGTAAGCTCTCCGCACTCGCTGGCAAATCAGGATAAACTTGTGTACGGTACAAGCATCGCAATGCAAATGGGGCCACAGACAAAGTTGCAAAACGTGGAATGTAAATAACACATCACTAGCGAAATTGCCAGATATTGACACCAAGGAATGTCAGGTGTGTTAGCAGTCAATGTGAAAAAAGGACATTGTGCAGAGCTGCTGAGAGGGCGGATGTAGATAAGCAGACTGCAAAGCGCACAGCCCACAAACTCACTGCGTGGGGAGGGGAAGTTATTCCGGGTAGATGAATCCGCCATGGACGGTCTAGGTTATTTCACAGCCTACGTTCTGAAAAAGCGCGGCGCTGTGAGCATGGGATGGAGAATGAGGCGGGACGAGATCATCATCATCAAGGTTATCTCCACTGCAGGACAAACCATAAACCTCCAAATATCCTTGTTCTGCGCTTGCTACTCCCCTTGCCCCAGCAAATATCCTAACCTCACCTGCCCACCTGATTCAATGGCGCTCCTGGTTACGTCTATTTTCCCTTGAAATCCACTCTGTTACCTGACAAGCCGTCGTCTCTCTGTGCTCGCTTTACATCTCACGACAACTACAATTGCGCAGCTTCATTTCGCCAATGGTATCCATAGCTCGGAGTTTGTTGGCTAGTTAACGATTTATTTATTTATCTATTGAACAGTTTAAGTGCCCACAAACATCAGTTCTGCCTGAACAGTGGTGCACGGTGATGCATAAAACATTCATGATTCAAGTGTAAGTCATCTAGAGAATTGCGCTCGCACTCATTTCAAAATAGAATGCACATGTGGGGACATGCGTAGGTGAGATTGTGTCACCGTTCAAGGTAGAGAAAAAAAAGTGTGCCGAAAGAAGCTAAGACAAGAGAGTTGCAGCACAAAACGCAACTAGCAGCTGCTTTTTTGACTAGCTGGACATAAATTCATCCGCCACCTACCTGAACAGCTGCTTTTGCAGTGTTTTTCAAAACGAATCCAGCGATTATGACATGCCTGTTACACACTGCCCCGCTACACGTGAAACGCGCCTTGACGTACTCTGTATCCTGAACTCTATACATCCCAAAAGGCACAAGAAAGAAAGCCTGCCTGTACTATGGGTCCACAAAAAAGCACATATTCTAAGCAAGATTTAATGAGGTTGGCACAACGGCGACGATACTATCGCAACCCACACCTTGTCATAACAGGCCCAAGAGCCATCCCAATAAAATTCGTTTTATCAATCAATAAATTCACTCCGGAGGAACACAGAATTCAAGTACTAGGTGACCAAAAAAGACCTTGCCGTTTTTCATGTCACATTAGGAAAATAAACACTGACACGGAAACAACTGCCTCGGGTGCTGGAAAAGCTGTGTACGAAAATTGACCACGCCTAATACACACGTGCTGCATCTTCGCAGAAGTCATGACTCGGTCACCGGCAAAGCGAAAAGCAGCTCTTGAGTGTGTGTAGAGATCTCCTGATGTGAGGCACAGGGTCCCGTGGTCACAGCCAAAGTCAGGCACGCTTGAGACTTTCATACGTGTCTCACTGTTTGCCACTGGTGGACACTTGATTGCAGATGCATGCATTGAAGTCCCGGTAGAGCTATGACAAACAGGCTGTCGTCACTAGTCGTTTTTTGGCATCCGAACCGACCGTATATGGGATACGCACTTCCTCAACTCTAAGGCCTTCGCAATACGGTGCAGGCGAAACGTGATGGCACGCTGGAAGCGTATGGAAAGCTCACCGCCTGTTTGGCTGGTGCCTTCGTCTATGGACCCTTTCAGTACTCCTCATCCAGCACGTCTGTCCGACGACTGCGGTGTCCATAACGACAAGGCAGATTTCCTAAACTGAACTACTGGAACCAACTTCTGGCAATTCATCCAGTCATAGAATTATCCCAAGAAGGCCTGACGTATTCTGCGGCCTGGTTCAGCTGCTGAAAAGCTCATCTTGAAGTCAAAGAACAGACAACCCCGAATGAACTGGTCAAGCTGTGATTGCTGTGAGGGTGCAAGAGGCACGTGCTTGTCGCAGTCAATGTTCCTACTTCCAACTCGGCTAGTTTTTCAGCACACGAGGCAGTGATTTTGACATCAGTGCTCAGTTCTGCAATGCAACGTTAAAACGACAATAACTTTTTTGGTCACCTTGGACTACTTGTCAAGAGTTCCGCGAGGCTAAAGGCTTGGATAGATTGATTCATAGTATCCGCTTGGCTGCCTTCTTTAGCAGTAGCCCCTTGTCCTGTAAGGCGCCTGTAGATACTCCATGGGCTGCTTATGGTCTGTGTTGCTCTCCAGTGTAGTCATTCGTTAAAGCTGGGGCAGTTTTTACACGCTAAAAACGAATTATCCTACATGGGAGCAAAAAGAAAATAAGCTGTTCTCTAGCGCACTCTCTTTTAGAGGCAGAGTACGCGGCCGAATAGACTTCGACCAATAAATATGCGGAATGTTCACTCTTGGCAACGGAGGAATATGCCAAAGCATAGTAAACTGGTGCATTTTGCAATGGGTGGAGGCTTTTAAACGCGGCACCGGAGGTTTGAAGTTAACAGTTAGGAAACTGAAACCTAGGTTAACGTCTCCTTTACTGCTAGGACTTTGCATGTTTTGAAGAGGGCATTTGTTTCCGTTATCAACCCTTAGTATTCTGTATTTTTAGTGTTAGTGTTAGTTTTAGGTCAATTTACTTCCTTTTTACTCCCATATAGGTTCATTCGTGTTTATAATGTACTTCCTGACCAACGTATAACCTGTGCTGTAAGGGTCATTCTGACACAAGTGCGCAAAGTGAGTCACCAAGCGTGGCGAGTCTACAGCCTTTGTTTCAAACAAAAAGAAAAGCATCCCGTGTTCCTGGAAAACTCACAGGAAGAAAAAGAAAATGAAGTCGGACAAACTACAGCAGCACCTTGTGTTTTCCGAGTGCTTTGCATGTCGTCACTTCGTCTGGGGCGTCTACGTCTGCAGCCCATACGGGGCAAGTTTTTTCCTTTTTGTCTTACTTTCCTGGAAACACACCAGGAAAGGGAAACACAGCGCAGTTTCTCGTCGTGGCAATTTAGCGTGCACACGTGCGCTGCGAAGAGGAAAGATAGATTGAGGGGGGGGGGGGGGGGGGATTTACATATTAGCAGATAAGGCTGAGGCAGGCCAGCTTAGACTGCGTGTTCTAGTCGGCTGCCTGTAGAGTCGTTGATGGCTGAAACATGGGGTAAGACTGTCCAAAGCGGTATCATAAAGAAATATAGAAATAACAAAATAAAAAAAACCCTGGCATTTCGCGCTCCCCTGGTGCGAAAGTACGACAGTGACCAAAGTCGCCGCAAAAACCCTTCAGTAATTCTAATAAGGACCAGCGACACCTTGTCGTTACTAATGAGAGCATGCACACCAAGGCCCAGATGGTCCAAGAGCACCTGAATACCAAGATCACAGATGGCAGCGCATCGTCGAGAACGCCCACTTGGCTGCCAAGTTGGAAGAATTCTCATTGGTTGACAGGCGAACGCAGGAGTCTTTGGTTAATAATAATTTGCAATGAGGAAAGGAAGAGTGTATTAACCGCCTCACTTTCAGGGGACACCGGAAACGCGGAGCGAGGTAAGGGTGTAGGATGGTACTGGGAGCCACACTGTCTTTCTGAGCATTCAAAAGTGTTTCACCACCACCACTACCAAGTCCGGAAGCTGCAAACGGGCTGTCGAAAACGCCCTAGTCGAGGGCTGCGGGTTAATTTCGATAACCTAGGCTTATTTAACGCGCACTGACAGCCTGACATCTCACAGCACACGGGCGTCTCTTCCTATTTCGCCTCCATCGAAACGGAAACGCGGCCGCTGCGGCCGAGATGCAACCCCGCGGCCTGGCGCTTAGTATCCGAACGCCATACTCGGCCACCGCGGCGCCTCACTACGACGCTGATTTAATTTAACGCTGATGGATTGATGAAAAAACTTTATTTCGTCAAAAGAGCGTGTAGATGGTTTCGTGCTAGATGGCAATCAGTCCTGGCCGCCCAGGTCTCGACTGATGGCGACCTGGGCGGCCCACTCCACGAAGTTAAGGGAAAAGGAAGGAAAGACAGGCAAGAAAGAAAGAAAGAAAGAAAGAAAGAAAGAAAGAAAGAAAGAAAGAAAGAAAGAAAGAAAGAAAGAAAGAAAGAAAATGCTGACTGCTTAACCTTCTTTCTTTACACTGCCTTTTATAGCAGTTCGCATGAGGATGCGAGAAGGCTATGGGCGATCGGCTGCGTTATCTTGCTGCTCTGTAGGAACGTCGGGAGGGATTTTCGCGCATAAGAATGAGTCTTCGGCACGTGGTCGGCAGCATCAAAAAGGAAAAAAAAAACACCCCATCCATTTTACTTACCTCGGAGGCTGGCCTGCGCGCACTTACAACGTCCGCAAGTGGGCGTGAAAGAAATACTAAAAGGAAAGCAGTGTCCGGAAGCGGCACGAATCAGATAAGGCAGTTGTAGACTGCAGGCTTTCGCGTCTGCAGGATCGTTCAGTTTGCAACCCGAGCGTAAGGATCTAAGAAGGGGATCGATAGGACTATGTACTCTCCAGTTTGCAGGCCACGTTTCAGCGACTCAAATGTTGACTGAGAGCGTACTTGTCCCCGTCTCAGACCGCTGGAAAATTTTACATCCCTCCGCGCGCACCAAGGAATAGCAATGGCAGATCACAAGAACAGAAAAGCCGAAATCACAGTAAACTCACGAATGCAGCAAAATTTTAATGTAAATAAGAATATGACATCGAAGACGTTTTTGGTGAAAGTTGTCACTTACACGCGCGTCAGTATTTAATGAGAATTTGAGAAATAATGAAAAATCAACACGAACAGACGTAATAAACTTGGTATTTTAAGCGCGCAACCAGCAAGCTTGCATCCTTTGTTGTCTTCATGCGACAATCAATTTTTTACCCTTTCACCCTTTTCCTTTGTTCAATGCCTCGTTGTGCTGCTTATCAGCCAAGTGTTATCTCTGTTGCTTTGTCGCCAGGCCCTCTTCTTGGGTCGGTACTCGAGGTCTTTCCGCAATTTCGAAACATGACGGGTTTGCAATGGCGCAGAGTTTTCTTGCAAGCTTTTCGCGGTAGCGTTGCAAAAGCTTACAGTACTTGAAACGAATTCCGATGACAATTAAATAGTTGCGTTTTCTGTGACAGGCAGTGCCAGCTGGCTTACAACCAACATCAAAACCTTGGGCTAAAGTGGGTCTCAAGGAACCATATGGAGGCATAGATTTTTAAATACCCCCCCCCCCCCCCTCCCGCAAGCACACACATAAGTTGGAAATGAGTCATTGACGATCATATTGTTACGTGACGGCAAGCCGATGAAGACTGAACTACATGGCAGATGGCTATGGTACGACTTAATGGCGGTGGGTCTAGCGCAAGCGCTCTGTGCCGCGTCACTGCACACTTTGACGTCTTCTATTCAGGGACACTCGCCGGGGCCACCGAGCGATCGCCCCGTCCGTGCCAACTAAAGGAACAGTTGCGATGAAATGTAAGAAGTGACGATGTGCGTGACAGGAGGGATGAACAAAGAAGAGGAGAAGATGTAGAGCTCGGCGTCAGGATGAAAGCGATGAGTTGATTGGATGAGCACTGGTGCACAAAGCTTCCGGACTCACAGGTCACTTTGAGCCGACGGCCGAGGTACATGGGCGCGTAAAACGGCATGGGAAGGGAGCTGTGGGCAGACGTGTCCCAGACCGGTCCGGTCACTTAGGGTCTGGTAAGTAGGGTCAATTCGTCATGTCTTGTGGTCGGGGCGGTGAACGCGGCTGAGGCGAACGGCGAGGTCGCTTCTAGTCAGGTGGGCTGTTGCACAGCTGGGCGGCGCGGACCTAGAAAACATGGCCGACGACCACGACAGGCGTAGCACGCCGAAGATCTAGGACCAGCACGTCGATGATCATCCCGCACTTCACACCAAATGTTTCGAGACGGCAAGCTGATCAAGACAGGACTACATGACAGATGACTATGGCACGATATATTGGCGGTGTGCAAGCGCTCCGTTGTTGTTGTTGTTGTTGCCTCAAAAGCGATGGCATATACCCACGGTGGGGGATTGGCCAGGGTTTGGTGCAGATCCAAACCGAAGAAAAATCATCCAGGTTTATCTCAAGCGGCTCATAGATATAAAGACAGGAATCTGTGAAAAAAAATCTCGAGTTTTGAGAGATCTTGAGGAAATCGGAATGGAAATCGAGGAAACAAAGTGGTGAGAATTGAATAACTAAATTATAATGCAATAATCAGAAATACAATAATTTTCAGAGAAAAGTAAAGGCAACGAGAAGTTAACACAAAAATCTCCTGGTTTCGATAATATACCTGTGAAGAAGCTCACACACCTGCTTAAGGGCATGCCCTTTGACGGTTGCACCGAAGGAGAGAAGGACGGGAAGAATAAACGGCAGTCCTAATTGAGCGAGCGGAATGTGCAAAAAACTTGTTTCTCTGCCGTGCAAACCGCCGGCAGAAGAGGATGAAATGATCTAAGGCTACAACGTCCCCACATGACGCGCATAGATTCGATGTCGTGAACCCAGAACGGCATAAATAAAGATCGAGGAGAGGTATCCTCCAGCGCAACAGCGTCATGGAAACCTCAGATTGCCTTGATGCGCAGGAACGTATGTTCCATGGGAATTTCAAATGTTCGAAATCCGTTGTAGCAAGGATGGGCTCATTGGCTCAGGTTCTGGTGTAGTTGGAAACGTTCATAACGGGTCGTGGTCAGCAGGGTAAGGTTTGGAACGGCATGGGCAACAGGCCCATTGATGGCACATTGCCCTTTAACCCACTGATAACGCACTTCTTGCGCATGAAGGGGCACAAAGTACATTACGGATCGGCACAAGAGACTAGTCCTCGAGCTTTCAAGCGCTTCCAAGACTGACACACAGTCAGAGAGAATGATTACATGAGAACTTTTGCGGAGAACTTTTTGAACTTTCTGAAGGGCCAAACCAATAGCAAGAAATTCAGTAGCAAAAACTGCTGTATAATCAGGGACCCGGATAGAATAACACCAATCTAGTGTGTGGGAATAAACACCTACTGCTGCTTTTTCGCCATGTTGAGATTCATCTGTGAAAATAGCTACCTGGCTCGGATACTGGAACAGATATTCTTCCAGAAGACCATTTAGCACATTGGCAGACAAGTTCTTTGCATATAGCGGCAGCATAGGTTAAAATTTTTGCACTTACTATATCATAACAAAACAGGATTGCCACGTGATTCGTATTTACTTTCTGCACCTCAAAGATCATCAAGGCTGAACCACACAAAACTGATAAGGCCACACAATGCCAGGACTAAGCAGTTCCAAAAATCTTTTTTCCCATGCACAATCGAACAATGGAATCGCTTGCCTGCTTCGATTGTAGAACGTGCTAGCATTAGCACCTTTGAGCGTTCTTTACAAACTTAAGTTTTGTAACCCTCTCCTGCCTGGGCAGCACTGCTGCCTGCAGTATTAGGAAATAAATAAACAAATAAATAAAAAGCAAACAGCTGGTGCAGCCTGCACATTGCTAACGCTTTGCACGGGCCTAACTGAGACTGCAATTCGCTCCGTGCCGCGCCACTGCCCACTTTGTCGTCTTCCATTCAATCTCTTTCGGTCACTGGGTACACATGCGTGTAGGCAACTTTTTTCATAACGGTGTCGGTTCCTGCAGGGATGTAATGTGCCGGTAATAAATTAAGCTTATATTTCCAACACTTCGTGACGAGCCACGTGGAAGCATTTTAATCCAGGCTTATGCGAAATGAACGCAGATAACTGCTTTTAAGATTGCCGCCTCCGCGTTTCACTTAAACGCTGTTGTGGCTATCAAACGTATGTGCATTCGTTCGCTTGTATTGCAGCATCAGAGTTTTAAAAGGCCTAAAAGAAGCTGACTTGTTTACATAATGACTTGTAAGACAAATGGACGAAAGGTTTGTCTGCTAACCCTATTTCACAAGTTATATTATCACTCCACCCTGCACAATTTCTTTCATGTAGGGCCTATTATCGCGTCGCATTTATCACCCCCACAAAGTTGCCATCCCCTTATGCAAAACAGTTTTTTTTCTTACGCTGATTTGTTCCTCCTACTTCTAAACAAATTAGCTATCTTCCTAATGAAAATGTATCTATTACTGACTTAATTAGCTTTCGCCAAGTTTTGGCAAGCGTTGTACAAAATCCGAAAGCTTTGTTTGCAGTGATGAATTTATTGCCTCAGCTAACATTTTATATAGAGGACTAACCATTTATGTACCTTTTTTTTCTAACCTTGTTTGCTGCAAATTTTTCTGCCCATTCCCCTCTGCAATGCCTGTACGGCTCTGACATTAAAAATACATACATAAACTGAAAAGTATAACTCAGATCCTAAAAACAATGTTGTTAACGGCGTGTAAATGTCAGGAGCCTAGCAGAAACTGCATACGTAACCACCAGGGAGGGTGGAACTCTCTCATGCGCAGTCTAGACATGTTGCTAACAAAAAATATGAAATTGCGAGGTTTCCTCCCAGTAGGTAATAATGCGTGACTGAATGGAATATACAACTCGAGCAAGCGCTGCGTTTCTATAACGGGCGAGCGTCCCAAGTTCTTGGCGCGCTCGACGTCGAAGACCGACAGCGTATTCCCAAGAACCGCATCGTAAACGCTCCGATGAGAGCGCGGATGTCGGAGTCGAAAGGAGATCGCCGTTCTGGGCGCCGTTGTATAGCAGCACTGTGAACAAGCCCCGCGAAGAATGCTGCCATCGTCGGCTGCCTCGCGTGCTCACAACATGTTTATGGAAGACACGCGCTGAGCGCAGCAGCAGGTCCCCGCGAAAAGCGACAGATAGCCGCGAGGACGCGCCAGGGGTCCCACGGGTCTTAGCGCGACGGACCCGATCGAGGTCCGACGCTGGCCCACTGGCAAGCAGCGCGGAGCAAGGGCCTTGTAAACTGCACGTGCCGCGCGTACGATTCAAGGCCGTCCCCGCTACGAGGGGGGGCATCATGCTGCGACGCTGCTCCCGCGTCAGCCGTTGCCGTGGCTACGCGGCGACGCGACAACGATGCATTGCTTTGTTGCGTCTCGCACGTGCTGACTCGGTCGCCCTCTCTCGCCCTTTCCCTTTCGCGACACACGTTCCCACGTCCTCCGCGCACTGCGCCTCATTTTACGCGAGACCCGTTAATGATGACAATTTGCCCGCGCCGTGCGTGCGACTGCGTCTGGAGGGTGCGCATGACGCCGGAGGCGTGCCCTTCACGACGGTCGTGACGACGCCTGGAGGGGCCCGATCCTCGCGTCGACCATGCCGCGGCAACGTGATCGCGTGTGCTTTTCACACGTGCTTGCGTGGTATGGCCGCTTCGCGAGGCTTGCTCGTCGCGCTACTAGAAGAGGTCGCCACTAGTAGTTATTGTTGCATTCGAAAGTTCCTTGTGCGAGACGTCCAGCGCATTTGAGGCAGATTAGCACCGCGCATAGCGCGCTTACTTCTGGTTGACTGATTAGTTGACCTCGATGATTGATTGTTCGAGCATATTGCTAAGAACGAATTGATGGTTCGATTGAACTGGGGAAGAGATGGACGAAATAAGAAGACTCGGAAAAGTGGTGAACATGTGTTGTCCTATAAGGATCGAGGGTGGAAAACCCTCGCATCCTCCCCTCCCCCTTCCTTTGGAATACAAGAGACTAACTTTGCTCCTCATGAAAAAAAAAAAAAAATCCGCGTGTCTGCTCCACGTACTTGCTGCTTCATACAATTAATTTTCCCATGCATGTAAACTCTTAGCTCCTTTGATAACACCCGGCTGCTGCGTTGTGGTAGAGCATCCGCCTCGCATGCGGCAGGTGCGGGGTTCGATCCCCAGTGCCGCCGGGTACCCACCGGTTGTCTGATCGGTACAAGATTTCCCCCGGCCTGGCGCTGGGCTCTTGAGGGGCGAGATACTTCGGAAAAGGGTCTTGAACCGAACCGTTATAGTCAAAGTGGCGACAAGGAAAAATGAAGCTAGAAATATTTTCAGTTTTAGAGAACTAAAAACTTAAATGCGACGAAGCTTGAGCGTGAAGTCCACGTTTTCACTAGAGTTAACTTAGGTTCGTCATGCTCAGCTATCAATACAGGCGGGAAAATCACCTAATTTCTGCTTTTCCTGCCCCACCCTCATCTTTTAAACCTTGTCCCGCCCATCCTCATTTTGTGAAGTTTCCTTCGCCTCGACTGCTGTTTCTTGGACGCCCTCTCACTTTAGCCTCGTATAAAAATACCCGGCCTCATATTCAAGCAGTTTTGACGTGCCATTTACTTTTTTATACTGCCGGCATATGCCGATATTACTGGCCAACACGCTACTTTGGCCCGGAATTCTCAAATCATCGTGCGAATCTTGCGTGGTTATAAACATATGCGGATGATCCCGACCGTACTGATTGGTTCGCACGTGCCTTCCACGTAAAACATTATTACGCTTCTAAATGACAATAATAATAATAATAATAATAATAATAATAATAATAATAATAATAATAATAATAATAATAATAATAATATAATAATAATAATAATAATAATGATAGGTTTTGGGGGAAGGAAATGGCGCAGTATCTGTCTCATATATCTTTGGACACCTGAACCGTGCCATAAGGGAAGGGATAAAGGAGGGAGTGAAAGAATAAAGGAAGAATAGGTGCCGTAGTGGAGGGCCCCGGAATAATTTCGACCACCTGGGGATTTTTAACGTGCACTGACATCGCACAGCACACGGGCGCCTTAGCGTTTTTCCTCCATAAAAACGCAGCCGCCGCGGTCGGGTTCGAACCCGGGAACTCCGGATCAGTAGTCGAGCGCCCTAACCACTGAGCCACCGCGGCGGGGCTAAATTACCATTGACAAAAACACAAATATACATACATATGGAGGAAAAACGCTAAGGCGCCCGTGTGCTGTGCGATGTCAGTGCACGTTAAAGATCCCCAGGCGGTCGAAATTATTCCGGAGCCCTCCACTACGGCACCTCTTTCTTCCTTTCTTCTTTCACTCCCTCCTTTATCCCTTCCCTTACGGCGCGGTTCAGGTGTCCAACGATATACGAGACAGATACTGCTCCATTTCCTTTAATAATAATAATAATTGGTTTTGGGGTTGGGGGAAAGGAAATGGCGCAGTATCTGTCTCATATATCTTTGGACACCTGAACCGCTCCATTTCCTTTCCCCCAAAACCAATTATTATTATTATTACCAGAAACTCTGGACAAGCGCATTTTTCATCGGAAGATAGATTGTGAATACAATTTTTTCATATATCGTCAGATTTCACTCTGATAATCAATATATCTGCAGATCTTCCCTCGGCAGGCTTGCATTTTTTTTTCTGGTCACGTTTTGCTGTTAAAATGCAGTTCCTTTCTGTAAAATTCATAGAAAAAATGCTGCGTATGCCCGTAACCCAAGCGCGTTACAGCCATTGCTTCAGTGACCTGGTGGTGGTAGTGGTTTTTTATTAAAATAATAGCAAAACGAGAAAAGAAGATTTTCGCTAGCCCCGGCATCTGCCATCGATACTGAAGCACCTGAGCTGGGGCAGCGGAAATAAAGGATAGCAGGCAGAATGGAGAAATGAAATGAAAGAGGTGAGGGGACAGGAAGAGAGGATATGGCGAGAGGTAATATACACAAACTATTTACACAATAAGAAATGTGTCCAGGTTCCTGCAGCTAAACTTTTTCGCAGGTTCTGGCAAAGACAATACAAGCATTAAAGGAAGCATTTCGTCCACTCCGAACTTCGTTGCCATAATGGCCAGGCACGCAAGGAAATACGCTGGAATTGCGCTCACGAAGCTGTTCGCTGAGACAGCGCCCAGACAGCGCCGAGCTTGTGTTTGCCGCATCGAATGGGACAAGTTATGACTATAGTACAGAACCATCGCGATTATCCCCTCCCAGTAACCGGCAGAAGCGAAACACCTTGCTTTGTGCTGAAATAAACAAGCGGTTGACAGTTTTGACAACAGTCTTCCTCAGCCAAAGCCAAACACCATGGAAATATGGGGTCATGGTAATGCCTTATTTTATTTTTTGAGTGAAGCATCTACGCGCTGTCGTTCAAGCTGAAGTTATTCTCGTCCTTCGTCGAGCCCTGAGTGACCGATAAGATAATACCATTTTATGGGGTAAGATCGGGAATTTGATATGGTAACTCTTGAGTGCAACCTTTAATAACAAATCGTTTGCCTGGCGGACGTGGGTTGACTCCGGTGAGAGACGTGGCAAGCAACACTCTCTGCCTACGCTGACGATTGACAGTGATACACTGCGCCAGAGTGTTTGCCTTCCGCCTTTGAACATGGTTGAACACCTGCGCTCGCCCTCCCCTCTGCCCGCTTGCACTCTCTCTTTTACACACCAATAAAGAGAGAGAAGTCATTGTATTTGCTGCATCAATCAAAGGTGTATTTCATTATGTGTACGTGCATGCGCCCATGCGGACATGCGTGCGAACGTGCGCGGGTGCGGACTGTGTCTCATTCAGAAATACCTGCGCTATTCACACGGCTTTGTGATAGGAACGAACATCACGCTTGGCTTGCCTTAATCTTCCGAATAGTTCCACTTAATCTTCGCAATATTTTAGCACCGCAGACATCATGCGATATTCGCTGCACACACAAAAGAGAACATGCGAGAATTAACGAAAAGAAAAATGTGCACAAACTTGAAAACGTGTCACACGCCTCGGTGAGCACGCAGCAAGCCGCTGGTGAATAATTTATTACTTATCGCCCGAAGGGCCGGGGTCACGGTCAGCCCCTGCGTTTCCTCTCACGGTGTTTACAAACAGAAATCAGTGAAAAAGGCGCATCTCAGAGGGTAGAAGGCAGTAAAAAAGGAAGCAGCCAAAAAGGGCACTTGGCACGCTATTTGACACGTGAGGAAAACGGAGTCAACTTAATCTTTTCTAGGAAGCAGTCTTCTCTGGCAAAAGACAAGCAATCGGAAGAGAAACCCAGTTCTATAAGACTGGCGGGAATACCGACTTAATAGGTTTGCTAGCCTCTGTAGGTCGCGAAGCGTTTCCGAGTAGTCTTGCAGCTCAGCATGCTGTGGTAAGCCCGAAATTAAAAGTGCGTTTTCAGCTGTTTCTACAAAACTGCTGACATGACGACCGCGACGGGTGGCGATACGATGAAAGTGACGGGTCATACGCACTATACGTGCAAACAAAGCCCGGAACCAGGATCTGCCAAGTGACGTGATGCTTGTTTCGAATCTTCTGATCTAGCCTTGAAATAAAAAGACCTACTAATCGTGAGGGAGGCGGTGGGATGGGGAAGTGGCTGTTTTTGTAATGAGTGGTGATTTGGCGGTATGTGAGAAGTAGCGTGGCAGACGATAGGAGAGGAGCAAAAACAAGAGGGAAGTGATCACTTTATGCCGGCCAAGGTATGCTTACTTGCTTCAGACGCAAGTGTACATGGGTGACCTACGATGAAAGGTCATGAGCAGGGTATGCAAGGCAGAACGGAGATAATCGCTGGTCTTTTAGTAAGGCTGAATGGATTCCAAGAGTAAAAAGACGTAGCAGGGTACGAGAGAGTGTCGTGTGGGCGGATGAAATAAGGAAAAAAAAGCAGTGTTAAAAACGAGGGAGGAGGGAAAGAGGCGACGAACGGTCTGCCGGAAGCACCGAACATTAGAAGGTTATAAAAAAGTTATGTAAGTTGCAGTAACTTTACTGTTATATTAGAACATTACATTAAATTTAAAAGTTAACTTATAACGCTATATGTTGTATAAAAAACGTTGATTAAGCATTTAAACTAAACATTAGTCGAATGCTGACTTTTAATTGGTAATATAATGTTAACAAATTAACACGTAATTTAAGCGTGTCGACACAAAACAAAATTAATATAACGTTCAAAATAAACATTATTTTAGTATAGTCTTATGAAATTTGTCATATGGTTTGAATCATAACTATAAAACAACACTACCAATATATTTCAAGCACTACGTCCAAAATGTTCCCCATTCTTCTTATATTAAAGATGTTATTCAACTAGCAGTAATTTGTAACTATATCTTTTAGATTATATCCGCCATTGATTGCTTGCACAGCCCCATCATTTTGTTAGAAAGCCTTCCTTATTACCCATTCACCACTATCACTCATGGGACACCCGTGAGTAATGGGTGTATAGGCTTGAATCCATGGTATTCGTGCGGAGGTGGGTGAATTTGAGTGGCATGTTGTGCTGTCGAGCGAAGCTCAAAAATCGCTCTTGTTCTTAGTTCTTGCACAGCGTTGCAAGCTCTGTATCGTCACGAATGGCGAGCCAGCATGCTGGTGCAAAGTTGCTTTACCATTTTCGAGAACGTTGCACTTATGGTGTTTAAGTGCTTAATTAATGTTAGAGAAAAGTTATTCGAACGTTAATTTGTATCATTACAAAATATTAGGAAACAATAATATTAAGAAGCTTTGTTTAACATTGGGTCAAAACAAAGTGTAACATTGTTGAAGAGTATTGCAGTGTCTCGGTGCTACCTGGAACAGCACTGTTCTCGCAACTGAAAACATTTATTGCTGTGTAGAAACACTTTATATACTTCACCCACATGCACCTGCGGGACAGGGGCGCTCTCTTCTGAAAAGAAACGAAAGTTTAAAAGGAATAAAGAATTTACAAAAAGATGTCAACGAACTGGAGACGCGTTCATCGACAGTGCGGAGATATATATAGATATGCACATGCTTTTTCGAACAATAGAACGGAAGGCTTTCGAGATTTCCCGACGTTGTGGATGAACACGAGCCAGGTTGTCGAAATTTTATGAGCAACTTTTGTTTATTGTTTTTATTCATTGTTTCATTTCATACGCGAACACTCCCGTCTCGCAGGCGCGTGCGGGTCAAGTGTATAAGCTGACATATTACCAGTAATAAAAGCGTTTAGTAGCAAGATGAGCTTTGTGTTTATCGCCTCTTTCCTTTGTCGCTCGTCTTCCTTTTCGCGCTGGTTTTCTTGCGAAACATGAACCTCCACCAAGTTGCCCAATTCGCGGTCTTAATTGAGGTTAAAAAGCTTGCTGGGACAGGATGGCCGGAGATGGTGCAGGATAGGGTTAGCTGGAGACCACTGAGAGAGGGATTTGTCTTGTGATACGCAGGGGACAGAAGTGTGGTCGAATGTTTTCGAGGAATCCGCCTTGGTGGCCTCCTCTAAAGCACTGCACCAACACCGTTTTCACTGCGAGTTGTTTATCAACTCGCTCTCGCCCTACCATAAGCCAGCCGTCCCGGTTCGCGCAGTTGCTAGAGCGGCTGCTCCGGTGTGGTGGTGGTCCAGGGTTCGAACTCTGGATCAGGACGAATTTTTCTTCAACTATACGAAGTTTCACTGGAAGCTGTATAGCTTTCCTTTGTAGCCGTATGACAGCGCTTCGGAGGATGCTAATGTGTAATTACGCCCTGATGACAAAAGTGTACAACTAATAGGTGGAAATTGGGACGTTACTTTTGTGATTAGCACCACACCGCTGCTTCTGCTGCTTGAGAAATTTTTCAGATTGCAGAGGACTGCTTGAGTGGCCAGAGTAAACAGGCTACGTTGCGCTGCCAAGGCACTGCCTACTTCGTCTAAATATCCTGTGGAGCTAACGGCAGCAATCATTTGAGCTTAGGAAAAGAGCAGAAGAGCCAGATTCTTCCTCCTGGTCATCCATTTCACCACTGATCTCTCAAAACCAGCGCCCCCGCGAGAAATTTTGCCTCAATAGTTATCCTTGAGTCGGCTGACTGTCTGGCAAATAGCGCAGCTTTCAAGAAGCAGGAAAGAAGTACTGTCCTTAACAGCAAACGCACCCAATCAGCGTAGTTAAACCAACGCATGCAGTACTTGCGTGCCGCGGCGGCTTTGTTTCGGTGGAGGCGAAATTAAAAAAAAAAAACGCGTGCTGTGCGATGTCAGTGCACACGAAAGGACCAAAGGCGGTCAAATTTATTTTTTTTAATTTTGTTTGAAGTATACCCTAAAGGCCCAGTAGAGCATTACATAGGGAGGGGGGGATACGAAAGCAAAACAGGGTTAAAACAATGAATAAGATGAGAGATGATGTTCACACGATAAGCCAGATTAATAAATAACATAGCAAATAAAGTAATATAAAATTAAGGAATATAGGCAAACAGCCAATATTTCGTTTAGATAACACACAAAAAGAAACATAATAATAGAGTGGTGCCGGAAGAACAGTTCTAAACCACGCATGCACATAATGCGTGACAGCTTGAGACAACGAACACCAGACACTGAAATAAAACGGAACATGAATGCACATAACTGAGCAAAAGAAGTTCAGAAACTAAAGAATAAAAAGTGTGAAACGTTGCGATATCACCAGGTCAAAAAACATACACATAGCACCAAAAAAGTAAGAAAAACATCAATGCACCGCATAACAAAACCGCAACGTTAAGACTACAAAGCATCTAAAAAAACTAGCAAGGCCTTAGGACGATGATAAGTCGGTCAAAGCTCGCGCCAATAGTTCACGGATATTTTTAGCGGTGAATTTTGGTATTTTTTACATATAAAAATAAGCCAAACTTTGCGTGATTGAGGCAATTAATGTGATCGATGGATTTCATCATATTGATCGAGGCAATCGATCTGGAGACTTCCACTCCGGCATTCTCAGAGCTCCCGGCCACCTTCGGGACGTTGGACCACGCGTACCATGCCGCCATTATACTTGCCTATTCATCTATAGAACAACTGACAGAGACACGGGAAGTTTGTCACACTGCATACGTAACGCTTATAACTACAAGGTTAAATTTTCGTCTCCTTCCTTGTCACTATGCCATTCAGAAGTCTTATGCGCATGTTTATACGTCTGTGGAAAGGCGCCACTTCACTGTAAACACAGCAGAAGATCGGCCGCCGCGGTGGCTCAGAGTTTGTGAATGGCGCTTGGCTGCTGACCCGAAGGACGCGGGTTGGATCCTGGCTGTTGTGGTCGAATTTCGAATTTTGGACAGACCTCAGATTGTCCATAGGACTTTTGCCAAGGAAGCCTTTAGACTGTCTTTAGAAGAAGCCTTTAGAAGAAGCCTTTAGAAGAAATGTTTTTGTTTTTTTTGCGCCCCTGTGTCAGTGCACGCCGCAATCCTCCTAACGTCTTCCATAAATCGGAGGTCGCCTCGGCCGTTCGTTTAGAAAATTGGAAACTCCTGCGCGAGAAAAATTCGAAAGCCCGTTTCGCGACGCCGCTGCGTCCCTCAACTACGCCGTCGCCGAACAGGCCACGGCGTTGTCTCATCCCAGATTTTGGTCCGCGACTAGAAATATTTTCGTCGCTTTCTTCGTCAACAAGCAAAACACGGCGGGCAGATGGGAGGGATTACGCATATTTTCGTGCAAGCCGTCCGTCCTCACGACGCCGGCAGCGCCAGCGACGCTTGCCGGCGACGTCTGGTCGCGCGTGGGTAGAACAGTCGCGACGCCGCGGCGGCGACGACCGGGCGGCGCATGACAGCGCACGCGATCGCTTGTGGCGGCCGCGAGGTCGACGCCACCGAGGACCACCACGGAGGGGAGCCCCCCGTATCGCGAGGAGCGACCCCGCGATCTTATCTGGACGCGTCTCCGCTGCTCCGAGCGTCGCAGGCGCCCAAGACCGCGTGCGCAGAGCTGCGAGGTCCCGCGGCCCGGCCGCGAAGGCGATGCTCAGGCCGCGATCCCGGACTCACGTGCCAGCAGATAGCGATTGTCGAACTGGAAAGACAAGCAGCGTTTACATGCTTTCGCCGCGTTTAAGTGATATCAGCAGGCGTGAACGCGGTTTACTACGAGTTAAAAATTGTTGCTGTCACATGGGCGTCTGGAGCGCGTTTTCTTCTGCCATGGAAGGCTTGCTTGATGTAATCGTTTTTTTTTCTGCCGCACTATGGGCACATGAGCAGGCAAGAAAGCCACACCTGACATAGGCCTCGCAACTCTATGTACTGCGGTCGTGCCAAGGGCCGTGACCACAAACATGTCAGCCTGCACTGGCTGGTGCCACACAGTGACGACTTTGACTGGGATGTATATATCGATGAAATAAAAAAAAATGACGAGAAAAACGAACGGACAGAACAAAGAACATTGGAAGAAATTGACTGCAGAAGCGGTCATCATGCATAAGTGAAATTGCCGTTGCCGTTGTCATCAATATTTCAATCATTACGCTAGAAAACAAAAAAAAACGTGCGTCTATAAGCAGCATTAGTGAGAAATAGCCACATCAGAATATGGCACAAACCACCAGCTGTGAGGCCATGACATTCTCCTATGGAGATGATAGGGGCTTAGGAAAAGGGTTAAGGATTAGGAACTAGATCGCAGTAAAGGCGTCACGCCTGTGACGTTCATGAGTCGGAGACTAAATAGAGGAAATGTTAAGCGACAGGTGACAAAGTTTACGCACCTTTAAGTATCACGACACAGCGCGGCAAGATAAAAATGGCGACTTATACTCTCTCTGTTTACCTTTCTCGTTCTCAATGCCGTCTGTAGATTTTAATTGGTAATCGGAGAGGAAACCACAGAAGCTTCAAAGCATCTAAATGACCGCTGCCAGCGGCCTTAGCTAGGTCATGCGATTGAACCTATTATTTAGGCCTACTACTAAGTTAGACCTTGTACTGTCTTTACTTGTATTTGTTTTGTACGTTCACTCTCGCGTTTTGAACAGCCACTACCACCATCTCACCTAGCTTCCCGTTCTCCTAAGCTTTTCGGCTTAACGTTCGCTGTGCTGAAGATTACGAAAAGAGCAGGAAAAAATGCGGTCTCGTTGCCGAGAGGAGATGTAAGCATGAAATGCTTTGTAATGCCGGCGTAGCGCTGTTTGCGATGGGGCTTTAAACGGGTGTAGCACTGGTGATACGACGTCAACCCTCACTATAGGCAACACCACACGACACGCCAACCAACACAACACACCATACACCCCATACCACACCACACCACACCAAACCACATCACATCACATCACATTACATCACATCACATTACATCACGTCACACCACACCACACCACACCACACCACACCCCACCGCACCACACTACACTGCACCACATCGCGTCAAATCACATCACAATCTGCAATGGTTCATATCGATGCAGTTGTAGTTGTAACTGCACGTGTCTGCCACAATCGCTTTGGTTCTGCCTCGTCCGCTGTCTCCGACATCCCCTCGTCTTGCATCGTAGCAGTCGTTTTCATTACTGTGTCACCATCTTGAGCGGCTTGATAAATCTGCCTTCGTCTGCATTGCCGAGCGATTTTCTGCTCTGGAGTAGAACTCGCGTAGAAGTCCTAGTCCAGAAGACTCTTCCTAGTTCTCTTGTCATTGCGTTCCATCGTTCAGCTTAAGGAGGTTTGACACCGGCCTCATTCAAGTGCATAATTCTCCAGAGGCGCTCGCGCTCACAAGTCAACAGCGCAGACCTGTAAGCTTACCGTGTCTCGAGCAAAAGTGAGCCCCATTAAAGGTCTCGTCCCTGCGCTGAATGGGCTCCAAAGTGAAACCCCTCAGACCACACCCTTTCCGCCGTTCTCACGCTTCTATTTTTATAGACACTCCGCGCCTGTCCGTTGCTTTGCCCCAAGGTCTGGCTGAGCGGCTTGCGAGCGGTGAGGAGATCAGATCGCTATAACATACACCACGCTACGTGCGCGCTGCCGTCGGCAACCCGATCTTCGCCGCGATTGCACAGCCTTCAAAGCTACGCACGATACACTAGTGCTCGAGAATTGTCGAATTGCGTATATAATTCGGACGGAAGGGATCGCAAAGTTCGGTTTAGGTTCGTCCCAGTTCTCCGAGAATGTTCGCCTCAGCTTATATGCTTTTGCGCATCCTCAGAGAGGCCTTCGTCCTGTAGTGGACGCAGTTAGGCTGATAGTGATCAGACTGACTCCCAGGATTACGTGTAGCGTTGGGCCAACCTTGGGCACAAATCTGACACGCTTGAAAGATATCTTGATATTTCTATCCTAACTAAATTTATTTCACTCCATTGCCCTTTTCAGTGCTTTTAGGGGTCAATCTTAGGAACCTATCCCTTAAGCTTCCAAGTCATTAATGATACACTGTGTTTTCGTCGCTGGGTTGGTTTACTTTGCCATGGTATTTATGGTCAGAGAGTAGTGCGGTTTCCTATAGTCTGTGGTGCGTAACAGCGATGCGTAATGTAAAGCGATAGGCATAGTTTTACAGGGCTTTTCCCTTTCACGGTGCACCCTAGAATTCAGACTTCGATGTAAGACATCTATGTGAGTTCGCGAACATAATAACCGAAAAACACTTTTAGCGAGGCTTTGACGAGCTGCGTGAGCCTTATCGAAGGTAATTCGTGGCTCCTTACTGCACTACACAGAAACCGTTCTTTCCAAATTATGTCATTACGACATGTAATTACGACATACGGCTGTGCAGAACCATTTCATTTGCAACCGTGTCTTTGGGGGAGAGCCACAGTGTTACGCGTATGGTCTGTTTTCCTCTGTGTGCGAAGGAAAGATTGTCCTAGTCCACGCTAGCTACTTGATTTCTTAAAGACTTCTTCCATCCCACTCTGTCTTCCTTGACAGAGGTTTACAGCGCAGTTTGTGTTTGTCTGTCAGCGCTGTAAACCCCTGTCAGTAAGAACCAACTAGCCTGGAAAAACGTTCCTGTCCTCCTTGGTTCTAGTCAGTCTAATTGGTTCGAAAGGAATGAGGGGACGCGGGCTAAGGCAAATCTGTCTAGACCACAGAACGGAGAGCTGAAATAGAGTTCAAACTGTCTGTCCTCACAGCTATCGATATCATTCGTCATGTGTTTCATCAGTCCACAACTGTTACCTAACTCCTTTCTTGACCGCTGCAAGTGCCCCCAAGCAGGGAACAAGTGCGTACTGCTGGAACGTTCTACCATACATAACCCTCTCTAGTGAGAAGACCTGACGCGCGTACGTCTGTAGCGTTTGTGGCTTTCGCATTCTTCGTTCTTCCCTATAACTACTGACAAATAAAAAGCTGGCATCGGTCCTGACAGCTGGTAGGAAGCGAAACAAAAGGTCTCAGGGTGATCAACAAAAAAAGGAAAGTAATTATAATGGCATGTTCCTAAAACTTCAGTTGCGACATCAATGACCGCTTCAAGCCAAAATCGGGTACAGGGTTTATCAATAGGAACAAGTGGCAAACTGAGAGATGCAGTGTCGGCGGCGTTCAGTACATTTCACCTCCACTCATGCTAGGTATCATCGCTTAAGAAGAAGCAAACAGGTTTGAAGAATCGCTTAATTCTGTCTCCCCCAGTGGCCGGGCTGGTTCGCAGGGTGCGCACACTGGCGTGTGTACTGCCCCCGTGTTTCTTGTCCAACGGCTTAACGCGGATGCTGTCAGTAGTTGAACGTTCCACGTCCGAGACAAAAGCTGTGGAGGGACGAATCTTGCTAATAGCATGGCAAGCAGACTACCAAAGTGCTTGCACGTTGTGAGGACTGCGCCGTGGTGCAGCTCTCGGACAGGGCATGTCCATCGCAGTCGACTGGCCGTCAGGCAGGTACGGTACCAATGTAGCCCTGGAGCCGGAATAACCCATTCCGAAGGGCACCGAGAGGCCATATATGGGGTGCGATAAGAGGTTGAAAGCCTTGTTTAGATACGACACGCTCCGCTGTCTGGCCATCGTAAAACGCGCGAATCCCCTCCTTCCTGGGGAGAGCATCGTACCCATTGGGCCGCCATGCAGGATTCGCGTACAGCAGCCATATTCGTGAAGGGTGTCGCTTACCAGGGACGGCCTCAGTGGCATTTCGCGCCGTGGCCGACATAGGGCTTCTGGGTGCGTCGCGCTTGAAAGACCTGATAACTTCAACGCCGCGTGGATTGCACTGTGAAATCTTGCCTGTTGCGAGCGGCGTGGGTAGAAATAAGCACTAATAAATGTTGAAGATGACGGGGAGGGCCCGTTGCATGGGCAGAGTGATGGGCCGTCTTGGTTTATCTCAATGGAGCTGCAGAACGGTTTAACAAGAAATTCGACATTAGTTCGAAATAAACAGCCGTTTTTAATGAAACGCACAAGCTTCGGTGCACACACTTCACCTCAACGTAAACAAATACGTTTATATGACTGCCCGCTCTCCAGAAAAGACGACCTAAACGATCACTGTCCGCTCCTGGACAAGTCAACAGCGTTCGCTCTACAATGTCAAAGGCGACGAGTGTAGGTACCCCCAAAGCTGCAGGTCAACGAATGTGTTCTTCAGATTATCTCTCTATTCTACGCCCCCAACAAGCTGTTTTGTCTCTCTGGAAGGCAGACGGTATGGCGACACGTTCGCATCCCTGTGGACTGCTCTTATCAGGCCTGTTGCTAGCGCTTCATCAGTCTGGACCTCCGCACGCGTTCCCAGCACTTTGATCGGGTAATTCTACCAGTGAAAGTCGCGGCTCACGTCCTGGTAGCCAAAAAATAATGGCGAAGGCCGCAAGTATTTTGAACCACAGGAAGCGGAAGTTCGCAAAATATATCTTCATCACAGTGTCATGTTCTTTGAACGTTATTTTAGCTTATTCACAGAGTGCTTAGCCGTAGCCGGTAATAACAATGTCACTGATACGTGTCCTATGTCGTATTTTTTTCGGCTCTCAAGCAACGTTGAACCGGTCTTTTTTTACCTTTATTTTATATTTCTTTCTTGGACCATTACCGCCTTGAAGGCTATTGTTTAGCCTTGCTCGACGTCCTTGTCGAGCAGAAAGACGTGTCGTCTGTCACGAAAATGTAAGGGGTACTCTGCCCGCTCTGGCCAAGGCAACGGGGGCCGTTTCACATTTGCGATGTATGGTACAGTGACCAAAGGCGGATTTAAGGGCTTACTCCTGAAACAGAAAAATTTCCACGAGGAAACACATTGCGCCCTCCATCAATCCTTCTTTTTTTTTTGCATTGTGCATCGTAAAGCATATGCATTGTGCAAAGCACACCGCCCTTCCCCATCCACAGCCCCCGCCCCCTAAAGTTAACTGCCCCGCCTAGCCGCCCTTGATAATGTCACCGCAATCAAACTGCATGGGCATAACCGTAAAAAGGCCACAAAAATAAACAACAAAACGATGCTACGCTGTATCGTTCCCTGTACACTTTGCTCTCGTGTGCGCTACGTGGCTCCGATCGGATACCAACCGCAGTAAGAACAAACGTATTGATGAACGCCTTGGCCAGACGAAGGCAATTCCTCTTGTCGAAGTGTTGCCTAAGCACCCTGATTCTCCTCCCCTGTCTTGTTCACTTTGTTTGTATTACCAAGCTGTTTGTTCAGGTGCCTCCACAGAATGAACTAATGCAACACTAAACAAACTATACATTAATTTTCATTTTAATATTGTTTTCACTGTCTTGTTGAAGAAGGCGATAGATTTGCTTACTTTTGCTTACTGATTTTCGCTAAAGTGCCCTTAAACCACGTCTTAAGTTTTTCTTCAGTTTATGGCCATTCCGCGCTCTCTGCCCCATTAGAATACAAGGCCTTTTTAATGCAACGATTCTGCAACCGTGGCCGTGCCGATCTTGAATTTCCCGCCCTTCCCTATCGGCTGAAGCGCCGCCACGCCCCGCGTTCGCTCTTCGTTATTGGCTGAAGCCTTGGATGCGGCGTGGCTTCGGCCAATGAACGAAAGGCGGTAAATCCAGACATCTATTCAGAAAGGAATCGTTATAATACGCCGAGCCTGAATGCCGCAGTTTGATGATCTTATTGCACGATAGGAGAGACGCGTACGTTAACGGTACGCGCCTTCAAAGAAGCAGCTCGAGACGTGGTGCACTCATTCGTGATTCAGCGATAACTGCGTTTCAGGTGGTTGAAATTATTCCGGAGCCCTCTACTACGGCACCTCTTTCTTCTTTTCTTCTTCCACTCTCTCCTTTATCCCTTCCCTTACGGCGCGGTTCAGGGGTCCGCCGAGATGTGAGACAGATACTGCGCCATGTCCTTACCCCCCCCCACCCCCCCCCCCCCCAAAAAAAAAACAATTTTTTATAACTGCGGCAGTGCCAGCGCAGGGCCTGCGCGCACCGTCAGTCAGCGAAGGTCATTCACGGCCCCTTTAAAGTGAGTTTATCGCGGCAGCTGTCTCGTTACGGCTACGTGAGCGATGATACGGGCACTTCCGGGTTGTGCACTGCACTCCGCGCCTCTGAGTATCTGCGCGCCCTTCTGCCTTCTTATCGGAGGAAAGAGCACAGACAGCGAGAAGCCCCCCACCAGGATGTTTGAACAAGTTTCACTCAGTTATTGCTCTGGCCCTGCATTCCTTCCTCAAAAAGCTGTTTGCTGGTAAACAAATACCCGCCGCGGTGGCTCAGTGGTTAGGGCGCTCGACTACTGATCCGGAGTTCCCGGGTTCGAACCCGACCGCGGCGGCTGCGTTTTTATGGAGGAAAAACGCTAAGGCGCCCGTGTGCTGTGCGATGTCAGTGCATGTTAAAGATCCCCAGGTGGTCGAAATTTTTCCGGAGCCCTCCACTACGGCACCTCTTCTTTCTTTCTTCTTTCACTCCCTCCTTTATCCCTCCCCTTACGGTGCGGTTCAGGTGTCCAAAGGTATATGAGACAGATACTGCGCCATTTCCTTCCCCCCCCCCCCAAAAAAAACCAATTATTATTCACTCCCTCCTTTATCCCTTCCCTTACGGCGCGGTTCAGGTGTCCAACGATATATGAGACAGATACTGCGCCATTTCCTTTCCCCAAAAACCAATTATTATTATTATGGTAAACAAATGGGAGGGGTTGTGCACTGGGTATGATTGATTTCTAGGGCGCTTAAGACTGATCTGGTCACTGTGACGTTCAAGAAACTGAGACAAAAACACTGGCACATGAAGGAAACAGTTAGCAACAAGACGCAGGACAGGAGCAAAAAAGCGGGAGGGAGACACGCCGTCGCAGAACGTCTCTTTTTGTGCGTGCTCCTGCGTCTTGCAATTAGTTTCGGCGCGTTAAGGCTCCCGTTCAGCGGTGAACCCGGCGGCGCCGGCGGTGTTCGAGAATATGCGGATTGTTTGAAAAGGTAGTGACGTCGCACGTGGAGCAGCGGATTTGAAAACTGATTAAAACGTCACATAAGTTGTGATTATAATGTCGCAACATGACTCGAACGGCACTATGATGTGCAGTAATGTGAACTAAATTAATTGTGCTGGCATGAAAATTGGGATGAGATGGGAATGGAGTCCTTGCCCCTTAGATCTCGGGTCAGACACCTACACTTTGGCCCCCGAGACACGTTCGTTAGTCTTGGTTGTGTGTCTTATCCGACATGGTTCATGTCTGCGAAATGACACGCAAAGAGGACCCCAGGCTGCCGAAGGGAGCCATTAAAGCTGTTGTGTCACATTCTTAGGCGCAGCTTAAGTGCGCCCACATTTTTGAAGCGAAAAGCTTCACTACGCGGGTCAGAGCCGAGCTTCGCGTGAGCCGAACTGGTGAGTTATGCGCATGCGCGAAAACGAGTGACGTCACGCGCCGCGAAGGTGGTCGCCCCTCGCCGCTGCCGCAGCCTTCGCCGCTGCCGACTCCGTCGGCTGACCTTTCGGCGCAGCCGCGCGCTACTGCACATGTGCGTCATGTGCATGCGCAAGGAGGCTATATAATGCGCTTGCCAGAGAATAGGCGTGCGCACTCGACATGGAAGGGAAGGAGAGTGCGGCTGCTGCTAGACAACGCAGAAAAGCTGAGAAACTAAATTCGTCCGATCCAGAAGTACTCGCTTGGGAGTTGGCTGCACAACAGCGAAAAAATGGCAAAGCCAAAGCTACACGTGCAGCCGAAACGCCTGAACAACGGGAAATACGCCTTGCTAAACGATGTCGGAAAGAAGCCGAAAAGCGTGTCTTGGCCGCATCTTCAGCCAGCAGCAGCCAAGCGAGTGAGGAAGAGGAAACAAGAGTCAGAAGAGGAAAATCCCGACTCGCCGTTACAACGACCACGTGGTACGACTTAGTGAAAGTGATGTATACAATACCAGCTAAGCTACAAAGCATAACCATGACGTCCAAGCATAACTGAAGCTTTTCGCTTGTATATCCAGGCTTAACCAGAGCTAAGCCACTGCCTATTTTTTTTTATCTTTTTCTGCCATATACTACCTGCTGGCTCACCAGTACTTTACCCATACAAAAACCTTCACGGATAAAAAAACGGGTCGGTCACAATCACCGGGAGGTCACAATCACCTATAGGGTACCTGCGCTGCCCATGTGACACTGCTGTTGTTTCATTCGGCGGCTAAAAACTGCTGCCGTCAAACGCTTGGGACGCTACAAACGCGAGAGCATATTCTGAAAGATTAGAGGCCTGCGTTCGATCACATTTATTGCCTAGCTTCTCTGGGTGTAGCGCAGATAGGACGCACGCCACGTATGGCTTCAACCGAGCGCGGAAGCTCAAGCCAATAAGCGCAAGAAGGTGGCTTGGAAAATCACTACGGGTGCACTAAAAACTGCTTGCTTCTCTCGCTAGGTTGTGTTATGGCGCTGCAATCGACACGACAAACTCCAGCACAGGTTTCCTATGCATCAGCTTTCACTGCGAAAACACGCTTTACAGTGCATTTTGTACTCGCGACGTCTACGTCTCGTTGCGTAAGCTGCGTTGAAAGCAAAAAGAAATGGCCAAGCAAATAGTCGGAAGGAGGTGAAAGCATGAAATGCATTGCTCACTCTAAACACGAATAGGCTTATATGGGAGTAAAAAGGGAGTAAATTGTCTTCTAACGCACTTCCTTTTATGAGCCGCTTCATTTCTTTATATTAGGCGCCACCCTTGGCGCATTCCTCGCTGTTTTCTTTGCTGGACCCTGCTCAGGGTTTGCCAGCTTCAGCCTCCGCGATGCGTTCGGCTGCCTTTTAACGTTCGTGTGCCACGCCATTAACCTGGCGGCTGGAAACAGCGCAATACATACGGACAAAGACGGGCAAGACGAGACACACCGCATGCTGACTTTCACCTCTTCAAAGACACAACAACTCATCGCGCTCGTCTCGTGTGTCCCGTCTTCGTTCTTGCGCGTACATCGCAGTTTCCAGCCGTCAAGTTCAGCCGATTATGGCCCAATCGTCTACGCCGCATAAACCTGCTGCCGCGGACACAAGCGAGCCCTTGTCTGCTCCCGTGTCAAACATGCGTGGTGTCTCCTACGTGCAGGACGGTTGTTATCTCTAAACTGACTCACCTGTCTGCACTGTATACTGCTGCAGCGGTACTGCTGCCGAGTTAGCAGTTGGAAGCGTTCAACGGACGGATGAGGGATGATAACAACGGCGACGATGACGACCTATGTACTAACCCCTATGCCGTTGCGGTAGGGTACACTACCTGTGCTTTCACGCGCTGTCGACCACAACACAAAGTGGCGCCATCTGTTACACGTGCACCGATTTAGTCGCCAGCGGGTAACAGTGTCTGCGCTATGCTCCACTTACAACCTCCATCACGCGCTGTGGCGGCGATGGCTTGAAGGGGCTCTGAAACACACTTCGAGCATAACGTATCAGCTTATTCAATGCAAGGTTGTGTTGTTTAGGGAACCTGGCTGAAATAATACACTTCTACACGCAGCAGAGAACGCGCAATCGTGCTCAATAGTTGGCGAGCACATTCCGGGAACATTTTTCGTACTCGCGCCCTACTCTTTGTTATACGCGTCCACGTGTGTCGGTTAAACAACGACTATTGGTTATATGCCTTCAGACGTCGCACAGCTACCATGGCCGCTGCCAGTCAGTCCCGTCGCGCCGGCGTGTCAGGAAGACACGCCGCCCCCGGTGAACCAGCCAGCGGTGAGGCGTGCAAGAAGTGACGAGAGAGAGGAGTGAATACGCTAGAATTAAAATTTTGACTGCAGATAACTTAGCTTCTACAAGACGCAGTTTAAAAAAATTTTTGCTTGAGAAGATTCGTGAGGCGGATCCGAGGCATACCGCGGCTTCACGGACCATTTTGTGGGGCGCCTTTAATTAATTTACTTGGGCGACAGGCGGCGGCGATGCTGGATTCGCATCGGCATTGGTTCGAAGAGCGCTGGGCGCGAGCGAAAGCATGCGAGGAGCATAGACATCGTAACGGACTCAAACATGGGAGTTTTTATGCTTGCCGCGTATTTTTCCCGTATTTAGACAGCATGATTTATTCAGGCATTTTGAAATATCGGTCTCGCTCATAGAGTGTGTCTTCGTGTGGTTCAAGGGGTGACTCGCAGTATTCAACTTTGTTACGAGCAGATTCGCTGAAAAGGTGATGTAAGACAACGCAGGTATGGTCAGGATAGTTTTACTCAGTTGGCCAGCATCCTTATTTCTTTTCTATCACTTTTCTTGAAATTACTGTTCCTCACTATAAACGCATTGAAAGAAAGCAGCAACCGTGTCAAGACCTTTTAACCGGTTAGTCGGTGCCACTTGCTCAATAATAATTTAGCTATCCCAAAGCAAAGAGCTCTATATTGGGAAGTCATTACGAAGAAGGTATGGTGTCATAGATCGGGAAACGACAGACAGCTGGATCGATTCTTTATTGACACTCAGATAGTTGAAAAGATCAATATGTGTGAAGTTTGGGCGTATGTCGAAGTATGACAGTGTGCCTGATCGGAACAATTGCACTGTGATGGTTTCAGTTACGATTTGAAGGTTGTCCAGAAGTATGCATGTCTTCAAATACACGTTTCTCCCCGCCCTAGGCGTCTTTTCACGTAGCTTGGGTGAAGTGTTCGTAAGAATCTAAACGGCGTGCTGAATTGCGTGTAGAGCGCATACTCTTTTAGCGTGTGCGCTACGCCAGCTACATAACGTGAGCAGACGTAGAAAGATACTAATGTTTCCGTATGGTTTCAAGATGCAACCACTAATGGCAAAACAATCATTTTATTTTTTGGACATTTCTCAATAGACTAATAACCTGCTTACTTAATTAATTTCAAGCCTTACATGAAAGAAGATACTTTCGTACTACGTTGCTGTTGCGGGTCTGCGGTACAGGAGATCTCTCAGATAAATTTCGTGTGGCACTTTGAAGGAGCCTTGAACTAACTGTTTTAAAAACTGGAAAACATTTGCGGTATTAAAGCCTACTTTTTAGGGGAATCACGCAGTGAAGTTTTCGAACTCGATGTTTACCGTTGGGCTCATCAGCGATCTTTCAACATGTCTTAGACATTCCTGCAGCTGGCGTCGTTCGCTAGAGGCGACGCCACATCGATGGACCTTCAACGTGCTCGCGATGCTCCTCTTACTGATTGCTTTATAAATATTTTTCTCATGGACTGGGCACGAGATTGGCCATGCATACTTGCTCGGCCTGCTTTTCTGCCGGTTCACTCCGCCATTCATGGCACTAACCGAATACATCCCGCTAACAACTGCCACCTCTGCACCATGACGAATTAGCTTCAAAAAGGATGACCATGGCGGAACAAGAGCAAGGATTCAAAAACATGCAGGAAATGATAAAGAGGTGTCTAAAAAAAAGCTGTAGGCGTTCAGCTGAAATCGGCGCGGCTGTATTTGATACGCAGCAATGTCCGTAAGCAAGTGGTTTAATTATTTGGAAGGTTTACTTATGTTTATATGTCGTTTGAAGACACCTTTATGTCGACACAAAGAACAGTTCTGTTGGAATCAGGCCATACATTACTAAATCATGATGCACTCAAGAGTGCAGAAGACTACATACAATGTAAGTGCCGAAAACTAAGGAGCCATCATCGGCGCAAGCGATCATCAGACGCATGTCAATCAACGAATCTTTGAAAGTAAATGCGCGTTGTTTTTCCTGTCCCGCAGGGTGACGGCGGCGGGCCAATGGTGTGCCTGGTGGACGGCTTCTATGAGCTAACCGGCCTCGTCTCCTGGGGATTCGGCTGTGGCCGGGCCGACGTTCCCGGCGTCTACGTCAAGGTGTCCGCCTTTATTGGCTGGATCAACCAGATAATCAGCGTCAACAACCTCTAGCGCACCGTCACCTTTGGACCAGATCAGCGGCGACTTGTCCGTGCTTCCATGAGGTGTCCATAAGCACCAACACGGCGCTGTAGAATCTTGCGCTACTCGAGTTCCTCTGCTGCCCGCGACACAACCTCGGTCTTCTCTGGTTCCGACGCCCAAGGGCATTGTTCCGTCTAGGTATTGCTGTACCGCAGAACTGGGACGAAGCTTCAGTCTTCCCGCAGACCTTCCTCGTTGCTTGGATAATGGCCCGCGACAGTTGTTCCAGTTCTCCTGAGTTTCTTCCTCAGCACCCATCGTGTAATCTATCCGAGGTTGTGTGTTGACGGCAGGGTTGGTTGCGGAGCTTCAGCAACGAAGCAAGTACAAAGATGGCATTCCTTCCACCCTGCTAATTTCTTTTCTCGAGATTTGAAGAACGCGGTAGTTCTTACGTTAGGTGTAGCAATGTACTGAACCTTAGGTCTAGCCTCACGCGCTTCTGTGTCCGGCTAGGAGCTTTAACGCTTAACTTTCATGCCTCCGTCCTCCTCTGAAGCTATGCTGCTTGAGAGAACTTTAGCTTTCTTAGTGTGCGAAGAGATAAGCTTTATTGTCATTCCCTTGTCCTGGAAAGTAGTGGCGCTTAAAGTTCGCCCTAGTCCTGTGCCAATGGAGTTACCTTTTCTGCTGTCCTCTGCGACTTGTAGCAGTACAAGGAACGAGAGCGGAGTCTCTGGGATCTCGAAAACATAATCTTTATATATATTACCTTCGATGCCTGCGCACCACCCCGTTACATTCAACGTGACACAATTTTTCTTGGGTGATATTTTGCCCGACCCGCTCCGTTGACGGAAGTGGTGACTGTACTGTTGACTCAGCACACTATGGAATGCTTGTCAGAGCAGGAACTGTGGAATCGCGACCGCGTGATCGCAAGATCACACCTTCAAGCGTATATTTTTTTCAACGGCATTCTTCTCATTCTCATCCATCGCTTTTCATTGTCAAAGTATTGTTTACTGTTGGGCCAGTTGGTATTTAATGAAAGAAACCACTACTAAGCAAGAAAAGACGCAAAATTAAAAAAAAAGAGAACTGAGCGGAAAGCAGCGCATCAGGCGCTTGTCTTGTCTGCCGCTCTTCTTTCGTTCCATGTCTTCTTAAATGTGAGTCCGCGTGTTTCTTTCATAGCGTCTTCATCTTGTTCCCCCTTCATAATTTTTATTTATACGGCGCGCTAGTACGGAACAGCTTTCCTTATGCGGTGTTCAATTAAAAAAAAAAGCTTCACGTAGTTTTGTTTTCTCGGTACTTTCAAACGACGACGTTGATGAACTGGTTTAGCACAAAACAGCGCACACAGTACCGCACGTGCCGAGTGTTCAGCGAAAAACAAGCAGTAGATAACGAATCATGTCTCGAGATGCTATGGACGACTTGAACACGTGCAATGTACGGACAAAAATAACGCAAATAAAATGCTCCTTTTCTGTATTCGTGTTTTTATGGTCTGTGAGTCGCTGCGCAGGCAGAAAATCGCATAGACTGAAGAAGGAAAATTTTTAAATTTTCGTGAATTTTCGTACACAGTGGTATACTGTATCGCTAACGGGAGCGCCCCCTCCCAAATCCGCACGTAGCATATCACCTTAGATGCCAAAGAATTAAAACTGCCCAGTCCCACGATGGGAAACGTTTTCTACGAGGGGAGCTAAGGGAAGTTTTGGGTAACTATATGACGACGGCACTCACGACGCCGTTTAGTCCCAAGTTTACTACCGCTGATTCCCATCCACTTCCTTCACTAAAACCCCCGTTTCATAGAGTACTTCACTGAGTTTTTCCCTGTTTACTCGCTAGTGTAGACAATGTCTCTATGCAGCTATGCCTATAAAGAAGTTCAGGAAGTCCGCCTCACACGTGACCTTGCGTGTGCGAACGTGCACGGTCATGTTTGCACGTGCACGTTTGCAATCCTAGATACGCGAGAGAGATGGAGAAAGAGGAAATACAGGGAGGCGAACCAGAACGGTGTTCCTGGAGATGGTCTATTGTCTTACCACAACCACAAGTGCCACAGGGAGAACAGAATAAATGAATATTTTTAGTACTTCTGATACAGAGAGCAACAAGAGAGAGGCTGCGTCTGATAGTCATATCATCCTATGTTGCTGGAATTCTCTTTCTCCTCCTGCTGTGGGCTGCGGTCGCTGTCCAGTACACAGATTGCACACAGCGGAAAGTAGCGTACATAAAGTGAGGTCACACTCATCACAGATGTCAGAACGAGCCAAACTCTGATTTGGCTTGCGTCGGCTCGATACTAGAGACAGCACAGAATCAACCAAAACTCGATGATGCCATTTGCAAGATAACGCAAGATCTTGTCTAAGCAAAGCTTTCTTGCGGAGTTTAATTCGTCGGCATTTTCTAGCGAGGCCAGTTCACCATGGCTTGCGCTGTCAGGTTATCCAGGACAGAAGACGAGCTGAAATAAAGAGACCCTAGCTTAAATGCCTAAACCTGTCTTATCAGCTTCTGCTAAGCTGCTCCTCACTGACAAATGACATAGCCAGCTGTGACTGGCGGCTTGATGCCAGTTCGGGAGCTTAATCATTGCCTCCTATGCTTAGTATACGGAAGAACGATGCAACACTCTGTTTTGTATACATTTGTGACTTAACGACTTCGTCCCAAAACGTATTGCTGCCGTCTTGACTTAATCCAGTCCATACTTTTTTTTTTCATGGAGAGGTGTAGCGCAAACGAACCAAGGGCGACATATACACAGGGGAAATAGGGCAAGCGCTGAACTCTTGAATTGCATGTCGTGATTCCTTGATTGACAGGGCAAGGTCCTGTTTCCTTTGTGTTTATGTCGTCCTTGGTTCCCTTGCGCTACACCTCTCCATGGTGCCTCACCGGCTGGCCCACACGAAGGTACTAATCGATGCTATTTCTCCTACATTGGGCTCCTTCCTTTCGGAACAGGACGCACAAGATGCAGCCATTTTGTGTGTAAACTTCATCGCCATCACGACCTGCAATTCAAGACTTGAGTGCTCATCCTGTTTCCTTCGTGTCTCTGCCGTCCTTAATTCCTTCGCGCAACACCTCTCCATGATTCCTCACCGACTGGCCCACACGAAGGTACTAATTTATGTTCAAGGATTTTTTAAATGACAAACAGCACGAACCCATTTGGCAAAAGCTGATTTTGTGAGGCTGAGCTTGGCGTTATTATTGCCTTTATCGAAAGTGGTGCATAATATATGATGCCCTCCTTTTTTTTCATACCGAAAGCACCTTTTATATTTTTTTCTTGGATGGCAGCCCACTGAAAGCTTGCCACTGAAAATAGCCAAACGAAAGTTTCGCAGAGGCATACTGCTGCAAAGCAAGACTGCTTCAGAACCGGGGGCCCGAGCCATTATTCAGAATAATTTTTCAGTGCACATTGGTAAGGCTATAGTCCGCGGTAGGCGCCTTTATCGACTTATTTCATGGTTGTAGAATAGATCGTCTAGCTAGCTCTTCAGATTAAACAGCTTTTCTCCAGCAAGTCCACTCCCTGGATCTTTGTGACCTGGCCAATCCGCAAGACATAAACATGAAAGTTTTCTAAACTGGTCGCAGCATTATACGTAAGATCGCTTCGAGGCTTGCGAAAGCTTTGTGCATCTCCTCGCTGATTACCACGTGTTTCAACGATAATTGGTTATCGTGATTGGCCAGTCACACGAGTCGGGAAATTATGATGATGTCGATGACAAGTGCTTATTCTGTTGAGCTTGCGCGAAGAATTATGAAAATAATCTTTTAACCTATTTCTGGCGTTACGGTGACTTGTTTCTCGTTGAAAGGGTAGCGAAGGGTGTAGATGTGCATGGGGCGAACTATTGCACTCTATTTATCTCTCCTGCTGCCTAACAAATCCTGCCTCTCATATAATACCGCAAGACTGAGCCTAAGGTTTACAGTAAATACACAAAATGACCTCGAAGACACATTCTGTTAGGCAAAGACTACTGCTGGAACCGCTCAAGACTGTGCATACGCACCTTTGTTGTTCTCACTAGCTTTCTCTCAAGAATCCGACCTTGCCATATGTGGTCCGGATGTACGTCCCGCTGGTGCTTAGGTTATGGGACAAGTATATTTAAACACGCACAGCGGGATCGAACCGCACGCTTCTCCTGCCCAGTGCAGCATAGACAGCGAGAGAAGTGTGGTGGGTAGTTAGCCAGTTCACTGAGACATACTTTCATGGTTCAGTCATTTTTTTTCGCGGTTAATTCAAAATGGAACGCAACCCTGAGATACAGGAGAGGCCCGAAAAAGAAAGGAGGAGGAAAGCAACTTAATATCATTCCAGAAAAAGCACGTGAGGAAAATTACTCATTGGTTACTGAGCATCGAGAACATGCGGGGACTGAGAGATAGACACCCGCCGTGGAGCCTTAGTGGCTGTGGCGTTCGGCTTCTGAACCCAGGTTCGCGGGGTCGAATCCCGGCAGCGGTGATCGTGTGTGGTGCATCGTTAGTGAATGTGAAAGATCCCCAGGTTGGGCCCATCATAGCTCATGTGTTGCTTTGGTTCTTGAAACCCCAGACACCACAAAAGATGGATGTCTGAACGTAGTATTTTCTTGACAGGGGATAAGCCCTCCTCACGCTCCGGCGGTTGCTCCTCATGATGATGTCGATGACAACTGCTTATATTGTCGAGATGGCGCGAACTGGGAATACGTAGTTTCACCTCCGGCGTCAGCAACTAGCGCGTGACCCGCGGATGCATGTGTGTGCTGGCTCTAGTGATCGGCTGCAGGGCATATACTACACGGTTACTCGTACTTATCTCGGCCAAATGCTGCGGCGCGCTACAAATACGCGTATACAGGGGTGCCTATATTCTAGCGCATACTTGAAACTGAATGTCGAGGCTTCCTAGCTGAACTGTTACAGAATGTCTTTTACTGGTTTCCACTCGTGTCTGGCACACAACTGCGCAGCTTTTTAAAGCTGCAGTTCAAAGCACGCAAGGGTAGAATGTTACCAATTTCGAGGAGAGTAAAGCGCGGCCGCTTCAGTACGTCATTTCAAAGTCGAAGGTTTTCGAAATCGATATTTTTTTTGTACGCTATGACTATTTGCAGACGCAGTGTCCAGAGCAGAGAGAGGTCGAATCATGTTTGCTGGTTTCAAGTGTAGGAAGCCTTCCCCCCTCCCCTTTTCGTGCTGCGTAGATATGACAGCTGATTAATATTCAAAGATCTCTGAAAAGCAAGCCGTACTGCCTTTACTTCATCGTCGCTACTCGGCCGTAAATATTTCATGGTGCTTAAATGACCTTTTTCACCTCAGCCTTCGGTTTGCCTGGTACGATAACACCTAGGACGATCACATTTGATGTTATGCTTTCATTGGTGCAGTGTTTACGCACAGATAATACGTGGTTAGCTCAAATATACCGAGCAAGTGGACGATGAGACACTGGAAGGTGGTGGCGCTGCATGGTCATTTTTGCGGGCATTTCGCATTGAAGGAAAAAGAGGTGCTCGTTATGGCACAAATGACGGAAGCCAACAGCCACCGAAACCAAGGAAGGTAGGGGATGTCTGTTTTTAATTTGTAGTTTTTAATTTAATGGGAGATTAATAAAAGCAGAAGAAACAACATCCACACGATGGTGGGATGCTAACCCACGACCTCGAAACACGAAATTCAGAGGTCGTGGGTTCGGATCCTACCGGCGGCATGTGGTAGTATTTTTTTGCTTTTATTAATCTCTCGTTTTTGAAAAATTACAAATTAAAAAAAAAAACATCCCGTATGCTCCTTGGTTTCGGTGGCTGTTGGCTTCCGTCCTTTATGTCTGTTGCTGTGACACACTTGAAAAAATTAACACGGATGTTTTCGTAAATTTGTATCAACTTGCCCAAGTATCTGCCGTAACAAAGTACCGTATTCTCCAGACTATAGTCTGCGATCTGTGCATGCTTAAACGCCGATGTTTCGTGTGGTGCGGACTATCTGTAAGTGCGGACTATATGTGATTTAAAGATCATTTTGCCAGAGCCAAAGACGCCTATACCGTGGCTTTCGATTGCACAAGAAAATGCGACGCGACTGCTGCTGCGGCTGCGGCATTTTGCCATGCTAAATCACATAACGAAATCAGCTCCGATATGCAATCACCTTCGATATGCATGCAAATGCCTATCCTCGATGCAAAACCGTATAGGTGCAGTAGTCGTTAGTGAAAACTGTTGTGATGGCTAAGTAAAGACAAATAGCCTTCACGGTAGCACTCCAGCAGTGAAGCGCGCGTCGGCACTAAAGTTGAACCGAGAAGTGGAGAAAGAATTTAGCGTCAGTGAAAAAAGTGAACGGATGTGGGCTATTTCACTGAAACACCTTATGACGATGATTATGTATTTTGATGGCGCAAGGGAGTCTATGGCCCAAGGGCGCCATGGCTCAAGGTAATTGCGATTACTCAAGGTGGGGTCAAAGACTTATTTTCCGAGCATTTCACCCCTGCTTAGCCGAGCACTAGGCCAGGGAAAAGCTTGCAACCACTGTATCATTGAAGGGTACCTGGCGGCACTGGGGATCGAGCCCCAGCCCTCCCGCATGCGAGGCGGGTGCTCAACCACTCGGCCACCGCTGCGCTACTGAAAGAGCTGAAGGAAATCTGGGCTTCTTCCTTGAAGCATCAGTGGACAATCTGGAAAGCGTATTTTCAGCCACAATTCGTTCCCACCAACTATACACTGGTTGCGGACTATCTAAGAGAAAACTTTTTATTTTAGGCCCAAATATGCCCGTGCAGACAATACATTAGGTGCGGTATATATTCCGGATGACAGGTGTGTTTTCTTTTAAAGCACGTTAGCAAGTGGCACTTTCTGTATGACCGGATGTGACCTTTGATTGTATCCGCTCTAGCCGTTGCCTCAGCCGGTCAGTGAGTACTACCACAGCTCTTAAAACAGCCGTCGAGATGGCGCCACTAGCTCGCTGTTTTGAATCTTAGCCCACCTTCTGCTTCGTTGTTTCACTCAGGGCATGTTTTTTTTTAATACCAGGCAGCAAAGTGGAGTAGCAATTGGAAAATAAGTTTTTGAGGAAAGGAAATGGCGCAGTAACTGTCTCACATCTCGATGGACACCTGAACCGCGCCGTAAATGAAAGGATCAAGGTGAGAGTGAAAGAAAGAGAGAAAGAGGTGCCGTAGTGGAGGTTAACGGAATAATTTCAACCACCTGGGGATCTTTAGCGCACTGACATCGCACAGCACTCGGGCGCCGTTGCGTTACTCCTCCATCTAAACGCGGCCGCCGCAGCAGGGTTCGAACTTGGGAACGAGTGGTAATGCAGAGCACAATGCAGCATGAGCTTCAGGCGCAAGAGTGATGCGCCGCACGAGCTCCCGCAGGAATGCCGACCGTGATCGGTGCGTTGCTGCTCGCTGCACGCAGTAGTGCTGCGCGCCAGGCATAGAGTGCCGCCTCTTTAAAGAAGAGAAGAAAAGAAAATAGTCGTCTATTACGATAGAGAGTTAAGCGAAGTCTTTAGGTGTGCACGCCACGCGTACATTTTTAAAGTTGCCCTCTCCAAATGACGACGCGGATTTGCAAGTGAAAATGCAAATCCCAACCGCAGCAGCCGCGTTTCGATGTAGGGGAAATACAAGAAACGTCCAATTATTATTATTATTATTATTATTATTATTATTATTATTATTATTATTATTATTATTATTATTATTATTATTATTATTATTATTATTATCATTATCTGCCGTGCAATTTGAGGGCACATTTAACTGCCCCATGTAGCTGAAATTCATCCCTAACCGCCGCGGTGGCTCAGTGGTTATGGTATTCGATCCCGGCCGCAGCGGTCGCATTTCGACGGAGGCGAAATTCTAGAGGCCCGTGTACTGTGCGACGTCAGTGCACGTTAAAGAACCCCAGGTGGTCGAAATTTCCGGAGCCCTTCACTACGGCGTCCCTCATAGCCTGAGTCACTTTGGGACGTTAAGCCCTATAAATCGACCATTATCCTATAGTCCTCCACAACAGCTCTTGTTCCTTCGCTCGCTATCGTCGTCGTTCCCTCACGTCGCAGTTAGATGACAAGCGGGAGGTGAGAGAGTCTGTGCTCCTTTCTTTGCCGCATAACCAATTTTCAAATGTTATATTTAGCACCTGAATTGCCCTGTGATGGAAGATGGATAAAAGACGGAAGAGAGAAAGAGATGCATTAGTGGAGGACTTTGGATAAATTTTGACCACGTGTGCGATGCCTGTGCACGTTAAAGATTGCCATGTGGTCGAAATTATTTCGGGAGCCCTTCAATACAGCCCCACAGTTGCGTTTCCCCTTCCGGTGACGATGAGAGGAAACTACTTGATGATGAAATCGGGGTTTCTTGATGACCCGGTGGTTCTACTCGCAAACATTCACATTACTCAAGGAAAGGAGAAGGTTAACTATTTATTTACAACATAGGTAAAAAAACGAGAAGAAACAAAGCAAGGAGAAAACTATTTACATGACTAAATCGTGGATCAGACGAATTCAGCCCCCGCTCAACCCAGAGCGCTTGGTTTTAAACCCTCTGTCTCCGCCCCTAGCGGGGACAGCAACCAATAAGATAACAAACGACCCATCTCGCCAATCAGTGGTTAGGGAAAGGAAAATAAGGTCCGCCCACTGATCAGAGATTGGGGAAAAAGTTCTGATTAAAACATTTGGGAAGGAGGTTTCAAATAACCACACAAACAACACAAATGCGACTTCCGTTCCCCACGCCACCCACGGCACCACAGATGCTAGAAACATGTGCCGACGAGGCGATGACTCAGGTTGTTGACAGCAACAAAGGGAACACAGTCGTTAAGGGAATAATCTGTTTCCTGGTCACCCAGCACTCGGTCCCCACCCAGCTGTATCTCTCCCGCATCGCCGAAGTCTCGTCACCCCTTGACGACGCACACATGTCGACAGCTGTATCTGGTTAGGCTTTTTCAAGGCGGATTACGCCCGAGGCGGCGCGGGTAAACAAGGACGTCCGCTGCAAGACGGAGGAAGTAGGGACCAGACGGCTCCCTTTGATGCGGCACGCGGCGCCGACACTGGCGCGGCCTTTCTCAGTCTTCGTTCGAAGAACGGTCAGCGAACTCTACACCTCCCAACCCAGAATGTCACGCGGACACTTGCTGTCAGTGTGACATAAAAGTTCAGTCACAATTTGACGGAACACAAAAAAAATCACACAATCGTGCACACACACACGCATATTGTGGTTAATTCAATCCGCACACAGGGGTAGAACACCAGTCTGCACATTCCAGAACTTGCCATGTCCGTTCTCTGAAGGCTAACTGCCAAACTAGCCTTCACTTCCCCCCGTGACTACCGCAGTAAGCTAACTAGTTACCCTAAAAAAATTACACCTACTATTTAATCACTCGTTTGCGGCTATAGCAGAGGAAACTGACGCAAACACACATCAAAGAATTATCCTAATGTCATTGTTCCTGGCATTCTAGACGAGAGAGCGCATCAGCGCACTTGTTTAGTGACCCTTTAATATGCACGACCTCTAGGTCATACTTTTGTAATGCAAGCGACCAACGCATCAACCGCGCACTAGTGGGCGCTGAACGGGTCAGGTACGTGAGCGGGTTGTGGTCTGTTGCGACCTTCACTTTAACCCCAAATAACCAAGTATCCAGTTTCCCCAGTGCCCACACGACTGCAAAATCTTCTCTTTCGATTGCCGACCATTTGGTCTGAGCAGGGGTCAATTTCTTGCTCAGAAATGCAATCGGCTTCTGTTCCCCATCAACAGACTGCGACAGACATGCTCCTATCGCCACCTCCGAGGCATCCGTTGTGAGAAGGAACTCCTGGTTTTGATCAGGTGCGACCAGCTCCGGCAACAACGCCAGTACCCTTTTCACCTCACCAAACGCTTCCTCGGCCTTCTCATTCCAGGGAATGACATTCGGGACCCGCCTGTTGGTGAGGTCCGTCAATGGGTGAACTACCTTTGAATACTCCGGTACATATTTTCGGTAGTAGTTAAAGAGGCCTAATACGCTACGCAGCTCCTTCATTGTTTTGGGTGCTTTCAGTTTTGTGATCGCGCTTACTCTCTCTGGGTCGGGAGCATGCTTGCCTGATCCTACTACATGGCCTAGGTATTTTACCGTTCTCTGCGCAAACTTGCATTTCGCAGCGTTTGCCGTTAAGACTATTTCTCTCAGAGACTCAAGTACTGCCTGTAGGTGTTTGATGTGCTCCTCCCAGGTCGCCGAAAAGATGGCGATGTCGTCAATGTATGCCATTGCATAGGAGGAATGTTCTTGTAGGATTTCGTTCATAATCCTCTGAAAAGTTGCTGCCGAGTTTCGCAACCCGTACGGCATTACCGTCCATGCATAGAGTCCTTTAGGTGTTGCAAACGCGGTAAGACGCTGCGACTGTTTGTCTAAGGCGATCTGCCAGTATCCGCGAGTCATGTCCAATACCGATATGTAGCTGGCACTTGCCACTTCGTAGAGCATCTCAGTCATATTAGCCATAGGGAAGCTGTCTGATTCAGTAACTGCATTCAATTTTCGGAAATCAATACACATCCTTACTGACCCATCCTTTTTGGCTACGCATACAACTGGATGGGCGTACGAGCTGTCAACTGGATAGACGAAGTCCCATTCTAGTAGTTGTGCTACCTGACGCTCTATCTCCTTTCTGAATGCAAAAGGTACCTTATACAGGTGTGACCTTTCTTGATTGGTGTTGGGAAGCAGCGTTATTTTGTGGCAGCCCACTTTGCATCGACCTGGGCGCTCAGAAAAAACTTCAGATGCCCCCGTTATGACTTCACAAAGCTCAAGTCTTTGTTGCTGCGTCAACGCGTTATCTGAAATCTCGAACTTTAGGGATTGGTTCCGCATTCCGCGATGTGGAGTCTCATACACCTCACCAAACTCGCTGTCCGAGTCGAAGACAACTCCCACATTCTGGGTTCGTGCTACGTAGGGTCGCAGCCTATTTGCATGCACCCATCTGTTTCCCTCGTCAGTGTCAAGAATATAGCTGTTATCTCTCTTCCTTTCCTTTATAACAGCTGGTCCGCGCCACTTCGGCTGTAGTTTACCCACTTGGCCGCTTTCTAGTATGATGACTTTATCCCATTCTCTGAACTCTTTTGGTCTGGCCCTAAGGTTGTGTTTGGCTGCATACGACCTCTGTATGGCCTCTGCCCTTTCGTCAACCCTTTTCGCGGCGTCATTCATCCGTTCCCTCAGCTCGAGCAGATATTGAGCGGCTGGTTTATTCAGTCCCGTCGGCGGAGTCCACTCACCAGTCCACGTTTTGTGGAGGATATTGAGTGGTCCATGTGGCGCCCGCCCGAACATTAGTTCAAATGGTGATTTGCCCGTTACGTCATGCGGTACCTCCCTGTATGCCCAAAGCATGCATGGAATGTGCCGGTCCCATTCTCTCTGATGGTCATGCACGACATGTCGAAGCATAGCCTTAAACGTTCCGTTCCACCTTTCCACAATCCCGTTACTCTGAGGGTGTTCCGGAGTGGAAAACCGCATCTGCACCCCCAGCCTCTGCATGAATTCTTTAGTTAATTTGGACACAAAGTTGGTTCCTTGGTCACAGCAAATAAGTTCAGGAGTCCCATACCTAGTGAAAACCTCTATTAGTGCCTGGCATGTAGCCTTGGCTGTCAGATTTTTGAGTGGTATCACTTCTGCCCATCTCGTACACAAATCAACGACGCTCAGCGCATAGCGGTGTCCCCGTGCTGACCCGGGCTCAAGTGGCCCTATACAATCGAGGAACACTACCTGAAAAGGTGTCTCTGGTCTAGTTAGCGGTGTTATCGGCACTCGATCTCGAACAGTCGTACGTGAAAACACTTGGCACGTATGACAGCTGCGGCAGTGCTCTTTCACGTCAATTGCCATCGTTGGCCAAAAGAACGCACTTCTAAGCCTCTGCTTGGTTTTCTTTTCTGAAAAATGCCCTCCACTTGGTCTGTCGTGCGCCAGTTCGAGCACTTCACGTCTTCGCGGTTCTGGCAGCACTAGCTGTTTGTATAACCTTCCATCAATCTTTTCTTCATGGAAAAGCATCTCCTCCTGCACTACCATCCCATGACTACCTTCTCTTGCCTGTCTCCACGCTTCTCAACGATAGATCGTCTCGCTGCTCCAGTTTGAAGTCTCGAACCCTCGACATAGTTTCTGCCACTACTTCTTCCTGACCTACTGCAAGAGCTGGCACAACTATTGGCTCCGCATTCTCGTTTTCCTCGAACTCGAGTGTAATCTCTGTTTTGTCCTCTTCCAATCCATGTGCCGTGTTTACCTCTCGTTCAAGAACAGCTCTCTCTTCAGCCACTGCCACCTGCTGCTTTTCCATCCCTTCTAGCATTGCATGCGTTTCGGGTGTGAGCAACGCACCTACACCTTCGGCTAGTTCTGCGGTGACTGCACATAGTATTGGCAACTGCTGATTGACTGTTTCTCCTTTCGGTACTAAAGACATAGGCACATATATTAAGTCTGCCTCCACGATCTGTCCAAAAGCACCCCTCAGTTTTATTTTACCGGAACAGTCATTTCGACACGATAGAGGCACCGTCTCTGCCCTTAACACTGTAATCTCCGCCCCTGAATCTACACAAGCTTCTGCCTGGTTATCTCCGATTTGTAACCTTACCCTGGTAAGAGAGTGAGATTTACTCAATTGCTCAAGTTTAGCCGTCCTTTCCAGTTCGGATTCTAGCTTATCAGGAACCAACATTTGAGCTCGTGCTACTAGCTTGCTCGCGTCCTTCTTAGACTCTGTTGCGTCCTGTCTTTGCTGTGCACTTGGGCAGTGAATAGAGATGTGCCCATATTTCTTGCAGCGAAAGCACTTCGCCCCTGCGTGTCGATTTTTACCTCCGGAGTTAGGGCTTAGGATTGGCGTCTGTCTTTCCCGTTTCTCCCCACCTTGATGTGGTGGTTTAACACCTTCGATTCGCTCCCTCGGTTTGCCTACCCGTCGACTTTCCTCGAACGTCTCCGCTAATCCGGCAATCTCATCGGCCGTAAGCCAGTTCCGGTTCTCATTTTGCATGACATATGTCCTCACTTCGTCTGGCAGCACTTGTTTGAAACGATCTGCTATCATTAAGTCTTTCAAATCCTCCAGACTTTCAACCTCTAGGCTATTCACATAGTACATGAACATTGTCTCGAGCTTGGTCGCTACCTGATGCCACGAGTCACCTTGCTCCTTACGTACCGCCATGAACAACCCTTTGTACTCATTCGGAGTCATTTTGAGCTCTTTTAAAACCCTTTCCTTAAGCTCCTCGTATGGCATTACCGTTCCGTTGGACTCGCTAGCTACAAATGCCCTCATTTTCTCAGTCAGAAATGGCAATAGGATAGCCCCGCAACTTTCTTTAGGAATCTTAAGGGTCTCTATCATTGTGTCTACACTTCTGAACCATGCGGTGTAAGGTTTCTGGCGACAGCCGGTGGTCTGATTCAGCTGCGTATTCGGCCAGGACACCTGCAGCCGGGGTCCCTGCACGGCGATAGGCATCTGGGTTCCCACGGCCGGTCCTCACGTGGTTTATTGGATTCGAGACGGAGGATTCCACTGCCGTTTGTAAACCTTGTTCTCGGAAGATCGTGCGGCCCGGAGGCAGTTAGCGACCGCCAGAACCGAGCAGGGGTGACTCACCCCTTCAACTATGCCTGCTCGCCGGCGCCTCGCCCATTCGAACTTCCCGGAAGACGTGTCCGGCTGGAGCGTGAGAACTGTCGTTCGGACGCGAAGACAATACTCTCTCTGGTGGGGGGGGGGGCGATTGTCCAGCGGCACCCTCTTTCTCCGGCGAGGCATGTGACGGGGGCGTGTCCCTATGTGAAGTGGTGTGTGTGTGTACGACAACGCAAGTTAGGCCACGCCAAACCTGGCGAAGACTTCCTCCAACCTGGGGAATCCTAGGGACCGGACCCTTTTTAAACCGGACGACGAGTGCCGTGAGAAAGAATCCTCGATCATCCTCAGATCTTCTCAGATCCTCCGACCTTCCCCCATCACCCTCCAATGGGTTCCAAAACCTTGTAAATAATGTAAAATAAACCCCCTGTACAGTTTCATTCATAACCAAGTCCGGCAACGTCATTCAAAGAAGGGACCTGCGGCGCTGAAAGAGTCAGCTCACTCAAGGACCCCTCATCTCTAACAACTGGTGGCAGCGGTGGGATGGACCGTGCGACATCGTGATTTCTCAACCGGTAAGCGTTTCGGCATTTTGCTATAGGATTCGCCAGGCTTCAGATTTTGAGAGAATAATCTAGAATCACTGGGAAGTGTATGTCAATTGAGAAAGGGTAATCTCACGACATTTTGAAGATAGCATTGCCAAAGCGGAGAAAGCATTGTCATGGACCTTATGAAATTGTCAAAGTCGGACTTGCTGTTGTTATGCGAGGAACTGTCAATAGAAGTACAGGGAAAAATTACAAAACTTGAAATATGCAAGACAATTGAAAAGCACGTAGATGACGATCAGCTGGTAGATACGTGGAATTTGGTACAGGAAGAAAAAAGAAAAAGGGAAGCGGAATGGGAAAAAGAGAAAGAACGGCAAAAGTGGGAAGCTGAAAAAGAAGAAAGAAATCTAATGCGATTGCAGCTTGAAAGCGAAAATCGAAAAAAAGGCGACAGTTCGAGAGCCGGGTCTCCTGAAAGAGCAAGCGATGTACAATCATATAGAATGAACATGTTCATGCAGCCCTATGAAAGTGGAAGGGACATAGGATTGTACCTGGGAAACTTTGAGAGAACTTGCGAAAGGGAGAACTTTGCTCACAGTACATGGCCGCAACGGCTTCTGACACTCTTGCCATGTGAAGTAGCTGAAGTCATAGCGAGACTTAGCACACAAGACGCAGCTGACTACGAAAAAGTCAAAGCCAGCCTGCTAAAAAGGTACCGGCTGTCAGCCGAAGCTTTCCGACAGCGCTTCAGGAACGCAATGAAAAACGATAGCGAGGGCTATCCGGATTTCGCGTATGGACTAAAGACGAATCTGCTGGAGTGGTTAAAAGGAGCCGAGGTTTATGAAAGCCGAGACAAAATCATTGAGTGTTTTTGCCTTGAGCAATTTTACCGAAGTGTGACGTTCCTTGTGTGTGCTACGAGGGTCCGCGTTCGACGGCGCGGCGTAGACGGAGCCCCCAGTGGCGGCGAAAGCACAACCGGACCCCCTTACATGTTTCTACTGTATATGGCTGCAAGCAACTTGAGTGGGATTGCTTTCGGGCCTGCCGCCGTGGACCGCACGGAGACGACCCAGGTGACAGCGGCATCATCAATTACCGAGCCATACTCGTTGAGAGTGACGACCAGAACGAAGGGGTTTAAGCACAACCGGCCCCCCTTTCCATAGTGTCGGCACGAGTCGAACGCCGCCGCCGCCGCCGCCGCGGGGAGACGGGCGCTATCTTCCCCAATTGCCGTGGCCGTCCCGGGGACAAAGGGGCCTCGTTTCGGCGGGCCTGGCCCCGTGGCAAGACGGCGGGCATCATCAATCAAACCTTCCGAGCACATCCCAGGACAAGGGACCACTTTCCCGGCCTTTTAGTGACCTCGCGTTCCGGCCTTGAGTGGCGAGTGTCATTTGATGGAGAACGGAGGTCGGTGACCCGCGGGAACCGTCAACCAGCCAGAGCGCGCCTTACCACAGCCGACGCTACCTCGACGACAACCTTCTTTCCCTCGGACTCAACACGTGAGGGGGGCGAGACCATAAGTGCGGTGGTGTGTTTGTGCGCCCAAGTGAAAGCCCTAGGCCCCCCCCCCTCCGGCGTGGGCGTCCTCACCCTAGGGAGTGTGGGGATAAGAGGATATAAAAATCGACAGGGAGTACCGAAGAAGCCACGCTCAGGACGACATCGTTCGCCAAGGGGGCCTTCAGCGCCGAAGCCCGACGGCGTGCAGCTTCTGCCAGCAACCGTTCGAGCTCAACTCCGGAGCCCCTCCATCGCCCCCATGAAGTCATCGGCACGTAAGATCGGACGCCCCAGCCTCTGAATCATATTCATGCATAATTATTGAATATATCTGTTTGTTTAAAGTGAGCCATACGGTGTCTCTTTGCCTCTACGTCCCGTGTGGACCTGCGCATTATGGGGGGTCGTCACACTGGTGTCAGAAGTGGGGTCTCAAAAGCAAATGTCCTCTGAATGCTGCGACATTCATGACTTCAGAATTGTAATCAAAAGGGAATCACGGGACTGATTGTGGGACTTTTACCCCCATTTGAGAGGCTTAAGGCACCGGAGGGCTTGAGTGAAAAAAAAAATGTCTGTATCTGAGGGAGCTCCCACTCCACAGCCGTCGCTCGGAGCAAGCATGCTGGCATTAGGAAGCGTCATTCCGACGTTTACAGGAGATAAGACAAGGGTTCCAATCTGCGATTTCTTTTCCATGCTAGAAGAGATTGGGAAAATGGGGGGATTGTCCGATGCTCAAATGCTGGGAATGGCGAGGTGTAAGATGGCAGGAGCTGCTCATGATTTTGCATGGCGAGACGAAAAAGTAAAATCCACAAAATCATTTGCGGAATTTAAGAAGCTCGCGTTTGAGCATTTCGACACTGAACCACGTCACGTGCGGGTACAGAGGTTCCGTGACGCCGGACAGATGGTAGGGGAGGACGTGCGAACGTTTGCGTCGCGGCTTCAGCGCCTAGCACGCGATACGTTAAGCAGGGAGGAGGAAGGAGACCAGCTAAGGAAGAAATACGCGGAGGATCTACTTAAAGAGGAAATGACCGCTTTGTTCGTGGCTGGTCTGCAAGACCCCGTGCGCCGGTTCGTGCTCTCGCGTAAGCCGAGCAATTTCGACCAAGCCGTGGCGGCCGCATTGGATGAGGAACGAAATGAGGCGTTAACGACAGCCGCAGCGAGAGTACGCGTCATAGAGAGAGTGGTGCTCAACCCTGAGGTTGCTCTCTTGACAGAGCGGTAAGATCGCTTAGAACAGCTGCTATCTCAGCAGGTGGAACGCCAGGTTGAAGCGCGCGCTCAACAGCGCCCATTCGCTGGAAACCGGAGACCGCCACAAAGCTACAGGCGCGGTATGCGAGATTTTGAAGAAATCGTATGCTTCGCTTGCCAGGGTCGCGGGCACATCGCCAGGTTCTGCCAAAACGTGCGCCGTGGGGAGCCACAAAGAGAAGCAGGCGAGACACGCCCTAGGCAAGCCTACAGCGGGGCTCCAGATACCGAGACAAAAAACTAGATAGTCCTCCCCATCCTGAGGAGCATGGGGAGGGAGCAGTGGATGATGAGGTGGTGGTGGTTTGCGTGGCCGACGAGGCATGCCCTGTTGTGCGTTGCAAGTTAAATGGTTGCTGCATGGAATTGTTGATAGATACGGGGTCAAAGGTGACATTGCATCAGGAGAGCAGTTTTAACACGCTTCGAAGGAAGGGGGACCGCGAAGTGTTAGAAGCGTCTGGTGGTATGGCAACCAAATTTGTAGGCATAACGGGGGATCCTCTTAGCATAAGTGGACTCTACCGGTTACACTTCTCTCTCGGCGGAATTGCATTGGAGCACCCCTGCTACGTATGCCCGGACACGGTGTCTCTGCCAAACGGAGTGTCAGGTATTAGGGCAGGATGTTTTGAGAAAAGGGAAGGTAGTAGTCTCATTCTCTGAGGACGAGGTTAATGCGGGCGGCTCAAAAGTTCAGTTTTTGAACAGGAGAGGGGCTGAGATTCGCATTACCGATATTGACACCCGTCAAACAGTGGGATCATTGGAGAAGGTATATTCGCGGGTTGCCGTCAGGCTGGTCGATGAGGCGGTCGGAGCACATTTTGTACGCGTGTGTGCCTTCAGATGTAGAGAGCGGCGCCGTGGGAGTGCTTGAGCCGGCCGACTCTCTCAGCAATGGCCTGAAGGCAGCCGCGTGCCTCGTGACAGTTAATGACGCCCACAGAGTGCCCCTACGGGTGGTTAAATGTAGCCAGCAGCCACTGAGCCTTCCCAAGAACAAAACATTGGCTTTCTTCACCTCTGCGATAGAGAAACGTGAGCCCACCGATACGGTACTCGCAACTGTAGAGCATGCTAGTCCTTCGGCTGCTCCAAAGGCGTCGTTCGATCTTTCTCACGTAAAATCCAGGGAGAGGGAGGCTCTGGCTGGTTTGCTGAATGACTACTCGGAGGTATTCGCCGCGTCCAACCTGGATTTGGGATTTGGGCTGCTGTGGCGTTATAAAGCACAGGATAGAAACCGGCACTTCATCGCCCGTTTACCAGCGTGCGTACAGGTTTCCTTACTCCCAACGTGAGCAGATGGAGCGGCAGGTGCAGGACCTGATTGATCGTGGCATTGTCGAACACTCAAAGTCACCCTGGGGAGCACCAGCACTATTGGTGGAAAAGCCAGATGGCTCGTATCGATTGGTAGTGGACTACCGCAAACTAAATGCCGTAACTCGCATCGATCCATACCCCATCCCCAATATACAGGAGACGCTTTCTCAGATGGGCTCTGCCAGGTACTTCACGGTAGTGGATATGGCGGCGGGATTCTGGCAGATAGCAATGGATCCGGCAGATGCCGAGAAAACGGCATTCAACACGCCCTCAGGGCACTATGAATGGAAAAGAATGCCGATGGGTCTGGCCAACAGCCCTGCTGTCTGGCTGAGAACCGCTGATGTTATCCTGGCAGGTATTCTGGGGAGGCTGTGCTTCGTGTATATGGATGACATAATCATATACAGTGACAGTTTTGAGAACAATTTGCGCGATATTGAGCAGGTTTTGGTGCGACTAAGAGGAGCGGGTCTCAAGCTGAAGCCCTCTAAGTGCCAATTCCTCAAAAACGAGGTGATATACCTCGGGCACGTTGTTTCAGCTGACGGCGTGCGACCGGACCCTGAGAAACTAAGGTGTGCCTCGGATTTTCCATCCCCGACTAGCGTCCGCCAGGTCCGGCAGTTTCTCGGCCTGATCGGTCACTACCGAAGGCACATAGAGGAGTTCGCCAAGCTCGCTAAGCCGCTCACCGCCTTAACAGCCAAAAATGTCGCCTTTCGCTGGGACGAAAACGCGAAGGACGCTTTTGGGGCCCTGAAAAGGAAGCTAATGAGTGCACCGCTGTTGCGCCACCCGGATTTTAATTTGCCCTTCGTTATGGCCACAGATGCGTCAAAGTTCGCAGTTGGTGCCGTGCTATCTCAGGTTATCGAGGGCAAAGAACATCCCGTTGCTTTTGCTAGCCGACAGCTGAGCCCCACAGAGCAAAAGTACGGAGCTACGGAAAGGGAGTGTCTCGCCGTTGTCTGGGCAGTAAAGCACTTCAGATGCTACCTTTACGGCCGCAAATTCAAGCTAGTCACAGACTGCCATCCTCTGAAATGGGTGATGAGTGTGAGGGACCCTAGTTCGCGACTTGCTAGATGGAATCTACACCTGCAGGAATACTGCTTTGAAGTGGAGCACGTCAGGAAAGACACATCGGAATGCTATTGCACTCAGCCGCACAGCTGCCGTGGCAGCTATAGATGAGTTTGTCCCCGTAGTCGACCCCGCCGAATTACGCACAGAGCAGTGCAAAGATCCTGACCTGAAGCGAATAATCGAAAGCTTAGAGGGCGCACCGTCTCACCCCGAACAGCTAGGTTATTTCATTGGCAAAGACGGCACCCTGTGTCGGCGCACGAGGCCAACCAGGAAAGGGAGACCAGAGAAAACCGCTTGGGAGAGAGTTGTCATACCTCGGTCGTGGACAGAAAGGGTTCTTCGCGCGTTTCACGATGCGCCATGCGCCGGTCATTTTGGCGTAGCGAAGACACGCAGGCGCGTGGAGCGTTTGTACTTTTGGAGTGGCATGCGACAGGATGTTAGAGGCTACTGTGCGAAGTGTCATTCCTGTCTCGAAAGAAAAACACCCAAGGGACGAAGACCAGCTCCAATTCAGCCGTTCCCTGAGGTTTCGGCTCCCTTCGAGCGGACAGGTATATACATAATGGGCCCATTGCCCACGACCACTTCCGGAAACAGGTACATTTTAGTATTTGTCGATCACCTTTCAAAATACGCGGAAGCGGTAGCACTCCCAGATCAGAAGGCAGACACGGTTGCAAGAGCATTTGTCGAACAGATCGTGCTCCGACATGGACCCCCGAGGCAACTCTTGACAGATCGGGGAACGAACTTCGTGTCGCAGCTAATGAGGAGAGTTTGCGAGCTGCTTAAGATCGCTAAGAAGCAGACAACACCGTACCATCCGGCTTGCAACGGCGCGGTGGAGCGACTGAACCAAACCGTGGCCGGGTTCCTGTCGCATTTTGTTTCGCGCGACCAGCGGGACTGGGACTTGTGGCTCCCGTATGCAATGTTTGCCTACAATTCCGCAGCACACGAGAGCACGGGCGAATCGCCATTCTTTCTTCTCTACGGCCGAGACCCGGACCAGCCTAGTGAAGTGTCAGAGGGCCCCCGTCGTGTCCCATACGCTTCACTGGACGACTACAAGGTTGAGCTAGAATCGCGCTTGCAAGTGGCGAGGGACATCGCAAAGGAGGCCTAAAGAAAGCGGCGAAGCGCAGGAAGGAGGTGCCGATCGCAGTGCTAGAGACGCGCCGTTTGATGTGGGGGACAGCGTGTACATTGAAAACTACCAAAGGCAGATTGGGCTAGCTTGTAAGTTCCAGACGAAGTGGAGAGGACCGTGCGAGGTTGTCGAGAAGCTTTCTCCGGTAAACTTCAGAGTCCGAGAAGTGAATCGTCGCTTGATAAGGATACACGCAAATCGCCTCAAGTCGGCACCGGTTCAGTATTCACGAAATGAGGAAAAGGAAAGCGCGGATTTTGATGGGGACAGAAGTGAAGCGGAGCGCGCAGATAGTTCCCAAGAAACGCCCCCTCCTGCATTTGTTCGGCAGGCGCCAGAGGTGACGGCCGGAATGCCATCGGATTTACTTCATGCATTGCTAGAAGAAGAAGCGCGCGAGGTTGCAACACAGATAACGCCAGGAGAGGCTCCTGCCACGAGCCCTCGCGAGTCTCAAAGCAGACAAAGGGTCACAGACTTACTTGGTATGACTCATGAAGGCCGATATCCGCTGCGAAATCGGAAAGCTAAGTCGGACTAATGGCGTAAACGGAGTTGTGAACTGGTTAGAATTGTGTAATGCCGCAGCTCATAACATTGCTATGTGCTTATGTGTTAAGATATCGGAGTTGGTAGTTAAACCTTTGTCATTAAGTAACACCTTCACAGGAGAGCATGCGGAGCGCATGCAGAACCTGCCCTACTTCCTTTCGTTATCTATATTTTTGTCTGTGCCGTGATCGTGCTAGAAGTGGGAGCTCCTTTGTAACTGTGGTAAATTTATTTCGTCCAGTTTGGACTAGAAAGGAGGGGCTTGGGTGCTGAGTTTCATGTTTATCTGTAAAAGAAGATCAGTGCTGCCCCTAGAGACGCCAGTTATGACAGCTGAGGCATATGGTGTTGTGCAGTGGTGTTGAGTGCAGCGAAAAGTGTTTTGTCGGACGCACTGTGCGAGGCGATTCAGAAAGACAAGGGGAGCTGCATGGACTCAAATGTTCGGAGAACATTCTTCTGGAGGGTGAGCGAGTGTGACGTTCCTTGTGTGTGCTACGAGGGTCCGCGTTCGACGGCGCGGCATAGACGGTGCCCCCAGTGGCGGCGAAAGCACAACCGGACCCCCTTACATGTTTCTACTGTATATGGCTGCAAGCAACTTGATTGGTATTGCTTTCGGGACTGCCGCCGTGGACCGCACGGAGACGACCCAGGTGACAGCGGCATCATCAATTACCGAGCCATACTCGTTGAGAGTGAACGACCAGATCGAAGGGGTTTAAGCAGAACCGGCCCCTCTTTCCATAGTGTCGGCACGAGTCGAACGCCGCCGCCGCCGCCGCCGCGGGGAGACGGGCGCTATCTTCCCCAATTGCCGTGGCCGTCCCGGGGACAAAGGGGCCTCGTTTCGGCGGGCCTGGCCCCGTGGCAAGACGGCGGGCATCATCAATCAAACCTTCCGAGCACATCCCAGGACAAGGGACCACTTTCCCGGCCTTTTAGTGACCTCGCGTTCCGGCCTTGAGTGGCGAGTGTCATTTGATGGAGAACGGAGGTCGGTGACCCGCGGGAACCGTCAACCAGCCAGAGCACGCCTTACCACAGCCGACGCTACCTCGACGACAACCTTCTTTCCCTCGGACTCAACACGTGAGGGGGGCGAGACCATAAGTGCGGTGGTGTGTTTGTGCGCCCAAGTGAAAGCCCTAGGCCCCCCCACCCACTCCGGCGTGGGCGTCCTCACCCTAGGGAGTGTGGGGATAAGAGGATATAAAAATCGACAGGGAGTACCGAAGAAGCCACGCTCAGGACGACATCGTTCGCCAAGGGGGCCTTCAGCGCCGAAGCCCGACGGCGTGCAGCTTCTGCCAGCAACCGTTCGAGCTCAACTCCGGAGCCCCTCCATCGCCCCCATGAAGTCGTCGGCACGTAAGATCGGACGCCCCAGCCTCTGAATCATAATCATGCATAATTATTGAATATATCTGTTTGTTTAAACTGAGCCATACGGTGTCTCTTTGCCTCTCCGTCCCGTGTGGACCTGCGCATTATGGGGGGTCGTCACAGAAGCATTCCCCAAGTGGTGAAACTGTGGGTTCAAGACAGGGAAAAAGTCGACACAGTTGAAAGGGCCGCTGAGCTAGCAGAGGAGTACGTTTCGCGCAGAAGGTTGAGCACTGAAGAGGGTGCGTCACACGCTCGAAACGCGATGCGAGATAAAGGGCCTAGCAGAAAGACGCGAAGTGCTAGAAGTTCGGAGCAATCAGAGGCAACGAAGGTAGCGCCAGAAAAGCGTGAAGAACAGGCGAAGAGACAGGGAGCAGACAAAGCCGCGAAAAAAGAGTTTGAGGCTAGTAGGCCATTTCGTTGCTACAACTGCAATGGTGTCGGGCACTTTGCAGCCAAGTGTACAAAGCAACGTTTGGTGTTCTCGTGCGTCGAGGATAACGACGAGGATCTAGAGCTCCTTAAGCCATACCTGCACGAGCTGCACGTTAACGGGAAACCGTGCAGGGTGCTTCGGGATAGCGCCGCGACGATGGACGTTGTCCACCCGTCTTACGTGTCAGTGGACTTTTTTACGGGAGAAGTCTCGTGGATAAAACAGGCAGTTGAAGAACACAGTGTATGCCTTCCCATAGCTAGAGTGATAATTTGTGGACCGTTTGGAGAGCTAATCACTGAGGCCGCAGTTTCGAAGGCCGTGCCACTTCAATATCCTTACCTCTTCTCGAATCGATCAGACCAATTGCTACGCGAGAGAGGCCAGAAACTCGCAAGCGGGGTGATACAAGCTTTGACAAGATCGAAAACTCGTCAGCTCGCATCTCAACTAAGTCAGATTCCCGAACCTCAGGTAGCCAGAGACGCACCAGCCAGCATATCGTTGCAATCAAATGAAGAGGGAAGTGAACCAACGAGGAATGAAAGCCAGACAGCTGACCGAGCAAATGAGTGACGAGGGACTTCAACCACTAAGTCGGTAGAGGAATCAGAAAACGCTGAAGGATCCGTTTTATCTCCAACATCGCGTAGTTTTGATCGCCTTCTGCAGGTGAACAGGGAGTCCCTAACAAAAGAACAGAAGCAGGATCCCACTTTGGAAAGACTGCACCTTACAGCTAAAGAGGGCATCGCGAGACGCAACATAACGATGCATGAGAAGGGAGGCTTACTATACCGACACTACCAGGACAGAAAAGGCAAAACATTTGATCAGCTGGTCGTGCCCGAAAAATACAGAGCTGACATTCTGAGTCTCTGCCACGGAAATGGCTGGCCAGGACATCTGGGAATCAATAAAACAAAGGAGCGCCTATTAATGGAATATTATTGGCCGGGTTGTTTCAAAGATGCAGAACGCTACGTAAAATCATGCGATGCGTGCCAGCGCGTGGGCAAGCCGGGAGAGACATGGAAGGCTCCACTGAAAATTGTTCCATTGATCTCGGAACCTTTCCGCCGGCTTGTAATAGACACAGTAGGCCCTTTGCCTAACACGAAATCAGGCTATAAGTACTTGCTTACTATGCTATGTCCCGCCACAAAATTTCCCGAAGCAATTCCGTTGAAGGACTTGAGCTCCACAGAAATAGTTGATGCCCTTTTATTAGTGTTCGCGAGAATAGGATTTCCGGCCGAAATCCAAGCCGATCAGGCGACGGTCTTTACAAGCGCCTTGACGACCACATTCCTAGAAAGATGCGGAATAAAACTGTTGCACAGCTCGGTGTATCATCCGAAGTCCAACAGTGTAGAGAAATGGCATTCGGTGCTGAAGCGGGTGCTACGCGCTCTTTGTTATGAGCATAAAGCAGACTGGGAGGATTGTCTGCCGGCCACACCTTTCGCTTTACGAACAGTCCCCCACGAAGCTACGGGGTTTACGCCAGCAGAACTCGTGTACGGAAGAGCCCTCCGCTCTCCCCTCCGAATGCTGAGAGAAATGTGGGAAGGGACAGGAGAGAACCAGACAGTGGTTGAGTACGTGCTTAAGCTACTGGACCGCCTTAACAACACGAGGGAATTAGTAAATCGAAATATGAAAGCTGCCCAGGAGGCCGCCAAGGTCTATTATGACAAAAACGCTCGCCTTCGAGGTTTCACCGCGGGCGATCGCGTGATGATCCTCCGGCCATCGAGAAAAAACAAGCTGGAAGTTCACTGGGATGGTCCAGTAGAAGTGTTGCAAAAACTTTCGGAGACGAATTACGCGCTAAGGGTTCCAGGCAGGGGAAAGCAGGTGAGAATCTATCATTGCAATCTGATGAAGCCGTTCGTGGAACGCAGCGGGATCGTCAATCTGACTCTAAATGAACCAGAAGAGCTGGACAGCGAGAGTCAGGGTTGGAAGGGAGGTGCGGACGCTAGTGACAACGTGGAAAACATTCTGGTTCACTCCGTGAATGCAGATTTCCTAAGCGGGACACAGGTCGACACGCTAAAGCAGTTGTTGAGCGAATTCGCTGACCTATTTAGCAGTCGCCCGGGAAGGACACACCTCCTGACACACTAAATCGAGCTCACCTCTGATAAGCCGGTACGGTCGAAACCCTACAGGGTATCACCGCGGCAAAAAGAAATAATGGACGCGGAAATTCAGCGCATGTTGGAGTTAGGGGTTGTAGAGCCAGCGGAAAGTGACTATACCTCACCGCTAATTCTTGTTGAGGCCCCAGGGAAAGATCCTCGTCCCTGCGTGGATTATAGAAAGCTTAATGCAATTACCAGGGATCAGCTATACCCGATTCCCAACATAGAGGAAAGGATAGAAAGGGTGAGCGGCGCGAAATTCATTTCCACCCTCGATCTCGTACGGGGATATTGGCAAGTTCCCCTCTCAGAAAGCGCGAGCAGGTATGCCGCTTTCATCTCCCCAGCGGGCAACTTTCGACCCTTAATGCTTAGTTTTGGGTTGAAGAATGCCCCCTACAGCTTCTCGAAACTCATGGACATCGTACTGAAGGACATGCAGTGCTTTGCACTCCCTTATTTAGACGATGTGGCAATTTTTTCGGAAACCTGGCAAGAGCATCTAGAACACCTAAAGACCGTGTTTTCCAGTTTACGACAGGCTGGACTGACACTGAAGGCAGAAAAGTGTAGATTTGGTTGCGCACAGGTGATGTACTTGGGCCACGTTGTAGGCCAGGGAACTAGGAGCCCATCCGAGTTAAAGATTGCCCCGATCGCAGCATTTCCGCAACCACGGACGAAAACGGCCATTCGCTCATTTTTGGGATTAGTTGGGTACTACCAGCGATATATTCCTAACTACTCACAGCGGGCTAGTCCCTTAACTGACGCCTTGCGAAAGGGAGCACCTACTAACGTAAGTTGGGATAACCAAAAAGAAAACGCCTTCAAAAGCCTGAAGGAAGCACTCGTGTCCCGACCCTTGCTCAGGACCCCTGACTATGGGAAAGAGTTCATAGTCCAGTGTGATGCCAGTGATAGAGGGCTGGGTGCTGTCTTAAGCCAAGTTGGCTACGACCATGAAGAACACCCAGTTCTGTACATCAGCCGCAAACTGACCAGTAGAGAGGAAGCGTACAGCGCTTCCGAAAAAGAGAGCGCGTGTTTAGTTTGGGCAGCGCAGAAGTTGTCGTGTTACCTGTACGGAGCAAAGTTTGTATTTGAGACTGACCATTGTCATTTAATGTGGCTGCGACAGATGTCCCCCAAAAATGGTCGCTTGCTCAGATGGAGTCTGGCTCTCCAACAGTACAATTTCTCGGTGCGTTATAAGGGGAAACTGCACGGAAATGCTGATGACTTGAGCAGACTGATGTAAGCGGGAGAACTAAGAGGAATCTCCTCCTGTGTGAGTGTTTTTTTTACTTTGTTCCGAGTAATCCGGCTGTGGCAGTTTCAAAAGGAGATGTTTCGCGCTCAGTCGGCACAACATTAACCCAAATTTGAACACAATTTTTTTAAAGTGTATTGTTGTCAATGGAAGAAGCCTGGTGATTCTTTGGCGAAGTCCGAGCGCTTGCGGGTGGGGCAGTGCTTTGCTGTTTGGAACGTCCCACCTGCGCTTTCCTTTGTTGGTGGTGCTTGGGGTTCTGCCTTGGGGGCGATGATATTGCAATCCAGGGGACCAACACGGACGCCATCTCATCTCTTCCTGCCCAGCGGTCGTCAACGCTGGACATTCGAGATTTTTCGGGCCGCGGAGGAGCTGTAAGGTTTCTGGCGACAGCCGGTGGTCTGATTCAGCTGCGTATTCGGCCAGGACACCTGCAGCCGGGGTCCCTGCACGGCGATAGGCATCTGGGTTCCCACGGCCGGTCTTCACGTGGTTTATTGGATTCGAGACGGAGGATTCCACTGCCGTTTGTAAACCTTGTTCTCGGAAGATCGTGCGGCCCGGAGGCAGTTAGCGACCGCCAGAACCGAGCAGGGGTGACTCACCCCTTCAACTATGCCTGCTCGCCGGCGCCTCACCCATTCGGACTTCCCGCAAGACGTGTCCGGCTGGAGCGTGAGAACTGTCGTTCGGACGCGAAGACAACACTCTCTCTGGGGGGGGGGGGGGGGCGATTGTCCAGCGGCACCCTCTTTCTCCGGCGAGGCATGTGACGGGGGCGTGTCCCTATGTGAAGTGGTGTGTGTGTGTGTGTACGACAACGCAAGTTAGGCCACGCCCAACCTGGCGAAGACTTCCTCGAACCTGGGGAATCCTAGGGACCGGACCCTTTTTAAACCGGACGACGAGTGCCGTGAGAAAGAATCCTCGATCATCCTCAGATCTTCTCAGATCCTCCGACCTTCCCCCATCACCCTCCAATGGGTTCCAAAACCTTGTAAATAATGTAAAATAAACCCCCTGTACAGTTTCCTTCATAACCAAGTCCGGCAACGTCATTCGAAGAAGGGACCTGCGGCGCTGAAAGAGTCAGCTCACTCAAGGACCCCTCATCTCTAACAGCGGGCACTAATGGGTCCTTTTCTGGCATAGGAGCCAGCACCGCTCTCTGTTCTTTTGCGTACTCGCCCAACTTTGGACCTGACCGCTGTCCATGCTGCGCATCCAGTTGCGGTGGAAGTTGCTTTTGCGTCAATTTTATTTTTTCAGTTCAATTTGGAGCTTCAATTTTTCAATTTCGAACATTTGAACCTTCTGCTCTTTTTCCATTAGCAAAGCTTGCGTCATATTTCCCAGTGCCCGCTCTGTCGTTAGCACCGACTCTGATGACACGAGTTGCTCAACAGGCTCTAGACCATTCCCCCCTGCAGCATCCATCTCTGCATCAGTCATTATAGCGCTGCCCTATAGCGAACGACTTCTACACAGACATGGCAGTTTCGGAGAAAGCAAACAGGTGTCTACCTGTTTCGATGCTCCGACGACCGCAGCGCTGTCAATCTCAGCGTGATGACAGCGGGCTCCCGGGAAGGTATAGACGCCCACGAGTTGATCCCGGTCCCCCAGCAGCTCACTGCCTCGGACCTCGCTTGACTTGGTCGCTTGGTTCTCAACCTTTTCGATGTGGACGCTGGGTTCTTTTCAGCTGCTCGCTGACTCGACCCCCGATGGCTTGTTGCCCGGCTCCTTCAGCTCCTCGCTGACTTCAGCCTCCGACGTCCTCTCGAACTCGACCCGTGACCTGAAGCTCTCGACGTCGTCTTTCGACGCAGCTTCACGTTTTCTTCTTTAGGACAAACAGCTTGTCCACCGACTTGTTCTTCTCACCTTCCGTCCAATGCCTTGAGTAGAAAGAAGTTGCGATCCTGTCGACTGCGCCAGTTGTGTTTCCCCTTCCGGTGGCGATGAGAGGAAACTACTTGATGATGAAATCGGGGTTTCTTGATGACCCGGTGGTTCTACTCGCAAACATTCACATTACTCAAGGAAAGGAGAAGGTTAACTATTTATTTACAACATAGGTAAAAAAACGAGAAGAAACAAAGCAAGGAGAAAACTATTTACATGACTAAATCGTGGATCAGACGAATTCAGCCCCCGCTCAACCCAGAGCGCTTGGTTTTAAACCCTCTGTCTCCGCCCTTAGCGGGGACAGCAACCAATAAGATAACAAACGACCCATCTCGCCAATCAGTGGTTAGGGAAAGGAAAATAAGGTCCGCCCACTGATCAGAGATTGGGGAAAAAGTTCTGATTAAAACATTTGGGAAGGAGGTTTCAAATAACCACACAAACAACACAAATACGACTTCCGTTCCCCACGCCACCCACGGCACCACAGATGCTAGAAACATGTGCCGACGAGGCGATGACTCAGGTTGTTGACAGCAACAAAGGGAACACAGTCGTTAAGGGAATAATCTGTTTCCTGGTCACCCAGCACTCGGTCCCCACCCAGCTGTATCTCTCCCGCATCGCCGAAGTCTCGTCACCCCTTGACGACGCACACATGTCGACAGCTGTATCTGGTTAGGCTTTTTCAAGGAGGATTATGCCCGAGGCGGCGAGGGTAAACAAGGACGTCCGCTGCAAGACGGAGGAAGTAGGGACCAGACGGCTCCCTTTGATGCGGCACGCGGCGCCGACACTGGCGCGGCCTTTCTCAGTCTTCGTTCGAAGAACGGTCAGCGAACTCCACACCCACTTTCTTCATTTCTTCTTTCACTCCTTCCTTTATCCCTTTTCTTACCGCGCGGTTGAGGCGTCCACCGAGATGTGCGACAGATACTGCGCTATTTCCTTTCCTCAAAAACCAATTTTCAATGAACTACATTAACGTGCGCTGACCTCGTAAACCATGTTGTTGGTGCCTCCAGAGAGAGAGGCAAACAACTTCATTGCGATAGAATGTCGGGATTTAGGGCAGGCTGGCTTGGTGTGGCCGCCAGGTGGGGCCTACTTCCTGAGCCCACAAAACAAGTGCCACTGTATGGTCTTGTCTGGCCTTCTGAGGAGTTGGTTCTATCCCTCCTCGGAGGGAGCTGGCAGTAAGGTTCGTGGGGGCGCGTTTCCTGCGCAACCCCAAGAGGATATGCACCTGGGTGGTGGTGATAAAAACTTTATTTTCTTCAAAATTCATTGAAAGGTGCTCTTTCGTAGATCGAGTGGGGTCTCCATTGCGCTTTTTACTTTCCCTGCTTCACTGCTGGTCGCGTGATGTGGCCAGGAGCCCTTGGAGCTCGGTGACTTCCAAAGCTCGGCTCATGGCCCGGAATTGGGTCCTCGGGTCGGAGCTGAGCCCCGCAACCTCCCAATCTGCGCGGTTCGACAGCTGCAGGTCCAGCGGCGGTGTGTCCCGTGGACATTCATGCCGTATATGAGCTAAGTCGGCCCTATCTTGACCACACAGCTTACACTGGGGCGAGAATAATACGGATTCATAATGGAGTTTTTATAAGGGTTGGGGAAAGTGTTTGCCTGGTATTGTCTCCAGGCCACCTGCTGAGGTTTAGTCAAAGACTTATCGGAGGGTGGGTATTTAAGTCTATTATTACGATAGTGCATAGTTATGTCGTGATACGTGACCATGCGCTCCCTGGCCGACCTCAGGTTTGCACCTGGGTGGCGATTTCTTCCTGGTTACAACTTTGGCAAGTGGGATCGTATTCCCCGTCTGTGATGCGTGACAGTCTAGAATGGCTAAGGATCGAGTGTGCGCAACCTGTGGCGCATCGTGGCTGCGCTCGATTCAAGTCGGGGGGATCGGGTTGGTGATTTCGGCAAAGGTCAGGGGAGCCTAGGCAGGAGTTCCTGGGTCCGTGGGGCCGGCCGCCCAGTTGATAAGGCACCGGGCTAGTCAGTCGACCCCTTAGTTTTCAGATATCCCCGCGTGTGCGAGTATCCAGACAAGGTTGATGTTATGGTCGGGAGTGCAGCCGCGAAGGATGCGTGCAGCGAGGTGGCAGATAAAACCTGCTGAGTAACATTGTATCGTTTTTTGGAGTCGCTTAAGACTGTGCGCGTACTGGTCAGCAATGGCCAGCGATGGCCAGCGCGACGGCGGTTTCTTCCGCCGCGGTGGGAGAGTGGGCTCGTACGGTGGCGATGGTGACCAGAGTGGATTTTGGCGTGCTTTCAGAAACCACGTATGTGGTTACATTTTTCAGTGCTCGTCAGCAAGGTATGCGGCGTCCAGTGCCTGTGCTTTGAGCTGGCGGCGCGTATCATTGCGGCCAGGTAGCATGTTTTTGGGGATTGGTTTGATTACAAGGCAGCTATGGACCCCTATCGGAATGGGGTCCTTGGGGTGGACATCGCCTGTGGGGCTGATGTTGAGACGGTCAAGTATCGGGCGTGTTTGTTGCGGGAGAGGTGGTGGATTTGGGCGGTCTTGTGTTCCTCTATGAGTTCTGTGAGCGCGTTGTGGATGTCGAGTAGGAGGAGATGATGTGTGCTGGCATAATGGGGCAGCCCCAGTGCCGCTTTGTACGATGAACGTACAATGCTGTTCACAGCTTCCTCGTCCTACCGGCGAAAATGATATTAGGGGTAGGAATAGACTATACTGCCAATGAGGAAAGCTTGCGTGAGCCGACAGAGGTCACCCTCCTTCATATTTCTGCGGCCGGTGCCAATGCAGCAGACGAGGCCGTTGATCTGACTGGATATGGTTTTGGGTGCCTCCACATTTCACGCGGCTAAGATTGGATCTCGCCACCTGAAATTTCTGAATAATTAGTTTGCGCTGCATTGTGTTTCTGTGTGCGTGCGTGTACGTGCGTGTGTCGTTGCAAGTGCACAACGCAGAGTGATGGGAGCGAAATACGAAAATTATCTTGCGTTTAAATATCTCTGTAGGTTAAGGAACCGCGCAGGCACTATGAATTTTATACTTATTGTTAAAGAAATTAGCGCATTTTTGTCTCGCTCTCTCGAACATATCTGAGCGCTCCAGTCGCATTGTTGCCTCACCCCTTCTTCCAGACCCATGCTTATGCTATCCTTTTAATTCTCCCACAGTATACACGTGAAATTTACTGCATCAACACTTCCGTTTAGGTTGCACAGACTTCAGCACGTAAGTCTATCGAGTCGGATACGTTTCGTTTGAACCGAAGGCGTGCAGCCGCGAATTTTCTAGGCTCCTTGCCTATAAGTGTTGCCGGTTGACACGCAGTTCAAAGGTTGCGTGTTTTTCCCACATTCTGTGCTCCACCGCCTGAAACTGGACACCTGATTTGAACCCATTGGACGATATCTAAAATATTTTCAAAGAATTGGACAAACGCAAAATAAATGATTTGTCACAACAGAAACTTTGTCATTGTTGCTGGTGAGTTCAGTTCAACATAAATCGGTCCTGCAATTGGAGTCTAATGCTAACGCATCCTCCCGATTGCAGAAGAGAGCGATAAGAATAATTACTTATTCAAAATATACTGACTCTACAGAACCACTTTTCAAGTCCACCGGCATTCTACCTTTCCATTCCATGTATACATTAAAGATAGCCCAGACAATTCATAAAATACTACAGCTCAATGAACCGCTTCCCCACAGTATCTTTATAACTCCTAAAAGGGAGACTAGGGCTGCTAGTGCAAAACATTTCAATTTGCCCGCCTGTCACAATACTTACGGGCAAAGATTATTAGAATTCAGTGGAGTTTTAATCTGGAATGGCATTCGATCCTAATGAGGTTAAAACAGAAACAATTTTTGTACGATCCCTCAAAATGTTCCTGATGAATATGTGAAGTATATGGTATGAATTTTTTACTTTTTGTTTCGAAGAGAAATATGTTTTTTGTCAGCGTTTTGTTTGTATTCCTGTATTTTTTCTCCGCAAATCTTATACCGTTCTAATTTTCATTTTAGGAATAGAAATGTTCGTTTCCGCGTGCTGCAAATATGTTGTATTGTATTGTGTTGGACCCGAAACTAGCCCTGGCTATGGGTCCAGTTATTATTGTACATATTGAATTGTGCTCAGTTTCATTTTCGAATAAAAAAAAAATCGCATTCATCGCCCGTGAATTTTTGCACTCATTTTACTCTCCGTCCTGCTGTTTCATATTTCGCACGTGCTTTTCTAAAATGTCTAAGGGACCAATAAATGTGCATGCTTACTGATCGGGTGTTTCAGCGAAGACTTTCTCTACATAAAATATCATTTTGCTGCATATTGGTGCTAATGGGGGCGCACGTCAGAAAAGAGATTAAATGCATTAACTAGTACGTAGTGCGACTAAATTCTAACCGCTCACTTATCAGCTTTCTTATTTAAGCGAATTATTGCAATTAGAGATTTAGGTGGCCGTTACTAACAGCTATATCGTTTACTCAAAATTTCTAAAACGCGATGCTCCTCGCCGCTGCTGCGCAACAAATGCCTGGCCCTCCTGGCGCCGAAAGAAAACGCGCGGTCGCCCACCTCGGTGATTAGAGAGTTCGGTTACTGAACCCGAGTATCTCTGTTCTAACTCGGCCACGGCCGGCGCGTTTCGATGGAGGCGAAACGCTAAGGCGCCCGTGTGCTGTGCGACGTCAGTGCACGTTAAAGATCCCCATGTGGTCGACATTATTCCGGAGTCCTTCACTACGGCACCTCTTTCGCTCTTTTCTCTTTCACTCCCATCTTCCTTCCCTCCCTCACGGCGCGGTTGAGGTGTTCATCTCAAATTGAGACAGTTACCACGACTTTTCTTTGCTAAAAATCAATTTTAAATTTTCAAAAACCGCGAGGCCGTTGAACGCGCGGAGTGGTGGTGGTGAAAACATTTATTATCTAATCATATATAGAGAGAGGTGTTGGGGGTCCTGACCTGAAGGGTCACGCCCTCACAACCACTAGGTGGGATGTTTAGTCAGGCACCCCATTGACGGTTGCTGCAGCCCGGGCGCTGCTTTAAGGCCTTCGGGCCTCGATGGTGCAGCAGCCAGGCTGGGTCGCCTTCTAGTCCTCTCGGGTGGGGTTTGGGATAGGGGGTAGGGATGGGTTCTGCTGGCAGGCCCGCACCAAGTGGTAGGTGTCAGACACCTCACAGTGCGAGCACCGCCCGTCAAATTGGGGATCTAAATGCTTTAGGGTTGCCGGGCACAACATCGTGATAGTGAGCAAGCGCAGGAGTACCCACTCGTTGGCCTTCCCCAGCCCTTTGCACGGAGTGGGGAAGTTTTGGTGCATGGATTTGCAATATTCGCATATTTCGTTATAGGTGTAAACCGCATTTAAATCGGAGTCCTGGTCGGCGTCGGGTCCCGTGGGAAAAGCCCGGAGAGAGAGCGCGCGGGCGGCGGCGTCGGCTGCCTTGTTTCCGTGGAGGCCTTGGTGACCTGGAGCTTAAACGGGAGATCGGCACGCAGGATCCGAGCCTAGGCAACAATTTCGGTTGATGTGATAAGCTAGGAGAGAAGCCCACCCTTGCTGGACGTTTCGAAAAGCTTCTCGCGAGTTGGTGGTTATGTATTTGGAGGAGGCGTCGGAGGCTGCCAGGGCGATGGCAACCTCTTCGGCGCGAATTGCTGACTGGGCCTTGAAAGTAAGGCCGTCTACTGTTTTGCCCTCGTGGACGACCGCGGCCGTGTACCATCCCCTCGGGTCCGGGCCGGAGGCGTCCAAGTCGAAGACTCTTAGTTTGCTCCCAAAATGGCGATCCAAGGCTTATATGTATACGCCCGCGCCAGGCGCCTGCCATTATGGTCCTCTTTGGACATGTTGGTGGGGAGAGGCCGCACATGAAGGGCGTTTCTAAAGTGCGCGAGAGTGCGGCATCTCTCTGCGAATTGGATGGGCTGAATGTGAAGTCGTCACTCGGTGGCACACGATAATAGATGAGCCACTAAGATTTTCAAATACTTGTACAGAAAGGGCGTTGACCCGCAGTGGCGGAGAAGATCTAGGAAACTAACCAGTAAGTGTTCAGGAAACCGGAACAGGGAAAATAAAGCTTTAAATGCCAGGGCAAAAGCGCAGAAAGTGAGAACTGAATTAATTCAACGAAAAGGAAACAACCTCTGGACATTTATAGATAACGGAAAAGGAAAGTCAGGAAGAACTCATTCTATGATAATTCAAAAGGCAGCTCTGCAGTGTTTGAAGCGAGATCGAAGTGCCTTAGAAAGAGAACGTACAAAAAAAAATCAACCGAATGACACGTGTGCGGAGTGTAGTAAATTTGTAGATACAACTGAGCATGTTTTTGACGTACAGATACAAGTTCGCGATTTAAAATTCGTCTAGTGTAAGAGATAGTTTGTATATTTAGAAACGGGAGGATTTCTACATAGTGTTGATGGTTTACGCACTGGTTACAAAAATGAATGCAAAAAATTTGCGCGATAAGTAGGATTGATGTGGAGGAAATGCGAATGCATTCTTTTTCCACTTGGAAATCTATTCCAATTCTGATTCCGTTGTCTCTCACTCACCAGTCTATTTCACTTCTCTTTCTGTTCGAATTCCAACACTTCATTAGCTTTTTCTTTAGTGATTCAGCCGCGGTGGCTGAATGGTTATTTCGCTCGGCTGTTTACCTGAAAGACGCGGGTTCGATACCGGCCGCGGCGGTCGAATTTCGATGGAGGCAAAATTCCACCCCGACTGCGGCGGCTGCATTTTTATGGAGGCAAAACGCTAAGGCGCCCATGTGCTGTGCGATGTCAGTGCACGTTAAACATCCCAACGTGGTCGAAATTATTCCGGAGTCCTCCACTACGGCACCTCTTTCTTCCTTTCTTCTTTCACTCCCTCCTTTATTCCTTCCCTTACGGCGCGGTTCAGGTGTCCAACGATAAATGAGACAGATACTGCGCCATTTGATTTCCCCAAAAAACCAATTATTATTATTATTCTCTTTCTTCTTTCTCTCACCCGCCCGCCGCGTTGGTTCAGTGGTTAGGGCGCTGGGCTACTGATTCGGAGTTCCCGGGTTCAAACCCGACCGCGGCGACGGCGTTTTTATTGAGGCAAAACGCTAAAGGCGCCCGTGTGCTGTGCGATGTCAGTGCACGTTAAAGATCCCCAGGTGGTCGAAATTATTCCGGAGCTCTCCACTACGGTACCTTTTCCTTCCTTTCTTCTTTCACTCCCTCCTTTATTCCTTCCTATTATTCCTTCAGGTGTCCAACGATATATGGGACAGATACTGCGCCAATTCCTTTCCCTAAAAACCAATTATTATCTTTCTTTCCCTCCTTTATCCCATCCTTTACGGCGCGGTTCGGGTGTCCACCGATATGTGAGACACACTGCGCCATTTCCTTTCCCCAAAAACCAATTTTCAATGTTCAATCAGAATTGGAATAGATTGACGAGTGAAAGAAAAGCGCTATCGCATTTCAATCGCATCAATACGATTGATCGCCCCTAAATTTATTAACGGATAGTGTTGATTGAGTCTCCCGTTCTGCAGAAAATCCGGCGTCATCGTCGGCGTTGTGAACGAGAAATCCCCGTAGAAGCACGTGACGTTGTGGGGTCACCACAATTTGCCCACCAGATTGTAAGCAAACTGACTACACGGCAGGTATACTAGTAGTAAGTGGTTTTTATTAAAATAATAATTAAAAGGAAGGAAAATATTTTTGCTAGCGCCGGCATCTGGCATCGATACTGAAGCACCTGAGCTGGGGCAGCGGAAATAAAGGATAGCAGGCAGGTAACAGTGGCAGGTAGCAGTAAAATTTATGATTGATCGCTCGGGAAGAGCAACCTGGATCGCCCAAGCCCCACCAGCGGCAGCACCAGCCATCGCAGGGCAGTTGCCCCAGTTAAACTTTAGCCAACTTGCCCGAGACTGCTCATAATTCTCTTCTTGAATACATAAACACTATTTGGCAAGGGGACACCACTATCGCCATGGAATGGAAGACAGCCCTGGTCACTTTCATCACTAATCCAGGAAAACAGATCAACACGGATAACCTCAGGCCCATATTCCTCACCTCATGTGCGGGCAAGCTCATGGAAACATGGAAACGATTGTGGGATCAGCTATCTACGTATCTAGAAACGAAATAGGCCTTCGCGGACACAATGCATGGTTTCCGACCACCAAATATGCACAGGATGTTCTACTACAACTCAACAAAAAAATTCTTGAGAGCCCAGCATATACTTACGACCGCAAGATAGTACTGGCACTCGACCTTAAGGGGGCCTTTGATAATGTTAAACACGATGTCATACTTGCCAATTTAGAATGGTTAGGCTGCTGACAGAGTACCTACAGATACATCCAACAATTCTTAACCGATAGGCATGCGTACATAAAGATTCAGGATATGGAACACGGACCATACACTTTGGGAACGAGGGGCACATCACAGCTAGGGAGCAGTACTCTCACCTCTTCTTTTCAACATAGCCATGATGCACCTTCCGGCGAAACTAACAGCTATCCGCAACATTAGACACGCCCTCTATGCGGACGACATCACCATATGGGTCACCATCGAAGCAGGTGACATTCACGACATCCAGAACAGCCTGCAAAGGGCTGCAAACAATATTTCAGGTATATATGCTGCACACTGAGGACTAGAATGCTCCCCCCAAAAATCCGAATACGTCCACATATGCTCGTACTCCAGAGGACGTGTTTTTCAATACAGCTTGATTTGGAAAATGGTCATGTGCCGGAGAGACTAGAAATCCGTGTCTTAGGGCTATACATCCACCAAAAACACCACCCCACCACCACCATTCAAAAACTCCATACAATAGGGGAACAAGTAGGCCGCATGATCAGGCGAGTCTCCTAAAAACAGGGAGGCTTGAGAACACGCAATACCTTAAGGTTTGCACATGCTTCTGTGATCAGTCGCATTCTATACTCGACCCCATACTTACACGTACATAAACAAGATGAAACCAAACTTGAAGCGATTCTTCGCAAAATATATAAACGTGCTGTGGACCTTCCCATTGCTACGTCTAACGCAAGGCTACTCGTCCTTAGTATGACGAACACATATCAAGAGCTTAAATTAGCCCATCTCACTAGTCAAACACAGCGATTGGCACAAACCGAATCAGGTCGACGACTTTTAACCCACCCACAAATCCGACACACCAACCCAGAAGAAAAACGATACAGAATCCCGGAATTGTGGCGTCGGGTCCTCCACGTCAGACCCCTGCCACGAAATGTAACTTCGGCGGACCATCAGGGCCATCGCACAGCCCCGTATGGAGGCAATAAATCGACATTACCAATGCAAATATGGAGTCCTGTATGTAGATGCTACCGGACCACATCACGGGAACTGGTACACAGCGGCCATAATACATAATAACCACATCATTGACGGGCTCACGTCCCGCGCCCTGGACGTCACACACGCTGAAGAAAGAGCTATAGCAATAGCTTCAGTGAACTCAAAATCCAAATACATTATCACGGACTCGTATGAGGCGTGCCGAAACATAATACAGGGTTATGCACCCTATCTGGCCATGGACATCTATCAAAGATGCATCCGGGAAACTGATCCTTCAAATAAACATGTGGTGTGGGCATCGGCTCACCAGGGGTTCACAGGGAACGAAGCTGCAGACGCAGCGGCCCACGCGATTACGAACCGGGACGTTCCCATACGCCACACTGGTCAACAACATGGTGAGGAGCCCACACCCATGACTTTTAAAGAAACACCTGCCAAATATCGTTTAGAACATCAGCACATCCCGCCCCTGTGCAAGGGTCTCCGCAAATCATAAGAACGAATTGTAATCCGCATTTTCACTGGCACTTACCTAAATCTTGCGATCCTAAATTTTTTTGACCCCAGCATAGAGGGTAGGTATCACTAATGCCCGCTCTGCGATGCAGAGCAGGCTGATACCTATCACATGGTATGGGCTTGTCCATCCAGCCCCAACGCTACCCCAACCACCAGCATAGCAAAGCAGGCGTGTGAAGCTGCCCTGCTCACCTGCGCTGACCTCACGGCCCAACGTGGCCTGGTCAGCCGGCCTCGAGCTGCAGCTGCAGCTAGTGGTCTGCCGGACTAGGCAACCACCCCCGCCTCTTCTCAACTTACGTCCTTTTTTTTGTAAATAAAGTTTTTCTGACTGACTGACTTTAAGCGCATCGCTTAACCGCGGCACCATTGCGCCAGGAGTGGCATGAGGACTCCCAGGGATCTATGAATGTAAAGTATAGAGAATGACCAATTACGCACATATAGTCATTAATTGACTTTAATACGCTATCGTGTCAAATCCTTACGGCGGAGTTTAAGTGTCCCTTCCATTTTCTTTTTTTTTACGGCCCAAACCTTACGCAACCTCTGTCGACTCGGCTGGGGTGCGCGCTTACCCGCGATCACGCGAACACACCGTGCACGCAACCCCCGCTACGCACCTCGTGCAACCTTCGTCTTAACCCGCCTCAGCTACAGGAGGTTGTGGGTTCGACTCCCACTGCCGTTGCGTAACCACCGGTCTCCTCAGATGGGTACAAGCCATTCCCCGGCCTATAGTGCTCGGCTTCTCAAAGTGCATGGTTTGGAAAATGAGCCCGCGCCATCAAATCCCAGCACTGTGTGAGCAGGGGAACCTTCCCCGGCGGGACGTGCGGTCGTAAGCTGCCGCCAATGCCAAACACTTCGAAATGCCTCCCGGGCGCTGCACGTGCGCGGGGGGCAGTGCCCGCGAACGTTCGCCGGGTTGAACTCGGAAGTCAGGGACTCTGCCCGCAAGAGCGCTGCACGATAACATCCGTAAATCTGGCGGCAAACGCATTTAACAGACAAAAATTGATGGCGTTGACGCCAGTCTGCGTAATAGGGGAAACAGGAATAGCGGCACGCCTCTCCACGCTCGTGACGCTTTGCACTGATATATAGCTACGCGTGTCCGCTCCGGAAAGCGAATGAATCAAAAGAGAGAAATGGAATAAATGCGCGCGGCAGCCGCCTGCGCCGAAGCGAAGACGACGGCTGCGGCAAAGCCAGATAACCCTGTGGCCTCCGCCCCTCCCCCTCTTCGTTCCGCCGAAACCAGTGAGTGTGTGCGTCTGCGTCGACGGGCACACGCATCAAGGCACCCTGAAAGTGAATCTATGCACCTGAAGGGCCTTAAGTCAGAATGGGTAGACACTTGTATACCGCACAGTGTACGAAGGGATGAAGGTTGAAAGGGACAGATATTTAAAAAAAACAAGGAATAAATGTAATATTAAGTGGTATATAGGACCAGATTTTGTTTAGTAACTAGCTCACTTCTCGGTGGATACCTTAACCGCGCCGTGAGGGAAGAGATGGAAGGAGTGAAATAAGGAGTAGGGAAAGAGTTACCGTAGTACAAGGTTCTGATGGTAATAACTTTATTTGTACGAGTACTTTAGATGACGAAGGTTAGGTAGTGGAGGGCTCTGAAATAATTTGGGCCACCCGGGATACAACACATGGAAAATGGAAATGATACTGAGCCGGAGTACCCGGGTTCGAACCAGACCACGGCGCCGCCTTTCGATGGTGACAGCACAGCGGCGAAACGCAAAAATCGCCCGTGTGCTGTTTCTAACTCGACGGCGGCTGTCGCGTTTCGATGGAGGCGAAACGCAAAGATGCCCGTGTGCTGTTCGATGTCAATGTCAGTGCACGTTAAAGGTCCCCAGGTGGTCGAAATTATTCCGGAGACTTCCACTACTGCACCTCTTCCTTCGCTCTTTTCTCAGTATCTCCTTTATCCCTACTCTTACGGCACGGTTCGGGTGTCCTCCGAGATGTGATACAGATACTGCACCATTTCCTTTCCCCAAAAACCAATTTTCAATTTTCCGTGTGCTGTGCGATGTCAGTGCACGTTTTTCAGGACACTGCGGGTGGCTTGATGGCTGGTCGACGCCGAAATTTAGTGAATCGGGCCAACCTGCCCACCACTGCACTCTCCGTAAGTTGGAGGGGGAGAAACGACTAACTGCTCCACCTCGCATCCGAAAGATGAGATTCGACTGCTGACCGGCGATAGGGGCCACGCCTGATTACCCGTTGACCGTAGGCATGAGGCGTATACTAGTCCCGTAACAAACCTCTTTACTTGGGCAAAGAACAACAAAATGTTACACAACCAGCCCAACAAATTAGCGTATGTACATACACAGGCGCGACGCAAATAACAATCTCAAAGTGAGTATGCGAGCCCTGCAACTAACATAAAAAAGGAAACATCAGGGCAATTACTATACAAGAATGCTACGAGAATGAAACGCTATACAAACAGCAAGAAACGAGACGAAAGAAAGAGTTCAAGTGAGTGGTGAGAAGCAGCGACTTAGCTGCGGAGTAGCAAGGTCCGGTCGCAGGGATCGTCGGGCTGCAGATGCTCGTCGCGGGGCTGATGGGGGGTTGCGGATAAGGGCGAACTTGGGCCTCGCGTCTTCGGGGCCACTGTCGCCGCGCTCTACGCGTCAGACCATCGCCTAGGCTCGCTTGCCTACCACTTCCCTGGCTGACCTCACTCACGACCGCCCGCACCGAAGGAGGAGAAAACTTTATTCTACTCTGCGGTTTTGGTGCATCTTCAGAGATGTTCTCTCCTTGGTTGTATCCCCAGGAGTCTTCTCTGTTGAGCTCATCCAATTTTAATCAATGGTCGATTGCCCTCAGTTCAGGGCTCCGCTGGCCACTGCTGTCCGTTTAGCTCGCTGTACCATACCTTGTTGGTCTCCACAGCGGTCGCTGGACAGCCCGCACCCCGAAATCAGATTTTGAAAGGGAAAAAAAAGCACGAAGAAATGGTGAAAGAACGCGGCAGAGAGTCGCGATTCTAACGAGGGGTGTGTGCGAAGGTCCCAAAGGGTGCCGGCCATTCAACCCACATCTTCCCGCTCCCATAACGTACAAGCGCTTGCTACCCGGTGGTGATGAAAAACATTATTGAAGTGAGGGCCTAATCAAGAAAATTACGCAGCAGCATTGCGGGTGGTGGTGTTGGTGAAAAGCATTTATTTAGCTATATATACACAGAAGCGCTCGGGAAGAGGCCCCCAGTGGGTCTCGCTCCTTACAAGGCGGGTCCCTCATTCTGGGACCCCGTTGGCCCTGACCGCTGCGCAGGTTCGCCGAACCAGGGCTTGTTGGGCAGAGCCGCCTCCCAGTCCTCTCGGGTAGGGGAAGGGGTGATAAGGGAGGGAAGTATTTTTCCTACATGCCCAAACTATCTGAAAGGTGTCGGCCACCTACCCACAGAATGAGCAGTGGCCGTCAAAAGAAGATTCAAAGTTCTTGAGAACCGTCGGGCACAGCAGGGTGTTTGTAAAGAGCTTGAGGAGAGTTCGTTCGGCAGCTTTACCCAGTCCCTTCATAGGAATCGGGTAGCGCCGGCGTTCGGCACGATAGTGCTCAGTAATATCTTTAAAAGAAAGAAGAGGGCTGTGATCTGGGTTAAGGTCTTCCCAAGGAACGCCTGGTGCCCGGTAAGTGAGTGCGCGGGCTGCCTCATGGGCGGCTTCGTTGCCTGGCATGCCTTGGTGGCCGGGGACCCATATGATTGAGCGATGAATTGGATTGCAGTCGCGAGTACTGTGGCGAAGAATTTGGTGAGCAACTGAAGGGATCCAACTGAACTCAAAGTTATGACAGGCCCCGCGAGAGTCTGTGCGGATGAATTTAGAGTCGGGATGGGAGGCTGCGAGAGCGATCGCTACCTCATCCGCTTGAGTTGAGTTGGGCGCTCTGAACGAGAGGCCGTACACTTGTTTTCCCTCGTGTATGACTGCAGCCGTGTATCATTCCCCCCTGGAGTGGTAAGGACCTGCAATGTCGACGTAGAAGACGTGTTTCTTTGAGCCATAGTGGCGGTGCAGGGCATCCGCCCGCGCCTGGCGCCTGCCATTATGGTGCTCCTTGTTCATCTTAGTCGGAAGGGTTTGAAAGTAGAGGGCGCGTCTCCAAAGCTCAGGCACTCGAACCCGTTCCATCGTATATGGTAATCATGTCTGATATGTAACCGGTCCAAGAGGCGGCGACCAGGCACGGTCTGGGCGAGACGCGTATATTGGTTAATGAGATGCAGCTCGCGAAGTTCCCGATAGGTGTTCACCACCCCCAACGTGAGTAGTCGCGCGTTGGAAGTGGAGATCGAGAGGTCGAGGGCTCTCTTGAAAATTATGCGGAGTATAACCTCCAAGCAATCTTTGTCATGTTTCCGTAAGCGGAGGTTGCGGGCGGCCTTCAGGCTGCCGGTTGTGGCGTCCCCGTAAACTCATACGGCCCACTTTCTTCTCCTTCTTTCTTCCTTGGCAACAAGGGTACCTCCCAAGGTTATGTCTTGTCCCCTCCTCTTTTCAACATAACCCTCTTCCCGCTGGCGCGTGCTCTGCGCACTATCCCAGCTCTGTCTCATGCTTTCTACGCCGATGACATCCCCCTCTGGGTGACCACCGGCAATCCTGGCGATATGGAGACCACCCTCCAGGCGGTTGTGGACGCGATGGTGACTCACGCCCGGGTTATCGGATTGAGCTGCTCCCCGACCAAATCGGAGCTTTTGCTCCTTCTGCCTCGGGGGTGGCCCCCTTGTCGCCCTCTCCCCTCACCGTCTACCTGGACGGCACACCCATTCCTCTCGTCTTCACCCTCCGCATCCTTGGACTACTTCATCAGTCCAATGGCAAGTACACCACTCTCATCACTCGACTCACAAACACTGTACACCAGACCATTCGCCTCATACGCCGCATTGCCAATCGCCACCACGGCATGCGCGAACACGTCCTCCGCCGCCTGGTCCAGGCCTTTGTTCTAAGCCGCTTCATCTATTCTCTTCCGTATCTCTTCCTTTCTCCCACCGAGGAGGACAAAGTCAACAGACTCATTCGCCAGGCGTACAAGTCGGCCCTATCCCTTCCCACATCTACCTTGACGGCTCGGCTGCTGTCCATGGGCGTCCACAACTCCTCTTACGGAGGACGTTCTCGCCTCCCTCCATGTCGGACCCCATGGACATGCTTACGTGCCACCCGGTGACAATACTTGGAGGGGGCGGAGTGGCCTTGACTGTCCCTCCAGCGTCGCGAGGGGTCAACGTCCACGCCGTGTGCGACATGTTTCTGAAAAACAGAGGTGTTTTGGCTAACGCTGCCTCAAAAGTAACAGACTGGCAGCGCTGGCACGAACTTTGTGACTCAGCCCCCCAAAAAGAATGCTGTTCTCAATAACATTCACACAAAACACACAAAAGTCGTGCATGCACGAATCGTCTTGCCGGACAAGCAAACGCAGATGGAGTTGTTGTTGCCTCAAAAACGTTGGAGTTACGCGCACTTCACTGTCACGAGCGCGCACCCATTCATCCCGTCACAAGGTTTCGACAAAGACTCGCAGGATCGCGCACTGACCCAACGTCTCACGCGGCGCATTGCCACACCTCACGCAGTCATGTCCCAGTCGATAAAAACAGTTAGACGCTGTACATTCGGTCGCAACAGTTCAACACTGCAACGCGACACTACACAAATACCTTGCGCTCCATAACCTTCCAAAACACTGGAAAACAATCCACTAAATATAGAGAAACAGGAAAGGAATGACTACCTATAGGAGGAGAAGAGCTTTCGTAGCTCGTGATCGCCTAAGTACCGGCAAAGGTAATCAGTGCCGGCCTCATGCCTTCTTTTACTACGGCAGAGAGGGGGACTTCACCGTACGTCTTGGTGCGGAATCCTCCGCACAGAAACTTCCTCTCCCCTACCTCGACGTTAAGGCAGTCAGCGCGAGAGATCATTCGAGTGTCGTACTAACTTTTCACCTCGGCATGAAAAAGTTTCTTGCCGTTTGAGCGCTTCAATAGTTCTGTAGGAGTCCTGGATATCAGGTGCCCCATGCACTTCAGGCTGCAAGAAGCATCGCGGGCGTTTTTCCCTCCCTTTCCTGGAGTTGATTTTTGAGGGGAACATTGAAGACCGCAGCGGCGGGCGTAGCGGTCTACTATCGTCGCCGCTGTTTGCAGGCTCGTTTCAATACCTCCACCCCTCACAAAAGTGCACAACTAAAATCTCTCTTTCTCTTGAGAGTGGCCCCATACGCGAAACTGGTGAGATACGGGTACTCGGACTCTACATTCACAAACACAGACGGCCAGACACTACATTGGCTAAACTCCGTAAGATGGGGGACCAGGTGGGCCGCATAGTCCGCCGGGTTTACAACAAACGCGAGGGGTTACGAAGTAAGGATGCCTTGCTGCTGGCAAACGCCTTCGTATATAACCAATCGAATTCTCTATTCGACTCCTTATCTCCACCTACGAAAACAAGAGGAGGATGCCCTTGAGGTCATCCTTCGCAAAATTATTAAACGTGCCCTTGACCTCCCAATTACTGCTTCAAGCAGCCGGCTTATGACCCTTGAGGGGACGGGAGTGAATACTTTCCGGAAGCTGCGGGAGGCGCACTTTACAGTAAAAACCAGTACACGCGCTTGTCGCAAACGGAGTCTGGTCGCCGCCTTTTTGCTCGACTTCATATCCAACACACCACTCCCATGGAAGACAGGTTTCAGATCCCAGAACTGTGGAGACGCGCCCTCCATGTGCGACCTCTTTCAGCCAACATGACACACGAAGACCCAATGGTCGGCGCCTGGCACGAGCGGACGCCCTAGCCCGACATTATGACAACAAAACAGGTGTATACTACGTGGACGCCTCCGGCCCTCACCACGGGGGATGGTACACGGTCGCGGTAGTTCACAACAGCCACACATTTAAGCAGTAACCGCATGAGGCGAAAATTCGCGGCGACACGCCGCGCGATTGCATCGCACGATGGGCTGAGGGCCGCCGAAGCAATGTCGCTCATCGCGTCGCCCAGGTTCTGGGTTTGCAAAAAATTTCGCCCATCGCCCGGAAGTGCCGTGCGAGACTAGCCAATGACGGTAGGCCTTGCGTGTGAGTAACTTCCGATCCGTCTTGCGCGCGAAAGTCGAATTTTTTTTCAGCGGGCTTTCCGCGGAGCAACAGCCGACGCATCCCTCACCATGGCAGCTATGCAAGAATTTAATGAAATGCTCTTTATTGGAGTTCAAAAGTAAATGGTGTTGTGGGTATGTCCTACACGCACTATAAGTCGCAAGAGCGCAGGAATGTCGCCTGGCGCCTCATCGCAGCGTCCCTCGCGCACACTTTTCAGCGTCACGTGACTTTGTGTAGACTAAATATAAAATTATTACCTAAATATATTTTTCAATGTTTTTATTGTGTTTTATCTTGTATGAAGCCTTAAGAGCGTTGTTCTACGCGTCAATTAACGCAAAATGACTGAACGCTGAAGCTGCCTCAATCGAGCAACACTGAAAACGCGCCGCTCCGACGCCGAGTCCTGTCGCTTCGTGCGGTTTGCGCCAGCGGCAGCGATGGGCGACGGCGGCGTCATCGCGCGACGTATCGCGAAGGAATATCGCCTCATGCGGTTACCGCTTTAACGGCCTCACCTTCAGAGCCCGCAGTGCAACCCACGCAGAAGATGTCGCGATTGCTCTCGCGGCCTCACATTCCGATTCAAAATACATGATCACCTACTCGCGAGGGGCCTTTGGGAACGTCTAACAAGGCTGCACTCGCTTCCTAGCCTATCTAATCTACCAAAATTGCATACAGGATACGGACCCCGCACACTTTTACCTTTTATGGGCCCCTGTTGATCAGGGGTTGGCAGGAAACGAGGCAGCAGACGCAGCCGCCCGCGCGTTCCCTCACCGGGCTATTTTCTCCTCCCCACCCGATCAGGAAGCCTATTTTAATCCGGTCTATACCTTCAAAGATGTTACAACCTACCATCAACACAGTAATCTCCTTTACCCTCGCCCATGTACAAGCCTCAAGAAGGCGGATGAGCGGCTCCTCCGCCTTCTCACCAATAGATTGCTGTGCCCGGCAGCACTAAAACATTTTGACTCCTCCTTTAACAGCAGCTGCCCGCACGGTAGAGCGGTGTCTTCTGACACCTATCACATGGTGTGGGCCTGCCCCTCCAACCCAGCTGTGCCCCCCCCCCCCCCCCATCCCCAGCCCAGCCAGGGAGGACTGGGAGGCGACCCTGCTCGGCTGCCACGACTTACAGGCCCAACAAGTCTTAGTCGGACGCGCCCGGGCAGCGGCCACCGCCACTGAGGTCCCAAACTAGCGACCTACACCTAGTGCTTGTAAGGATCGGTCCCTTACGGGCTGATCCAAACATACCTCCTGTCGCTTCCTAATAAATGTTTTCACCACCACCACCACCACCTCCCTTTCCTGATGCGCAGCTATGGAAGACGGGTACTGCCTGACAGGGCTTGGCTGCTCGTTTGCTTTTGTCGAGCTGCACATAGCCCCGGTGCTCTAACATGGCTGTTCGTGGAAATGAACAATTTGGCGGGCACCTGACAACTGTACGTCATTTGCCCGTTGTGCGGTTGGCTGTGCGGAGACGACACTCTCGCAGCAACCAGCTTGCCCTAACCCCCTTACAAAAATTTATTTAGACAATCTATAGACTATCCATAGACTTCTGTCTATAAAGTCAATAGACTCTCTATAGACGAACCCTAGAGAACAGCCTATAGGCAAAACAAATCCCATAGAGGGTCTATAACAATTGAAATATTTATGGCCATACGTTTTTAGTAAACTTTTGTCTATAGACAGTCTATTGACTTTGAATAGACAAAAAGAAATGTGTATAAAAAGGCAATAGAGTCTATAAGAAATCTATAGAAAGTCTATAGACCATTTTTTTAAGGGCTTCACGCCCGCCTTTACCACCATCTGTCCTGCTGGCTCCTTGCAAAACGGTTCCTCTGTAAAAGCAACAGAGTCCGTATCGGCCGCTTGTAGCGGTTCTAGCCGCGCACGAATGGCAGAATCACTATGATTTGCTGGTTCCCCCACGGGGCACGTGAGTGCTCCGCTCACCCGGTCTGGCTCTTCCGCCGACGCGTCTGAGCAATGCTCCTCAATTTCGCTGACATAACTGTCCAGCCTTTTTTACCTCAGCCGTCCCCGAGCTGTGCTCTACTTCGACCGCACCGTCGAGCTCGGCCCTTCTTTCTTCGACATCATGAGGGCCGGGACATTCCACAGCTCGCTGCTCGGTAACCGCTACATCGTCGGGATCTTTTCGTTTCTCAAGGTCTGCCCCAGTGTGCCATCTACCAGGTCAGCCGGCCCTGTCGCCGCCATTGAGACGTCTGAGAGTGGCACTTGCTGTCGGGTGAACGCTCATTCAGCGTATTCGCTTCAGGCGTTTCCGAGCTCACCTCTACCCCGATTGCACAATCTAGCTCACCATCTCGTCCCTTGACGAAGTTCATTCCCTTTGAACGTAGGCTCACACTATGCTCGGGAGGCGTCGGTAAAACCACCTGGTCTGCTGCCGGTTCTGCTTCCGCCCTGCCGTTGCATTGCCGGTAATCTAGTTCGACGGCTTCAAGCGTTTTCCCTGCTGTCTCACATGTCACTTGGCTTTCGTCTGAAGCGGCATTGAGGCCTACGCTCCTGCTATGCTTGCTTCATGCTCGGAGAGCCTGAATTTCTTTTAAAGCGAAAGCTTTACTTCGCCAGCCAGCGAGCCATTGCCGCAGAGTGTCGCTGCACGGTGGATATATATTGTAACGTGCTTTGCGTAGACGACGGAGAGGAGATCAGAAGCGTAGAGAAAAAGGAAGCTGGTCGGTCTGATCGGTTTGAGCTCTGCGCCCTGTCGCTAAATCTCTTAAATAAACACCCCAGACTCACTCAGTGCCTGCTGAGTACGTAACAGTTGTGGTGGAGGTGCTGGGTATCACCACGGATTCCCCTGTTCCTCGACGCAGCCGCAGAGTTGTCGGATTGCCACCACTTCCACTGGATATGCCTCAGGACGGCGGCGCCGAGCAAGCAGCACCCGCGGCGGGCCACTGGCAGCATCACCGCGAACCGCGTACCTTTGCTGGAAGGTCCGATGAAGACGTCGACGAGTGGTTGACTAATTATGAGCGGGTGAGTCGCTATAACGGCTGGGATGCCACAGTGAGGCTAGCCAACGTCGTATTCTGTTTGGAAGCGACAGCGCTGATTTGGTTTGATAACCATGAAGACTCTCTTACCACGTGGAAACGTTTTACAGAAGAGATAAAGAAATGTTTTGGTGACGGCTCTGCCAAAAAGAAACGCGCCGAACAGACGTTGCTTCAACGGGCCCAATTATCTTGTGAGACTTGCACCATGTACATTGAAGAAATCGTAAAGTTGTGCAGGCTAGTGAACCCGCGGATGTCTGAAGAAGATAAGGTCGGACATTTACTTAAAGGAATTGCTGAAGATGTATACAAGTTCCTTATTAGGAAAGACAGCTTGAAGTCGACGGCCGACGTCATCAAGCATTGCAGAGCGTTCGAGGCTTTGAAGCTTCGTCGTATTGTGCCGAAATTTGGGCGCCTGGCGAATGTCACTTCCATCGCCAGCGTTGACGTCGCTGCTCCAGTGTCAATGGCTGACATGATTCGCCAAATTGTGCGCGAGGAACTCCTTCGGTATCAAGACCCTGTGCGCCGGGATGACGCCCAGCAAGATGGTTGCGCATTGCAGGCAGAGCCCGCAACACCATCTACTTCTTGGGTTCCAGCTGGCGTTTCGCAGTACTTCGCCGATCGGAGACCCCACGAGGTACAGTCTGCCTACCAGTCTGTGAGAAGACGGCGTGCCTACACAGGCGACTTGGCGCGACAACAGCCTCGAGACGATTACAACCAACGTTCTGACCACGCTTGGCAAGCATCATACGTTGGTCGCTGGCGCCCGCCACCTGTGCGTTACCGCTGTGGCATGACCGGACATATATCCCGATACTGCCGCCGACGAGGCCCGATGCAACCAGACCATCGCCTGTGGCCGAACACTTCCCTCAACCCCGATGCGGACGTTCAGCACCCAACGCCAACATCCTCTTGGGGTAGCTACCGTGCGGCATTGCTGCGAAACACCTCGCCTGCCTCCGACCGCAGCCTGACACCACCACCTTCACGTCAACGACGCTCACCATCTCCTCGACGCCGCTCGCCTCCTCCGGGAAACTAGACGGCGCGGCCGATGGAGGTGAGGCCGCCGGCGAGTCGATATCATCAATCCCTCTTCCCGTGTTTATGTTAAAGAACAAACCTGAAGTGTTAATCGACGGAATTCGAACTATGGCGTTAGTAGATACCGGTGCGACAGTATCTATAATGGGTTTGAACTTCAAGAATAGTTTGGGTCGAAAAGTAATGTTTGGTTGGGATCAGGCTGTGGTGTTTCGGCGTGTTGGGGGTGAAACATTAGTTCTCCTTGGTGTCTGTTCTGCGAACGTTATTATCGGTGGTCAAGTGCTCGGGACTGAATTTGCTGTGCTGTCACGTTCCACACATAACGTTATACTTGGAATTGACTTTTTGCAGCAGTGCGGTGCCACATTAGACTGTCGTACTGGAGGGATTTCATTGGACGCAACTCTGATGTCGGCTGTTGTGGAAAGCTCCTCTCTTGATTTCGGAGCGTTCTCTGTGTCAGAGGATACAGTTGTAACGGCGATGTCTGCCGGATTTGTGCCGGTTGTTTCATCTAAAATTTTGTGTGATGCCTTCGATGCCGTGGTGGAACCCACTGCACTGACGTGTGCTAAGAAGAGTGTCCTCGTGCCCCGTTGCGTAGTCCGCGTAACTAGTGGCGGCCACACCACGCTGTGGACAGTGAACTATTCGGAAGAGCCCGCCGTGTTACCTCGTGGCATGAAGCTTGCCCATTTCGAGGAAGGCTTGTCGGTTTCCGTTGCGGCGCTCAGTGATCACGCTTTTGAAGAACCGGGACACCCCTGTGAATAGTCCAAAGTTCAGGCCATGATTAGTAAGTCCCTTTCCACGACCGAGCGTCGCATTTTGGTGGGACTGCTTTCGAAGCATGTCACAGTGTTCGATTTTTCCAGAGACCCACCAGTACCCATTCCCCGTTCTCGCATTCATCATGTGATCGATACTGGATCCGCACCTCCAATACGACAAAGGCCTTACCGCGTATCACCAACCGAACGTGAGATAATAGACCAACAAGTTCATGACATGATAAACCGAGGAGTTATCCAGGAATCTTCAAGCCCTTGTGAGGCCCCAGTGATCCTCGTGAGAAAGAAAGATAATACGTGGCGGTTCTGCGTAGACTATCGTCGCCTAAATGCCATCACAAAAAAAGATGTGTATCCGCTCCCACGCATAGACGATGCCATCGATTGTCTACACTCTGCTTCATATTTTTCCTCGGATTTAAGGTCAGGGTACTGGCAAATACCAATGCACCCGAACGACAAAGAAAAGACTGCATTTATCACACCTGAAGGACTGTATGAATTTAATGTCATGCCTTTTGGACTATGCAATGCACCTGCCACATTTGAAAGATTTATGGACACTATTTTTCGTGGTCTGAAGTGGCAAATTTGTTTGTGTTATTTGGATGATGTCGTGATCTTTGGGAAGACATTTAGCGAACATAACAGCCGCCTCGCTATCGTCCTCGACTGCATTGAAAGAGCGGGCCTGGTCCTTAACTCTAAGAAGTGTCACTTTGGTGAACGTCAAATAATTGTCCTCGGTCACTTGGTTGATAAGGACGGTGTCCGGCCGGATCCCCAGAAAGTTGAGGCTGTCACCAACTTCACAGCGCCGCTATCAGTCAAGGAACTTCGCAGTTTTTTAGGGCTGTGCTCGTATTTTCGCCGTTTTGTTCCGCGGTTTGCCTACGTCGCCTTCCCACTCACGTGCCTCCTACAAAAAGACGTGCCATTCCAGTGGACCCTTGACTGTGAGTCTGCATTCCGCCATCTGAAATTTCTCCTGACGTCGGGACCCATTTTGCGCCATTTTTGCCCGTCTGCTCCCATGGAAGTTCACGCCGACGCCAGTGGTGTCGGAGTTGGCGGTGTGCTCATCCAGCGCCACGGCGGAGATCAGCACGTGATAGCTTATGCTAATAGGTCGTTGAGCAAGTCGGAATGAAACTACACAGTTACCGAACAAGAGTGTCTCGCGGTAGTTTTTGCTGTGCAACGCTTTCGTTCCTACCTGTACGGCAATGCTTTTACCATCGTCACCGACCATCATTCGCTCTGTTGGCTCGTGAATCTCCATGACCCATGTGACCGACTTGCCCGCTGGGCTTTGCGGCTGCAAGAGTTCAACTTCACTGTCGTGTACAAAAGCGGTCGTCAAAACGCCGACGCTGACTGTCTGTCGCGCTTGCCGCTTCCGACGACTGCTTGCGATGGCGACAACTTCGACGACTACCGCGCTTCTGTCTCACCCACGTTTCCTGTTGCTAACCAGTTCAAGACTGAACAGCGCAAGGACACGACGTTAACAGCACTCTTCGACGCCGCCGGCCATTTCCCTGCTGCCCGTTTCTGTATTCTCGCTGGTTTACTTTACAAGAAGAATTTCACGCCCGGCGGTGCACGCTTCCTTCTCGTCGTGCCGGAAAGCCTTCGCATCCCTGTTCTTCAACTGATGTACGACGATGCCACGTCAGGCCACTTGGGAGTTGTCCGGACCCATCACCGCACACAAGAACGTTTTTACTGGCCCAAAATGCGTCAAACGATTCAACAATACGTAGCCAGCTGTGTCCAGTGCCAGCGTTTCAAGATCCCTGCATCGTGTTCGCCAGGCCAGCTGCACCCTGTCACACCTCCGACCACTCCATTTGAGCAAGTGGGCATCAACCTGTTAGTCCCTTTTCCCCGGTCTGCGAATGGCAACCGCTGGGCGATCGTGTGTGTTGATCACCTAACCCGATACTGTGAAACAGCAGCTATACCGTCTGCCACTGCTTCCGATGTGTCTAATTTTCTCCTGCACTTCCTCATTCTCCGTCATGGACCTCCTCGCGTCACCTAACCCGATACTGTGAAACAGCAGCTATACCGTCTGCCACTGCTTCCGATGTGTCTAATTTTCTCCTGCACTTCCTCATTCTCCGTCATGGACCTCCTCGCGTCACCTAACCCGATACTGCGAAACAGCAGCTATACCGTCTGCCACTGCTTCCGATGTGTCTAATTTTCTCCTGCACTTCCTCATTCTCCGTCATGGACCTCCTCGCGTCACCTAACCCGATACTGTGAAACAGCAGCTATACCGTCTGCCACTGCTTCCGATGTGTCTAATTTTCTCCTGCACTTCCTCATTCTCCGTCATGGACCTCCTCGCGTCACCTAACCCGATACTGTGAAACAGCAGCTATACCGTCTGCCACTGCTTCCGATGTGTCTAATTTTCTCCTGCACTTCCTCATTCTCCGTCATGGACCTCCTCGCGTCACCTAACCCGATACTGTGAAACAGCAGCTATACCGTCTGCCACTGCTTCCGATGTGTCTAATTTTCTCCTGCACTTCCTCATTCTCCGTCATGGACCTCCTCGCGTTCTCATCAGTGATCGTGGACGCCAGTTTACTGCGGATGTTGTCGAAGCACTTCTTCGTCGCTGCGAATGCAATTTTCGTCACTCGACACCGTATCACCCACAAACGAACGGCCTATATATATATATATATATATATATATATATATATATATATATATATATATATATATATATATATATATATATATATATATATATATATATATATATATATATATATATATATGCGCGCTTCGCCTCAGTGTATTGGGTGCTTGGCTTGAAGCACTCTGGCACGGGTCGGCCCGGGGCATATTTACGCGCGCCTTTTCTTTCTATCTTTGCTCTCCTATCCTTTAACTCTTCTACTTTCAGCACGCGGCAGCGAGCGTGGCTTTCCGTGCACTTTCCTTTTCTTGCTTCCTATCAGCAGCAGCAGCCGCAGTGTATCGCAGTCGTTATAGAGAGCGCGAAAGGGTCGCAACAACGACAGAACGAAGCGAGTAAGAGACAACGCGGTGTTACGTTTGGAGACGCCAACATGCCAAGAATATTCAAGCCACTGGGAATCATCAATCTACCGAGGCTTCAAAGGGCCGTCGATGTGGTTGCAGCGCTACGAGTGCAGGTGGTGGCGTCTACAAGGGTCCTTCCCCCCCCCCCCCCCCCCCTCCCCTGCTGTTTACGGGGTGAAACGGCTCCCCGCTGTCTGAGAACGGCTTTGGTGAACCTGTCTTTTGTTCTCAACGCCGGACCCACCCGGGACATTTTTCTCCCGGAGGGGACGACGGGGGAGCCGGCGAGCGGCGGAACTGCAAATGAGCCGTGACAAATGCGGCCGGGTTTGACTAAGCCAACGTCTCCGGAATCCTGGAACGCTGGCCGTGGAATCTTCGGCAACAAATGGGCCTCAGAAAATACTACGTCCATAGCGTGGCAAGCGAACTCGAACGCAGCTATATAGTGAACTAGAATACTGGGTAGTGCGCTCACTCAGCGGCGGCTCCGGGGGGAGAGGTGGCCCCGCGAATGTCGACAGGCTTGTGCTTCGCGGCGTTGTCACGAGGTGGCGCCACAGTAGACTTCACGGTAGGATTTGCCGTCGCTGGCAGTGCGCCGTCCGTGTGTATTTGTGGGCTCGTTGTTCTGCTGTGCGGTATTGCGCTAGTTTGAATGCTTCTCGAGGATCATTTCACGTTTTTGTTCACGTATGGTGCCAGTGCTTGTTCAAGCTCCCGTCGACAGTGAAAGTGTTGTTTACACCAAGTTCTACTAATAATCCATTTACGTCTGTGTGGTCGTGTTTTGCCACGTGGTTGGACCGCTGTTATGCTTTTCTTTCACACACGGCGTGGTAACAGGACATCTGGCGTTTGCTAGCTGGTTGCTGCACTGGGACTGACTGCTAATATGCCGGCCCGCCGCCAAAACCACTGTTACGCGCCTGGTTGCAAGACCGGTTATGTGCATACCAAAGGTGGCCCAAAGATAGCCCCGTTCGGAGTTCCCAAAGATGACGCTCTTAAAAAGCAGTGGGAAAGCAACCTCCGTCGGTCGGACAAGAGACTAGATGAGAGCTGCGCTGTCTGTGAACTTCATTTCGAACCGCGTTTCGTTCTACGGGACTATGTTCATATTGTGAATGGAGATGAAGTCCGCATTCCTCGTGGGAAACCAGCACTATCCCCTGATGCCGTACCAACGCTGTTGCCGAATCTGCCGGTCTACCTTTCAAAGAAGCTACCGAAAGAAAGGCAACAAAGAAAGAGGAGGATACCCGCTGATGCTGAATCTCATGGGCCCTCGAAAACAAAATTTTCAAGTCCGCCCGCTGTCTCTCTACCAGTACCAACAGAAGAGCAGGAACCGGCCTCAGACCACCAGAAGCAAACGGAAGATCAATCCTCGGAGTGCCCAAACTCGGAATATGATGACTCTGCATGCGTTTCCATTAATCATTCTAATGCCTGCGCATCAGAAGAATATGCTGGAAGCCTGAAGATGCCATCGAACTTTTGGGCAAAACACATGCTTCCGGACCATGATGGCTCAGTTTTCTACTGCACTTCAGTATTAAGTTCTCAAATGGAAGTTGTCACCGAAAAAGTTGTGATATTTCTTCCTGGCCATTCTGTCCACTCTTGCAAAGTGTATGTAAGAGGCCTTTTGCTAGAGGAAAAAACCATTTCTTCAAAATTGGAAGCAGAAGGTGTCCTTGAGCATGTTGACGCACTTCAACTCTGTACAGGAGCACTGAAGACCCAGGAATACAACAGCGCCTACCTCACTGAAAAGCTTAGTGGTCATGCTGTCGCACGTGATGACACATGCTTCAGCAATACCTGCTTAACAACAGTGGCTGAACCAGGTATTCACAGTTTTTTCTTCTTTTTCAATTTAACATTTTTTTTCTGTAAGCGTGCTGCGGATATTTTGAGACCATTTATAAACAATTAGAAATATTGTATTGCTTTGCTCTTTGCAGGTAGGCGATGCGTCTCCTGCAAATACTTCAGAAAAGATGTGCTGACACGCCGTTCTAGGGTTCAGCGGAAGATTGCCACGTCAGCTCGCTCATCTGCACAGAAGGTGAAGGCCCTGTCACGGAAGAACAAGCGACTTGTGAGGCGTCTTCAGAGCGTGACTGCTGCCTTGGAAAAAGCGCAGGAACGTGCAGCATCTACAGGGGAGAATGTTTTCAAAGAAAAAATCTCATTGCTACCCCCAAAGCAGCAAGAGGCTGTCCGTCAATGCTTTGCTGCTGCACGGGTGAAACCGAAAGGCATGCGCTACAGCAGGAAATGGGTGCTTGAGTGCTTAATAATGAAAATGAAGAGCCCACAGCTTTACCAGCACATTAGAAAAAATGACATCCTCAGTCTCCCAAGCAAGTCTACTCTGAAACGGTACCTTGCCTCATACCGATCATCATTTGGCTTCAGTGAGAACGTTTTGAAAAAGTTGAAGGCAAAGGCTGCTGAAATTGACCCTTACAGGAGGCATGGTGGCCTCATTATTGATGAGCTGAAGCTCTCTGAAAGCCTGACCGTGAAACATGGTGGCTTTATCGAAGGCTTTGTAGACTTGGGCCCTTTCACCACACCCAACCAACAGCGTCTGCCATCTGATCATGGGATGGTTGTCCTCTTTGTACCCTTTGTGGGCAAATGGAGCCAAATAATTGGCTGCTTTGCGACTAGCGGCAATATGAAGGCAGAAATTTTAACAAAGGTAGTCATAGAAGCTACTATTCTTGCTGAGAACAGTGGCCTTTTCGTTGACTTTATTACGTGTGATGGTGCGACGTGGAATCGCAAGATGTGGCGATTAATGGGTATTCAAGGAACTTCTAATTCTGTGAAATGTAAAGTTCAGCATCCAGTGGAACCCTCAAGGAGCTTGTTCTTTATATCAGATTTTCCTCACTTATTGAAGTGCCTACGGAACTGCCTTCTGAAGAATGGATTTCACACACCAGATGGACAAGTAAGTTTCACTCAATATAACCGTTCAGTTTCAGATAGTTGCTACATACATTGGTGTCTAACAAGAATCCTTTTTCACAGGTAACTGTGGAGCATGTGAAGGAGGCATTCAGAATGGACTCTACCACTGTGACACTCAAGGCTATGCCTGGAATCACGCGAAGCCACATGGAGCCGAACAATTTTGAGAAGATGCGAGTTTCGTATGCGTTCCAGCTTTATGGAATGAAAGTCCAGCAAGGTCTTCACCTGTACGAGACGGAATTGAAGAAAAAATATGGATGTATTGCTGGAACACAAGCATTTTTCAGGTGAGCAGAACTGTTTGCCAATTTCATTCAATTTTCCTTTTTTTATACGAACAATAAAGGAGAGGTTGGTGCTGCCTAGCGGCTCTGGCTACTCCTTTTCAAGAATTCATTGCAACACTTGGTCCCAAGATATACAGTTCAACATAACATGACAGAAATAGTACACAACATACAAAACAAAGTGCAAGCATCAGGAGAAGTAACAATAATGAGCGAACAAAAACACTGTGAATGTTAAGACAACAGTACACAATACAACATACATAGGAGATATGAATAAACAGGACAGAAGAACGAAACATTGCTTATTTGCAGTACGCACAGCAAAAGCAAATAACAAAGATATTGAAGCACTCACGCTCTGAGAGGTCAGAGCTCTAGCATTGACTCCAATTCTACTAAACTAGTATTGCCGAAGGATGCCGCTGTCCTCAAGGAATGATATCAAGGGAACAAGCGCTCGCTTTTGTAGTTCACATGTCGGCCACGGGCCTAAGAGCTTTTGTAGACTTAATGGTCTTTTGTCAAGAGCACTCGCGCGCCTTCTTCCTGATTCTGGTAAATATCTGTTATGCTCAATACTACTACAAAATAATACACTACTAGCAGCCAGCTACAAACCTATGTACACCTGTAAAACTCTGTTCAGAAACTCTCCAGGCTAGTGTTACAACAAATGTTTTGTCGTTGTGTCAAGTGCTGAGGGTCTCTTTATTCTGTGTGGTGCAGACGGATCCACGAGCTCATAGAGGCCATGACTTCCCGGTTTCCACTAGAGGCTCTGCGGCCGGAATCAAAGCGTCACAATGTTTTGAAGACATTTTTATCATTCCTCGACGACTGGGAGGCACTTGTAAAAAGTGGTTGTGGTTTTCTTAGTGCCTCAACAGCCACTGGTTTTCTTGTGACTATTTCCAGCACACTTCAACTGTTAACTTACCTGACAGAAAAGCTAAAGTATAAATATATGATGACTGCAAAGCTTAGCCAGGATCCTCTTGAGAATCTGCTTGGAATAATAAGGCAGTCTTCAGGATGTAACCAGCACCCTACACCAACCCAAATTTTAATTCTAGTTAATTGCCTTTCATTTTATGGGCTCATAAAATGTGTATCACAGGGCAACCATCCTGAGACAGTGCTAGATTCTCTGCTATATTTTGAAGACGGAGATGATGGAGCATGCCCAGATAAGCAGCCTTCAAATGCACTGTCAAGGCCCTCCGCACAAGAACATATTTCAACTTGTGTGCCTGCACATGACCACAATGAGCACGTAGCTAGAAGTGACAGTAGAGTTGTTTTCTACGTAGCAGGATATGTTGCACGGAAGTGTGTATTCAAGAGAAATTGCCAAACGTGCATAACGTTGCTCACAATGCAGTCTACCGATGATAACTTTTTTCTTGCAAGGCTGACAAAGTACCGCGACCACGGAGGACTGCTGTACCCATCGGCGCAGCTTTATGGCTTTGTTTTGAAGCTAGAAAACCTCTTCACAGAATGCTTTAGTTGCAATGAATTACATTCCGAAAGCATTCTTGATGTGTTGGAAGTGGTCAGAAGTAGACTGCAGAAAGAAGTTGGTTGCCCCGCTCACGCAGAAGGCCTCTCTGAGGAAATAATCAGGTTTTATTTGGTAACTAGACTGCACTTCTATGTTAAAGGAGTTAATTAAAAAAAAGCAGAAAAACGCGAACGGGCGAAGCACCTTAAACTGAGCCGTTGCTAACGCTGCTCTTAGTGCTAGAATAAGTTGGGAAAAAATAACAGGCTAAATTGTTTGGTTTATGGGGGTTTAACGTCCCAAAGCGACCCAGACTATGAGGGACGCCGTAATGAAGGGCTCCGGAAATTTCGACTGCATGGGGTTCTTTAACGTGCACTGATATTGCACAGTACACGGGCCTCCAGAATTTCGCCTCCATCGAAATTCGACCGCCGCGGCCGGGTGCGAACCCGCGTCTTCAAGGTCAACAGCCGAGCGCCATAACCACAGAGCCACCGCGGCTAGAGGCGAAATGAGCGAGTATAAATGTAAGCAGTGATGACAAGTCTGCCTCATTTTTTTTCAAATAGCAGTGGCGGCTGCATGGCTGTCCAAATAAATGTGAAGTTACTGTTCTGTCCACTCTTCGTGTTCAGCGCAAAACGTCAGTTGTAAATAATGTATATAACCTCCCCCCCCCCCCCCCTTGTACTTTCTCTCACTTACGTGTCTTCCTTCTACCTATCGCCTCCCTGGCCCTCTGTTTTCTGTGTGCTGCAGCTTGGCTCCTTGCGAATAAATATAATTGTCGCCGTCGAAACTTTTCATTCCGCGTTTGTCCCTGGCATGAATCAAATGCCGCTACACCACATGCTACTACTATTGACTTTGAGTATAAATGGAAAAGTTGTATGACCCCTCGGCGTGCAGTGCATTATAACTCCAGGGAAACATTGCAGGCACGAGTGACAATACGTGATCATCCCTGCGTACCAAACGTACTGATAAAAGATGCTCGTGTAACCCCTCATCAATGACCTTTGTGGACCATTGAGAAATAAATAAACATGTGCATATGCCAGAAATAAAGTTGCAATCAAGATCCGCTAAGCCATTTCGGCGACAGCCACGCGAATGTTGCGATAATAATTCAATTCGTCGGCGCGGCTACCACGGCTACTACGACGCCGGCCGAATGCGCCGCTCGTTTCTACCAGTGAACACGCCTGCAGCGCCACCACGCGCCGCCCCGCCCTGTCGACACTGGCGGGGTCACCCCGAGCGGGGCCTGTGAGCACACTACCGAGTATTCTAGTTCACTGTAGCAGCTACCCTCCGCGCGACGTCCGATCGGTAGGTGGCCATGTTGGAAAATACAACGAAGTCAGCTTCAAGCAAGCTCCTCAGCCGACTTGAAGTTGGACCGAACTAGGATCGAGCCAAGCCGGTCGCAAGTCGCACTTCAAGCCGAGTTTGGTTTATGAAACACGATGGAGCTCACTTGAGACCGATGGAAGTTAAGTTCGAGCCAAGTTACATTTCTGCATTCGGGGGTTAGACTGTGCTTCCCCACGCTCTACGTGAAAGCTTCTGCGAACTGCGGTGGGATCCATTCGCCCCCACGCTACCGCTGTGAAGTGCAGGTGACTGACCTTCGACGCTCTCAATGGGACCCCCTTCGGGCTATTCATCACTGAAGCCTGGACAGCGTGGACACTAATCTGCCAGAAGTGGCAAGAGTGTGTGGCTGGGGGCGGACCCGGAAGACTGGACACATGATCTACATCACAGTGATTCGACGCATTTTTAATTAACTAGATTCCCCAACTAGGGACCTGGGGACAGCGGACCCTATTTAAGCAGCGATCTGGCGTGTGTTCGCCAGCTCCCGATTCACTCTTTCGAACTTTGTATAAATGTAAATAAACCCTTCAGTCTCTTCTTCACCTCGAAGACCCTTCATCTCTTCGTCACCCCCACTACAGCAGTCTCCCGATCCGGAACCCAGCGACACCGACCTTGGCGAGAGACGGCACAGGCGAACCAGGGGCCCGCATCTAACAGCGGTCAAGAGACGCCAGAAGAACGCGCCGCACGACTCGAGAAGCGTCGTAACGAAGATCCAGCTAAAATAAGTCGTGCCACGTCCCGGAATGACTCTTAAACTGTGGAAGAGACCGGTTTGAGTTCTCGAGAGCGTTCTTGAGAGCTCGTGGGCTCCCGGGCCACGAGCTGGCTCGAGATCTCTATTTCCGAGCCGCTACAGGGCCCTTCGATGACCGAGGGAGCGGAGAGCGCATGCTAAAATATGTTGAGATCACGCAGCATTATAGATTGGAGCGTAGACTGGTACCCCCGCCAGATCCGAAATGAGACAACAGATAAGCAGTCGCGTGGAGGCGACTGCAAACTTATACGTACCCACACCAGGTTATGGCGAACCATGGTTCCCCGAGACCGGGAGCGATAAATGGAATCTTTGTGGCGCGAGAGAGACCCTCGACCACATAATATGGGAAAGCCCGTACTCTCCCTGGGGGGACGCACAATATAGAGAGTAGAGACACCTGGGAGACCGTGCTGCGCAGCTCGGACCCTGAGCTCAAGCTCCTGCTCGTCCAACAGGCTGAAGAGGCTGCTGGGATCCAAGACCTCCCAGCCTGCATCTGAGGCGGAGGCACCCGCTCCCTGACCTGCGTGTCGGGGGTGGGTAGATCGCCTTATCCGTTGGAAAATAAAGTTTAATCTTTATATCTATTCCGGAGCCCTCCACTATGGCACCTCTTTCTTCTTTTCTTCTTTCACTGCCTCTTTTATCCCTTCCCTTACGGCGCGGTTCAGGTGTCGGACGATATGTGGGACAGATATTGCGCTATTTCCTCCCGTCCCCCCCCCCCCCCCCCCCCCCCCGTCCCCCCGAGAAAAAAAAACAATTTCCAAACCAATTTTCATTTTTCTTCCTAAATAAGTTAGGTGTGGTTCAACCCAGCTGGACCTAGTAAGACGAGCGAAAGCTCTGACGCTTTTCATACCAGATTCCGCTTCACGGCGATGATACATCGTAGAAGCACTAGTTCCGACACGTTGCTTATCTATGGCTTTGTTTGAAGTTGCTGTTGGTGCGACTGAAGGAAAGATGAAAAGGAAATTGCACGGGCCTGACCACTGGCTCAAGCTGAGCCACAATCGCTGCCACGTGCACGCATTATAGGATAGTTAAGAGATGTGAGAGGAAAGACTGAAAGAAAAGACGCGCGTTGGTGTATGGATGGATGGATGGATGGATGGATGGATGGATGGATGGATGGATGGATGGATGGATGGATGGATGGATGGATGGACACAACTTTATTTATTAGACGAAAAAAAAGAAATCCTCCAGAGTGGTCCAGGGGTCCTCGGGCTTGAGCTTCACATAAAGCCCGATCCACCAGCCATTTCTGGCCGGCGGGCTGAGCGGTCTGTAAAGCAGCTTTCCAGGAAGAATAAGTGGGATTTGGGATGGGAAGGGGGGGGTACTGCCTGTGGGGAAGGAGATTCATACAGGTAGTGGAAAAAGTGTGGATTTGGGGCGCGTTGGTGGTGGTGCTGAAAAAAAAGTCGCCGCCACTGACGGGAAGACGTTGAAGTATCGAGCGTTAGCTGTTTGGTTTAATGGAATTGATATGAATGAGATTAAAGTTAGGTGCACCAATGGAAATACGAATTTGTACGTTTATTTTCCCACATAATAAAACACACTCACAAACATTTCACTTTTACATATTGCAATCAGCTGTCACACACATCACTGCTTAACGTATTCTTCACTGGCACCTTCATCAAATTCTTCGCTTGATTGGTTAACGAACTGTCTTCTTCCATAACACTTTCGTCGTTATTCAAGGATTCACATTGTTCTTCTCGGATCTTCTTAATTATCACAAACACCATACTGTGATCAGTGAAGTAGTTAGGTATGGAAGTTATTCGGCCACGACGAATTCCGCCCCTTCCAACAAAGAGCTATCTTGAATTATCACGTCATAGTCACGTGGCGGCGTAAGTCGGCCACTATCTTGTATGAGTTAATGACGTCCTAAATTCATTGCCCTTATTGGCCGGCATCTTGGATTTATAAGTGACCTCGCCAATCAATCACCAATTGGATATATCAGTGAGGTCGCCAATCAATCACCAATTCGATATAGTAATGACGTCACCAATCAATCACCATTTGGGTTGCTATATCGACTTACTGTGGGGGCTGCTATCTTGAATTCCTCGGACAGAAAATTTCACGCCGAAGGGTAAGGGCTATCGTTCGCTTTGCAAGGGTGCCTCCTCACAGTGAGGGAGCACCCAAGTGCTTCGCAGGGGCTTCGCCCCCTCCATTTATATCGTTGGCAATAAAAGTTTCTACCATCACTATCACTTCTCTATGGACACCTCAACCGCGCTGTGAGGGAAGGGAGGAAGTAGGAAGTGAAAGAGGAAAGAGAGAGCGGGGACGTAGTGTAGGGCTCTGACATCGTGCACTGACATCGCACAGCACACCGGTGCCTTTTGCATTCCGCCTCCGTCGAAACGCGGTCGCCACGTCCGGGTTCGAACCCTGCTAGTCCGGCTCAGTAGCCGAGCGCCCAGCGTAGAGAAATGCTTTCAAGTCCGCAAAACATCCTACGTGCTATCCCCAGCGTGTCCCGTTTGTCGGCGCCCGCATCATCAAAGCACCGCTCATGCAAATGCGCGCATGAACGCGTAGAGGCACGAGTGAGCCTGCGCGCAGGAAATCATGCAAGTTCGCCGAATGAGAGAGACAGATAACGAGACGAAAAGAGAAAGCGAAGACAGCGCGGCGCGCACCGCTCAAGCGGCTTCCTTTTAGCGGCGAGCTGCCAATGGCGACCAAAGTGGGACACCCGAAGCGTGAAGGCTCACTGGCATGGTTGCGAAAAAAAAAAGAAAAAAGCCCCTGCGCCTTGCTGCCAGGGATCCAGGACTTCCTGGCACGGGCGCCCCGAACATGTGGCGAAAGAAAAAGCACACAAACGGAGAAAGGACGCCGTGCCATGCTTGCTTTATTTCTATTTTTGTTGTGGTTTTTGAGATCACCATTCTCGTTTGCTCTTATATATATGTAACGCGTTGCGTGAACGTGAAGCGCGAAATCTGGGCGGCGCGCTTATAATGGTTGAGCGACGCCTCGAATGCTCTTTTCCGCACGAAGTTCTCAAGTTGTTTTTATATCTTTTAAGCAGTGTGTAAATTTGCAAGTAAATAAATAAATAAATTAAAAAAAACACGCAGAGCAGCTGTGCCATTCAGGTTAATGCATAAAGAGCACTGCAGAAAGAGGCAGTAATTACAAATTGGCTGTTAGCGCAGTTATAACAGATACGTGAACGACATAGTTACGACTTTCGAAGTAACTTTTCCGGTGCTGTCTTAATCATTTGGTGCTGCCAATTTTTTCGTTAAACAACGTTTAGATACCGGGGCGCATAACATAAAAAAGGAATATCATGACATGTGATAATTTGGCCCATTAAGCGAAAATAATTATATTTTATACATATCACTACAATTTCATCATTGGAAACCCGCCATTTGAACGCAACAAAATGGTCTACTCTGCACAAGAAAGAAAGAAAGAAAGAAAGAAAGAAAGAAAGAAAGAAAGAAAGAAAGAAAGAAAGAAAGAAAGAAAGAAAGTGAAACGAGTGCGAAAATCAGCGGGGGTAGCGAGCATGTCTTGCTTACTCTGTGCTGCTCACCTTTCTAACTGCTGCTAGACAATTATGCTGCCAATTCGAAATTAATTGCGTATGCGTACTTCTGATACACGTGCATTTCCTCTTTCTTTAAATCATATTATAGCTAGGCCTGACTGCGCTTTACGGAGCTGTTTTGTGAGCATCTGCTTTAATCCGCGAGCACGAACTTTGGCTCTATTGCAAATGAGTTCGACTAAAAGGCTAAAAAGATCCCAGAATGCGTGCGAACTCGAGTTCAACCTCCGCGTACGTCGCGAAGGATGTCGTGTGACGACAACGTCACGGGCAGTGCCCCGGGTATCCGATTGTTCAGAATTCAGAGTTGTTGCTATGGGCTTTACCAGCAACCCATAGTCTCCTTCCTCTCCCCAGAAAAATACAAACTGGCGCGTATGTGCGTTTAACGACTATCATTCATCATGGCACACACGCACATGTCTGCAGACAATGGGTTTAACCCCTTGCTGACAGCCTCTCCGCGCGCCACAAAAATAAACGCATGTTCCCCACAATTAAAAGCAAAGACAACTCTAAAAGCAAAGACAACTCAAGTAACACAAACGTATAACAGTAATCTGGTGATCCAACGGTTTCATATTTAAACCTAGTGGACTCCTCTCCATTTTCTGTTTTTGTTTTTCTCAATGCCATTTCTTTTGCTTTACTTCTCGCTATTTTCTTTTCGTTCTCCAGGAAAAATACACGAAGCGGCATTACATAGGCACGCTACCGCTGACACGAAAGCAAAAAGGCCAACAAACGCACCGCCGCTGCGCCGATTTAGCAGGAAGCTGGTTGAACGGTATACCGAAACCAAAACTAGGTCGCTGAAAGCGAAAAAAATTGCGAAGCTTTGTCAATAAATTTCTGTGTGCATATCGTTGCTCATAAAAGTAAGAGAATCTTTATCGGTATTCTCAGTGTTCCGAGGACAGCATCCCAAGGAGTTTTGACCTCGCTAGCTGTTTCGCGACATTTCACGCCGTCTCGCCTTTTGGCGGTTGCAGCGTTTCTCACGTGTAAATGCTGATATTTTTGTGTACGCTGTGGGGGTTTCATGTTGATCCGTCTGAGTGCGTCCTCGCCGCTGCAAATTGACTGCCATTGAACGGAATCTTATCATCGGTGAAATTTTCAAGTTGAATACTCGTTTGGTGACCAACTTCAGTCGCCGTGCTCTGCCTCGGAGTGTCTCGCAGCCAGCCATCGCTCTTTGTATTTTGTGCCATGGTGGTATCAGCTGGTGCTCTTCTGTACTACCCCACGAAACGTCGTGTAGTGTGACCCGTCCAGCTTTTTGCGCCATCGTTCGAATATCTTCGCTTCAAAGTGACGCCAGCGTGTGGCTAAACGTTCGTCAGCTTCACCGATGAAGCGGAGAAGGTGAGCAGATTGGCTTCTTTCTGCTTGTCCTTGTCGCTACTGTTAATGCACGCATGCCAGCCGTCGTACGTAAAATGGGAAATGGTGCTTGAGCCATGCTGTGATTCTCGGGTGTCATTGTAATGCTTAGCTTGATCGGCTTCGGTTGCTGTCAGCTGCTCTTTTGTCGTTTTTTGCTTTTTGTTTGGAACGAGGTGAGAGTCTTTCGCAGTTGCGCGGTACTTGAATATTCAGAGTTCTCTTATCTACTGTTGTCTTCCGTGCTAACTGATCGACAGTCTAGAAAGTGTGGAGCCGAGCCTTGGACATTGGCGCAGAAGTCTTGTCTCGACAACGATGTGTAGTTTCTTTCTGGTGTGTAGATATATGCTGATAGTGTAAGAGGGCAGTGTTAGAGCAAAGTGGCATTTTTGCAAGCCCGCTGGTCGTGCATGTGCAAAGCGCGGATCATTGCCATTTTGCATGCTTCGAATGCGCCCTAAAACGATCATCACTGTACTTGGATAGCGTTAGTAGTTGGGGCAGTAGATTGAAGAGCCGTAGTTGCGCTCGTTTGATCGTTTTCATCTGCGTTTAATTTGTCCTTTCATCATTGCAATCCATCTACGCAGGTGATACGAGGTTACTGCTGCTGTGAGCCTTCTGAGACGGCTGTAATTTGTGTAAGTTCTGTCATTTAATTGCCTTCGTAGCTCCTTTCTCATGGTGTGTATTTTTTTGGCCTGATTTTTAGTGCGTTTGCATAGTTTCTGAAATACTTTCAGACAAGCACCTTTTTTTAATGATTATTATGTTATGATGCCGAGTGTTCAATTTATTTCTATGGGGGATTACTGCCACTAGTGCAGCCTAATTGATAACCATTTTTACTCGTATGAACTCTGTGCATATTACACATGTTTGTGTAACACATTGGTGATGGATGATTAAAGTAACATTTGTCTTCTGTTGCCGGCAACATTTTCCAGTGGCTAAGCTTACTTCAAGCACTATCTTGCTGAAAAAAAAAACAACTCAGTTCTTGCTTCAGTAATGTTAGCGTCAGCAACAGAATTTCCTGGAAACCTAAATCATATCCCTTGAAATTTGTATGCTTTAATTCATCAGGTGCCGGGGGGTATGCTGTAGTGTCCTGTGTTTATAAATGATTCCCGCCCAGCTAATTTACTAAATATTCCGTGGAAATCATTTTGTTTATTGACAGTGCTGTTGTGCTCTATGCTTCAAATTTGTGGTGCTGCTGTTTTATGTATATAAAATGCAAACACTATGTAAATGCACAGCAACATGTAAAATGCTGTGCATCATTTTTATTGTTTTTATTCATAATCTTAGTTACCAACCTACGTTGTATGCAATACTTGTTTTTCAACCTGTAAATTCGCGCATTTCTTGCAACTTGATTCTGCTCAGATGCTTCATCCTTAATATGATGAGTACTTTTTTTTTCACTGTGGCTTCCTTTTTTCCTGTTTTGCGAGACCCTAGTGGCACAAATATATAAACTCTTGCTCTGCTTCTACCACCTGAATAAGTGGTATTTTTGACAGAGGCTGTGTTATTACTTCATATGGCATGGAAGCAGTGGCACATTTCGATTCACTTTGGATGAACAGGGAAACTGTGGCCCAAAATTTTGGCGTTGGCAAAAGACAGGTGCAAAACACTGCACCCATGTGATCTTTTATTTCAGATTAGACCGTGATTAGTAAAGAACGTTTGTAGCTGTTTCTGCTAGTGGCGCATTAGTCAGTATGTACTGTTTCATGAACATACAGCAGAGGTTTCACGCAATGTTTAGAAGTCACCTGCGGGCCCTTTTTTTGGCCATAGAGAATGTTCACTGTGGGCGGCGCACTGTTGATGCAGGCACCGCCGTGAAGTGCGTGTGCGCTCGTGGGCCTTGGAATGACCTCTGTGAGCCACTGGCAGATCGACGACATTGACGATGCTTTGGCTGCGGACTTTGACGGCAGCCTCTCTGGCCTGGGTATGGAACTGGGCACCGCATCGTTCAACATGAGGTGGGTCGCTGCACAGTCCGGTTCAGTGTGGAAGGAAACGCCCAATTGGCACTTTAAGACCAAATTTGAATTTACTTTGCGGAGCACGAATGAGTAGTGAGGCTGATTTGTCCGCTTAAACGCTGCTTAATGTATTAATTTTTTTAGTCCATCCTCAAAGGGACTCTGACGAGGAATCACAGTACGCCCGTATGTTATAGAGTGCTGTTTTCCAGTGACAAAGTGGCTGCTACAAGAGCGGAGCTTGTATCAGCTAGAAAAGATCGTAAAATACAGGTATCGCTGCTATCAGCCGTCATTGCGAGTAAACTGTGGTGACGTCAAGGCAGTTTTTTTTTTCCACATGGCTCTCTGAGACGAGGCTGTAGTACCATTCACTTCCAAATGGTTGGTCTTCATGTTGGCAGTATGACTCAAGTAAAGGAAAAATAGGAGGCAGGAGCAAAAAAGTTCCACTTCTAAATCCAATTTTCGCAGCAATAAATGTGCCTTTCGATGCCGCAGGAACATCAACGCAGCCAGAAAGAGGGTGAAAATTCATTTTTTTACTTTGAACAAAAACTTGACTGAGTTGTCTTTGGTATCCCATTGAAGGAGTCACGGTTTTTGCTATGAATAAGGAGTTCCCTTTCATATCGCATCGGTCTATACATTTCTGTTTGTGCTGCCATTCTCATGGCAACTAGCTCTTTGTTGCTCAATGCTTACCTGTCTCTACAGGCTGACAGTGACCTTTCTGCATGTCTTTTTTTTCTCTGCTTTATTTTTTCAACCTCAAGGAGGAGTGTGAATTTAGAGCATTGAAGCAAGAATGCATTTGTGTTACTTTTGTGTTTGAACAATTATTTTTGTCAATCAGTGCCTCCAATAATGTTGCGGTTTTCTGAAAGTCCATTTGGATTTTTTTGCCCTTATTTAGACCAGTACTGGTGCGTGCATGGCACTATCTGTTCTTGGCTTATCTCTTTCTCTTTGGCTTGGACAAAGATGGAGAAGTACTGAGCTTTGTAAAGAGAGGTGGCGGTGTGTTTTTTTTTTGACTTGAAGGTGTTTGCAATCCTAAGTTGAGAAAAGTGATCCGATTATGTAGATGTGTTTGTATGGCATTTACCTGGATTTTTTTTTATTTACTTAGAATGCTAGCACTCGAATCCATAAAGCAGGCGTGGTTCTTTTGGATGCACATGCCATTGGAAGATATAATGCCACAGCTGTAAATTGGGAAACCTGATTTGCACAAATTTGCACTTCTTTCGTATCTTCTACCCAGGCTACCTAGCCCAAAGAGCTAATATGCATTTGCTAGTAGAACTGTTTTCTCTGAAGAACAGTGAAGTTAATTTCAACTATAGCTGTTTGCAGCAGTATGTGGTGGTGTGGCCATTTAGTCAAGCTTTTCAAAACTTAGACAGAGCTGATTCTTGTGTCCATCGGGTGTACATATTGACAAGGGCCTCTCGCGGGATAAGACAACGATATCAGAAGGGGACTGTGCTTGTCTTCTGCTCACTGTTTGTCGCCTTTTGACGTTTTTGTCTTTTCTCACTGTAGCATGTTTTCAGAACCTGTTTTTTTTTTGTGAAGTGATGCCTGGTGTCTCCATAATCCTGAACATAAACGACGGTAAATGATGTGACACTTTGCATGTCATTTCAGTTATGTTCGCATAGTGAGGGCAGCTAATGTTGACAGTATGGCTGTTTCAAGCAAACAGCTTTGGTCACAGTAAATACTGTCTGCAACTTGCCTGTCAACTTTATCATGACATTAATATGCATCCTGTCACTGGTTGCTTGGAGAGCACATTGAATACAATGCATTCTATTGAGATGTCTTGTAAACAGTTTTTCCCCCTCATTAAAACATATGCTTGCATTATATTCCATTAGTAATTAACTTCCTTTATCTTTGCCTGTATTTCTCTCTAAATAAAGCAATAAGAAGAATAGCATTTGGTGAGTAGTGGATGCAGTCTAGACACTGACATTCAGTTTCTGTGAGTATGTAGATGGCATTTGAAAAAATTTTCAATTTTCGTTTAAACAGCGTCGCCACCACAGGGCTGTGGCATTTTTTTTTTGTGCAATATTCCTTAGTGCCAGAGTACGATTTGCATTACATCAGACTTTGCACATACCATTTGCCTAAGCTGAACATTCGTTTTGTTGCACAGTGATACAATGATATAGAGTCTTTCTGAAATGGAACATGGTAGTGCTGTTGTTTTACTGCAAAGGAGTAGCCTAGTTCGACTTGTCTATTTTGCCACTTTGAAAATCTTTTGTCTTATGATGTCATAAATGTTTCATTATTCAGCAGGACTGTTGTCTTTCATGATTCAGTTTCCTTATCATGTTTGTATAAGAATACCTTTTTTCAAGGTACTGCAAGATTTTTTTATGGAGCTTCAGAACCCTATAAACGTGTTGTTGGACTACTTTAAATGTTTGCAGAAAGTTAGGTTTTGGATGGGGTGCAGTTTTCTCATGTGATTACTGAAAAAATTCTGAATTGTAACTTACCTGCGTAGCATACCGCATATTATGTCTTGTGGCTTATTTTCTCTTGTTAGGCGTAATGAGTCACGAATGCGTGAGACATCATTGTTGCAGAGCCAGGTTGAGTTCACTGCATGACAAAGGCGTTTCTGCTTAGTCTCGTCTCCAATTCATCTCTTGCCTCGTTTCATTCACTGTTAGCCCAGTCCTGTGCCAGCCATGGCCAACTTATCTCAGCCAATTTTCTAGTTTTGTCTCTCCACCACCCATGACTAGGGTGCCTTCCCTGTAGTATTGCTATGCTGTCCAATCAAGCCACTAGTTGTCAACTTGTGTGCATTGTATGCTCTCGAATATTGTCTACACATGTTTGTTCTTTATCCCACGCTCTTCTCTTTACATATTAATGTGGTCATGTTGTTCCCCATGGGCCACTGCTGTGTTCTTACTTTCCTTTTAAGCCTTTTTTGTCAATTTCATAGTTTTGACCCCATAGCTAAAAGAGTGATGGCAAAATGCAGCTGTTATGTACCTTTCTCTTGAGGGACCTTAGTAAGCTGCTCTCGTTCATATCCTTAGAGTGTACGCTAAATGCGTGAAATCCTTAACTTAACTGTCCTGGTTATTTCTTTCGCGTGGTCTAAAACTAGGGTTACTGCTATGCATGGATTGATCTGCGGATGTACTCCGTCAGTATTCCCAGTACAACACTGCCTACTATGACCTGTTCCCAGAATGTTGAACATTACTTTAGCTTTCTTTATATTCGTGTTTTAATCTGTCTTTATAGTTAATCATGTGTTGTAAATCATACCATGGATTACTTTACAGGACAATGTCGTCAGTTAATCTAAAATCGTTACGTGTTCCTCTATTGACTCTTGTGCCAAATTCTCTCTAGTTCAACCCCCTGGATACTGCCTGTAGGCTTGCTGTGAACAACAACAGAGTGATTGTGTCAATTTGCTAGACACCGCTTGTTGTGGCTACTCTATCATTTTTCTCAAAGGAGCACTGGGTCGTCGTGCAGTCCCTGTGGGTATCTTGTGGAATATTTACATGCACTTCTTCCACTCCCTGGTTCTAGTATGCCTAGCCAGCTGTTGATGTTCCACATAGTCGGATGGTTTTTCGTAACCTGTGAAAGTCATATATTGAGACATAATATTTTGCGTATTTCTCTGTGACGTTATAAAATGCCCGTGATCTCTTGCTGAATACCTTTTTGCAAAAAACATCCTGTTCTTTGGGTTGAATCAGGTCTGACATAGTTCTGGTTCCTTCAGTCATTACCTTGAGAAATGTCTTGCAGGGGATGGAGTGCAGGCTGATTGCTGCGTGCAGAAATACTGTTCAGTAAAAAAGCCGGAATGCCGAAATGTGCTTGCACATTTCCGCTTTTCGCATTTGAGGTGCCACTGGGCAAGACTCAAATGGGGCTGTTAGTTGCTGCTTCATTGCTGGTGATGGGTGTTGCTGTTTCGTTGTCTTCAGCACTAGGAATAGAAAAAGAATGCTTTTGGTCACTGTACTTGTATTCCTTAGTTCAGACCTGCTTGACGGAAGCCAACACTCACTGAAATCAAGGAATGTAGGGGATGTTTTCTTGTTTTTTAATTTGTGGTGTTCATCAGTGGGAGATTACTGGGTAGATATTTTAAAGGTAAATCATTAGAAAGCAGAACAAAAAACAACCACATGTCACCGGTGGGATCCAAACCCACGACCTCTGAATTTTTGCGTCTGGTGCTCTACCAAGTGAGCTACAGCAATGGCTTTCTAATCTTCTGCTTTGGGGGTATTTATGTGTAGTGTAAGCTAACCTTGAGAGTGGCCACCAGTGCCACCTTCGTCCATAGCGGCAGACGTAGTGCATCCTCTATTACTGCGAGTGCCACACAGGAACGTGATAGAACGCTATGGGCGGAAGCTGGGCGAGAACCCTCTTATGCTACCTATGGCATCAAGACTGCCAAAATCGAGGCTCTCGTAGCTATTGAGGAGTCAAGGGAAGGGAAAAGAGGGGCCCGTTATGACATACATGAGGGAAGCCAAAAGCCACTGAAACCAAGGAGCATAGGGGTTGCACTTGTCAGTGAGCTTAATACACAATGGTAGTGCGTAAGTGCAGCCCCATGGGCATAAAATCCACGCTGGTACGAGCAGTGTATTCTGCAGCCGCTGCCAGGTCTAACTTTGGAGCTCAGACTGGCTTGGTCCACTCATTTCTTGCATTCTTTGTAACACTAAAGTGCGCTGCAACCAAGTCACCTCTGCTACAGGCTAGGATTTGCCTACCGTTGTATGTGACACTCTATTGCTGAACTTTAGTGCTGTGAAAAGTAAAAGACCCACATGGCACAAGTATGTCTTTCTGTTATGGGATCAAGTGCAGTAGATTCCCTTCAAGACGAACTTCAAAGGATCATGAGAATTAGTTTGTCTTATTGGAAGTAGTTCCGTAAAGGCTATGTCAGCATGCAGGGTATGTCCGAATATTTGTTACATGAAAATGGTGAATAAAATTACCATGCGATGAGAAGATAATTGCTAAGTGAGCATTTATTGCACTGCGCCTGGAGTGAGCTGAAGAAGGCATAGAACAAGCTCATGTCATCCCTCTTGAAAAAAGAATTCATATTTTCTATTTTCTGCTGTTTCATTTTTCTCTGTTCCGTAGTGACCTCTATTTGTGGTACTTTTCTGTACTTGCATTTTTTCCGGCTTTGAGCATTCCGAAGGTGCCCACCTGGCTAGGTGTGCGGTACAGGGTTTGAGATTTCTTTTTTACTCACTCTGCATCGTATGTATTGCTTCTGTAGTGTGCCCATTGCCAGCTCTACGAGCAGGCCCACCACACTTTTTTCCGTCCACTGCAGGTGTCACACACGATACGCCTTGTCAAGTTGTGACGACGCGTCGATTGGAAAACTTCCTAAAACCCCAAGTTTGCGATCAGGTGCACCACCTCATGCCATTTCATTCGCCGGAGAAACTTATGGCAAGTCGCGTGACGCGAGCGCAACTTACGAGATCTGGTCATGTCAGGTCTCCGTGCCGTGCGCAGACAGGTGTGATGGTGCCCTGTTTTACCCGCAATTTGAAGAGCTCCTGCAAGAATGCTTCCGCACTATACAGCGCACTCCTGGAAGAAAGATTCGTGCAGTGTTGCGCGAATTTGCAAGGAAGCCTTCTTGCTGGAGTACGGCTTCTTGTGAGTAATTTATTCTCCTCTTGCTTGCGGCAAGAGAGTGCCGCACAGACCTCCACAAGTACCATCGATGCAGTTGCCGTGGTTTGCAGTCATGGGAAAGTTCGTTTTTTTTAACCAATGGGACACACAAAGCGGTTTGTCATAAGTGCATTTTTGTAGCGATAGCTACATTACGGTAGCATTTCGAGCCTTCAGCATGGCGGCCACCATGTGGCTGCGCCACCACGCTCTCACATGGTTGGTCACGTGGTGCAGAGCAGCTGCCGGTGGCACGGCGCCGTGGTCGATCACGTGGTTCGTCACGTGACCAAGTTCCACTCGGCCAGCTGTAGCTATCGCGTCACTTCAGGTTTAACCAGAGCTAAACAGCCGCCATTTTTTTTTTTTTACGTTGAGTCTATGGGGAACCAGCCAAAAGTTCTCAGTTTATTCATCTTATCCGAGAATTGGTCTTAACCAAGTTTGCCTTTACAAGAGTCTCACGTACCGGATTAGCGTTGTTCCATGATGAAGCGAGCGATGCACAATAACAGGAGCCCAAGACAAAGGAAGACACACACATGCTGCAGTTAAAAGTAAATTTATTGAGGGAAAAAGTGCTTTTGTATATGCACACCGATAACAAAATGGCCCAACAAAAGCCAGTGCAAAAAATGATCTTCACTCCTCACTAAAAACTTTAACCACAACTGAGCAAGCCTAATTCCTCATTTGATAAAACACTGAAGGCTGGCTGACTCAGAAAGGGCCTTCGTTTCTAATAAAGAAAGCCCCCTTTATCTCACGTGCAAGCTAATCTCTATGCTGGAAAGGAATGCACATATTGAGTGCACTTATCAGATAACAATATCAGATAACGGGCACACTTATGTTTTAGGCAATGAACAACTAAGTTTGATTCCCTCCGTTGTGTTTTGATATGTGCATTCACTTCAAGCATAGAGATAAGCTTGAGACCGCAGCGGTGGCCAAGTGGTTGAGCATCCACCTCGCATGCGGGAGGTGCGGGGTTCGATCCCTAGTGCCGCCGGGTACCCACCGGTGATACAATGGGCACAAGCTTTCCCCTGGTCTGGTGCTCGGCCTATTTAGGGTGAAATACTTGGGAAATGGGTCTTCGACCCCACCTTGAGAATTTGAAAAATACCTTGTGCCATGGCGCTCTTTGGCCATAGATGCTCTTGCGCCATAAAAATCCATCATCATCATCAGATAAGCTTGAGATAAAGAAGGCTTCTTTTTTTATTAGAAAAGAAGGTCCTCACAGTGTCAGCCAGCTTTTAGTGCTTTTATCAAATGAGGAATTATCCTACTTGGATGTGCTTCAAGATTTAGTGAGGTGGTGAGGGTCATTCCTCACATTTCGTTTTGTTGGATGGTTTTCTTATGTGTGTGTGTGTATGTATAAACACATTTTTTTCATCAATAAATTGCAGTTGTAAGTTCAGCACATGTACGTCCTCCTCTTTTCTGTCTTTCTCTGCTGTTGCTTCACCATGGTGTCTTGCTGCCGTGATGGTGCTGCGTGTGGCCCCTCATGCTGTGGCATTGCCATCGTGGTGACTGGTTCACCCCCCCCCTCTTGCAGCGATGCCTTGCTGGCCCTGCCTAGCCTCTCAGCAGTGAAGCAAGAAATGCCTCGGGAGAACGGCTACGCATTGGCCGATGCCCTCAGGGCGGGTCCTGCTAGGTGAGTGGAATCGCTTTCGCTCTCACCTTCAGTGTCACCACCCGGACTCGAACCACTCGCGGTAGAAGGAAATGTTCCCCCCCCGCCATTTCCCTTCACCTGGCGAGTGCCACTACGTGACCGCACCAGGGAAGGCATAGCAGGCTCCTTAGACGTTGCAGTGTCGAAGGATGTTGGCATGCCTTGTGTTTCATAATAGACTTCTGAAGTTGTCTGCGTAGGGACTTCGGCAGCACTATTGACCGCAAGGTACAAAAAAGCACTGACAGTCACTTCTTTGTATGGTTTCATGGCAAGGCGAATGTGAACTGCAAAATGCGAATTTTTTTTTTCTTGCATTCTCTGTCAAGTGTACTGAATTGCTAGAAGTAGTGCAAAAATACATGAACAAATCATTCATTTTGTCTTTTCCCTTTTTTGTGCATGTGTTTTGAGCTGGTTCCAAGATGTTCATATGTACCAACTCACCCACACTGCAGTTTTTACTGGGTGCCAACTAGTTAGGTTAGACACGACACTTGTGGGGGCTGTCCTAATAAGGTGGTCACATATTTCTGTTGCTGTCTTCAGCAATCTGTGATGGAATGTACTTTATAGACCAACCCCAACCTATGGCATAAGAAGATACGGTGGTGCTGCTGTCACCAGCTGGGCCGACTGGGTGTAAAGATTTATGTTCTATGGGAATACATGTAAGCAGGTGTTTTGAAAGTAGTTTTTTGATTTCACAGTGCACCTATGATGTGGTCCCGTAGTAAGGTAAAGCCGAGTACATCCTAGAACTGCACATGAAAGTATGAGACACCATTTTAAAGGCGATTTATTTTTAAAACAGGGCAATACATGCACGTAAGAGTCGCCCCTCGCGGGGGTACCAGGCAGGAGTGCGATGCATAGAAACATATGTAGGCAAAACTTTCGGAAGTATTTTTCTCATTTCACTCAGTATCAATGGAGACAGCTGTTCATCAACAGTTGATGAGCACTTTGAAGAAGGTGACAAAGTATGCTACATCATTTTCGAAGCTATCTTTTTAAAGCTCGGCTGTATATGTGTGTTCTAAAGCTACCCCCACCCCAAATCCCTCCCCTCAAGCTACCCACCCAAAAGCTGCATACCTCCAAAAGGTGCTCTATCCGCTCGGTGTTACTTCGAATTGTGCAAACTTCTCCTTGTAGAGTCCGACATGCTGCATGGGCACTACATTTCCTTGCAAATACAGAGAAGATGAGAAACTTCAAAGCTTAAAGTGCAGTTTGTGTGCAGTTATGTTATTTTTCCTCATTGGTGGGGCTGTCACTTATATTACTGTGTTGAAAATTTTCTAGAGTAGAGTCATGACTTGCTCTCTATCAGGAATTTTTCAGTGGTAGTCCTTTCGTGAATACAACTGACACCTAGCGAAAAAGATTTAATAGTTCTGTGAATTGATAAATTGATTTGTGGCCTTTCTTTGCGACTTTTGTTATCAATCAGTAGGTCGAGTAGCATACAGCTGAAAAGAGGCATTAACCATGGCAGTTGCACTGAGCTAACCTGAGAGTTTATTAAAAATGAGCTGCACTGAAACACAGAGAGAGTCTGAATCAGATTTAAGAACTGGGCTAGTTCGTGCATCTTGCTACGGGGAAAACAGCATGAAAGAGTGGCTGATGACAGAAAAAATTCACACATGTGAATACTTACAGCTTACATTTCGTCCTATTGTGAAAAAATATATTCACAGAAAGACTGCGGGTGTCCAAATTTAAAAGACAACCAAGATGTATACAGTGAAGAACTTAAAGTACGTGCATAATTTTTAAATGAATATTTTAGGGGTACGCAAATAGCCACGGCTTCACGTACAAGCAGGATATTTTTTGCTGTTCAGCTGTTATTGAATTAAAACATTTCATACCGAGTAGCTTCGAGCATTGATTTAGGGCAGAATATCTGAGCTTATTGCGACTATTTCACCTGAATTTTTTTCTTTCGATGGAGGTCACCAAGTTTGCATCAGCAACATTATGTGTGGTGTTATGAAAGTACAGTTGGACCCCGCAACAGCAAAGTCCACTTCAACAAAATTTCCACTGCAACAAGGTACTTTTGATTTTTGGTATCTGCTGAATAAAAACTGTCACATGAAAGTGCTGCCCAGAATGAATAACTTTGTGTAAGTTGTTTTTCTACAACAAAGATTTCATGAAGCAGAAAAAAATTTGGGTAAAGTTGTACAAAGAGTTCTTGCAGAAAGGGTCCGTGCCTCTTTCCAGGAGTTGAGCCGGACGAGATTTTCAGTCGTCAGCTTGGTGCCAGTACAAATGTGAACACTGGCGACTGGCCAAGTGCTGACAGGTAATTGTACCATAAAAGTGCCCGCAGAGAAGGCACGTAGGTGAAGACACCTTGCAGCACTCATGAACTACACTGAACGCTTTGAAGTGTTCGGATTGATGAACTTTGCTCTTCTTGATCGCACTTTGTAATATCCATTTTGTAGGATGTTCAAAGTTGACCTCTTTGCTGTCCAGCATATTTTTAACAAAGTGAAGAAGTATCCCAGATGTTGCAAACAGCTGGGTTGCGGAGCTGTGGGAGGGTGTCAGTTAGGACTGAATTTGGGCCACCCAAGACAGTGCAGCCTAATTTGAAGCCGCAGGTCATTGACACAAACCTAGGGGCTGCCACTGTAAAGCTAGTTGTGAGGTTACGCAAGCTAACTGGGGTGGCTACAGTTTTTTTGTTGTTTTTTTGTGGTGTGCAAAAGCATTGAATTCGCATCAAGGTTGTGCTACCAATCAAAATGCAGCAAATGGCAAACAACAATGATCAATTTTAATGTACTGGCGGCACAGCATCGCAATTCTGCAACAACAAATTATTGCATGGCTGGATTCATCTCTGCAGCCCTACTCATTCTCTTTTTGTGTGCTGTAGACTTTCGTTTTGCAGTCCATTTGTTCAGTTATTATTATTGTGAAGACAAGCACTGTCACATTCATTTTCAGCATTTTCATTCACTTCCATAAACAGCCTTACAGGCTTTAATATGCATTCATCAGAAATTCTGTGCATCTTACCTTCTCTCTTTCTTTCCCTAGCTTTGAGAAACAGGGCCTCGCACTTAATACAGTAGAACCCCGCTATAGTAAACTCGGTTATAGTAAAAACTCCTGTTCATTTTTTTCGGTTATAGTAAATATTTTTTGAAGAAACGGCTATAGTAAAGAGCGTCTGGCCATGGCGATGTACTTCCCGCGCACCGATGGCACCGCGGCACGGGCGAAGTCTAGTGTCGCGAGGCATAGAGATACCAAATACGATAAAACGGCGCTTTTTGAGGTGACTTCACCACGAAGCTCCACAGCTGCGAGGGGAAGCCAACTTTTTGACGCCCTTGAGGCCGTGAGGCAAAGCTGGCTTAGAACCAAGAAAGAAGACAGCGCAGACTCGCTGAGAAAGCAAAGCCAGCAAAAGTGCAGCGAGGACTAGAAAAGGGAATAAATGGGCGTGCGTTCGTAGCACGGCAGCGCGAAGCACAGGGAAGGAGCAGCAAGGAGCGGAGGCGTGGCGGTACTGCGTGGGCGGTTCTGTTTCTTAACTACTCCCTCTTAATTGACGCTGAAGTCACAGAAGACGATACCGTGACAATGGAAAGCTTTGGTTTTCACATGAAATCAAACTCGCTTTATTTTTGTAACCACATTGTATTCGTCTAAATATGGTACTTCCATAAGGCACAAACGATGTCGTAGCCGCCGCGGTGGCTTAGTGGTTATGTTGCTCAGCTACTGAGCCGAAAGACGCGGGGTAGATCCCGGCCGCGGCGGTCGCATTTTGATTGAGGCAAAATGCTAGAGGCCCATGTACTGTGCGGTGTCAGTGCTGCACGTCAAAGAACCCCAGGTTGTCGAAATTTCCGGAGCCCTTCACTACGGCGTCCCTCATAGCCTGAGTCACTTTGGGACGTTAAACCCCCGTAAACCGAACCATAAATAATGTCATAAACATGCTTACATGCGATAACTGAAAATAAGTAATTATCGCATGAAGGGACAATAAGTGCGGGAGGTAAAGTATTTCTGAGTGTTCCTTTTATAGACCAACACTTCATGCTTAGTAAGCTGCCAAATACTATAGTCAGAGCCATGCCATCACCAACAACTGATATAGTGAAGACCCTGATATAGTAAATATTTCTGCTGCTTCAAGCTACTTTACTGTAGAGGAGTTCTTCTGTAATTGATTTGATATTCAGGGCCTTTTTTTTTTGTGAGAACTTGTTTCATTCACTGAGAACATTTCAATATTTGGCCACCCCTAATTGGTTTCTTGCACTGGTTAAATTTTGGCTGCAAGTCAGTTCTTGGGTGTGCATGTTCTCTGTTCTTGCATATTGTTGTTTTGATTTTTTTTCTTCACGGTAGAGTACCAATCTAGCTGGGCATACTGTTTCTCCATCTTTTCTCAGCTGTCTTAAGCTTAGTAGTTAGCTCAGCTTCCTCCCTAACGATGTAATGGAAAAACGTTACATTGTGAAACCATAATAAAGCATTGAAAGTCCTGCCTTAACATATTTTTGTTGGTTTTCTCGTCATGTACCTGTTCTTGCCAGAACATGCATTCTCATGAAGCCATTTGAAGAACCACACCCGTGAGATAGTAGACGCTTTTCAAATTGAAGTGCGTGTTTTAGTTGAATTAAGTGAGGGCACTTTGGCATTGTCATTTATTTATGCTGTTGCACGTTCCTTTCACATTTGTGATCTGTTTGTGTAGAGTGGAATCTCGTTAATTTAAACTTCCAGTTAATTTTCACTGATGTGTCAGTGTCCCACTACTTGTATCAAGGGGAGACTGGGTGGCCTTCCTTTAATTCAGACTTTGCGGAATTCCAACAATTTTTCAGTGCCGTTATAGTACATATTATCAAGATTCGACTATTTATGTTTTCTCTCCTTTCTTTGCTTTTTCGTGGCAGCTCATGTGTGAATTGCCTCCACATTATCACTGAACCTTCATTTGTCAGACCGAACCCTTGTCATCACCACTGCTCTTTTGTAGTCCATGCATGTCGTGGAGCATGAATGGGTTCCAGCTTCCCAAGTTCTCCGTTCTTCTGCTTCTTGGTTAACTTGAGACGCTGCTTTTCCTCACCCGCGTTTGTTTTGTGTTCTGCTCATGCTTTACGCAGCACCTGCAGTGACGGTGGAAGCAGCAGCCTGGGACACGCCTCTGAAGCTCGGTCGATAGTGCACGGCAAAAAAAACCGCCTGCCCCTCAGCACTGACGACGACGTCAGCGGTGCCATCAAGCGCTTCTGCGTCAGCACCTCCCGGGAACCTGGCGAAGACACCAGCCCGAGGTTTGTGGCTTTTGCCCTTGCTGTCGCCCCTCTCTTATGTGTTGCCACTGGCGTGAAGGAGGATTGGATTGTAAAACATTTATTTTGTCAAGAGCAGGTTGCAGGAGACACATACTAGATGGCCGCTAGCCCATGGCTGGCGGCGACCTCATTGGCCCGCTCGATTTCCCGCACTTGAACGTTAGGGTCCGAGCTGACCAGCACGGCCTCCCACCGCTTGGGAGGGGGAAGGGGGGGTGGGGGGGTGGGGAATGTGGTTGATGTGGTTCGACACTCCGTCCGGTCCCGCCGCAGGGGGGGTACGGAGCTGACAGAGAGCAAACCAGACCTCGGCATCTACCATGTCCGCGTCCAGGGTCTCACTGGGGAGGCCCTCGTATGCGGGTAGGGGGTCTGTATGCGACGTGTTCAGGTAGCGTTTTTGCTGTTCGGCGAGTAGCTCTGCGTCTCTACCCTGATACTGCACATTGGTCGTGTTGTGTGGATTTTGTGTGTGTTGGGTCGAGCAGGTGGTGGAGCAAGAGCTATATCTTTTTGCATCCCATTTCCCCATTCATATTATCACAAATTTGCCCCATTTTTTTCTTGCACTTCTAGCGTGTATGTTTCGATTTGGTGCTCGAGTTGCGCCATACGCTTGTGTAAGTTTCTGTTGTGTCTCTCTTTCTTCCAGCGATTTAACAGGCTGGCGTTTTCTTCTCACATGTTGAAGAGTTTAGAGTCTGTTGTTTGATGCGGCTCCTCAGTAGGCATCTCGACCGTGGTGGTCTTGACATCGTCTTTGAGTGCAGTGATTCACTCTGTTAGGTTGTTGATCTGACAGGGGGCAGTCTGCTCTCGTAAACGTCTGAACCTATCCCAGTCGGTAATGTGAGTGGACATGGGGTGCAGTTGGTGCAATTTCATGTCAAATGTCGTGGCTAGTATGTAATGGTCTCTTCCCAGTGTGTGCTTCGTGTTGGACCAGCGGGCGTCGCGAATGTTTTTGGAAAGTGTGAGATCTGGTGAGGTATGCTAATGCTATTTCCGGCCCGCGTGTTTTCTTGGGGATCGTTATGAATTGGGCGACCCAGGTTTTGGATCGTTTGCCACAGCTTGGTGCCCTTTGGGCTGTTTTTGCGATAACCCCAAGCTGAATGTTGGGCGTTAAAGTTGCCTACCACTAGGAGTGGTGCCCTGGCGGCCAGGCGCGTGGCTTTAAGTAGGTCAGAAATGCCTGAACCTCTGTCTTTTGGGGAACTGTATAAGTTCAGAATTAAGAGATTTGCGTCTCTCTTTATCTCGGCACAATTTCTAGTAACGTGTATTGGTCGTTAGAACTGTCTATAGTGTGCTGTGTCGCCTTAATGTTGCGTTGCACAAAGGTAGCGATGAACGGGGTCGTCGCCGTCGTCACTGCGTTCGAAGGGGGAATGAATGCTTTATAGCCTGGTAATTTCGCCGGGCCGTTAGCTTCTTGAAGGGCTATCACGTCCGTTTGTCTACCTAGGTTTTGGATGCGAAACTGCAGGTTTCCCCGTTTGTTGTGGAACCCCCTGCAGTTCCATTGCCATACCTCAATTTGTTGGAGAGGGGCCGTGGTGGGATATGGGAGGGATGATTGCAGGCAAGGTCACGACTGGTAGCATTACGTTATGGTTGGCCTCAAAGGCCGCGAGGCGCTCCACTACTTGATTGAAAAATGTAGCGATGTTTGTACCCAGCTGGGTTACTTCCTTCGTAAGATTGTTAACCTTTTCCTCGGGACCGCTAAATTTGTTTTCGAGGGCGTTCATTTTGGCTCTTATCTTGTCTGTAGCCTTAGGTTTGATTGTTGGTTGCGGGGTGTTTTCTTGGGACGCTTCCACAGTGCGTTTCGATCCGGAGCCCTCGTCGGAAGGAGCCGGCCTTTTGAGGTTAATGCGGCTATCCGTTTCCATCGCATTACTGGTGGAGGGTATAGCGCTTAGCGCGGGAGAGGGGGATGTGCGAGATATGTGGGGCATGGCTGTTGCGGGGGGTTGTAGCGATTTAAACAGCATTTTCATTTCGGCTATCTCTCTCTGTATTTGCATAATGGTTTCACCTCTGGACTGTATTTTAGCTAGGAGCTCTTTCTCGCGAGCCGTATAGTTTTGGGAGGCCGCATCTGGCCATCTCACCTGCTTCTTCGAGCAGGTTTCACTCCTGCTCCTGCTCGCACTCCCCCGTCTGCCCTTGCTTCCCTGGCTCGACGACAGCGGTGGGAAGGAGGCGGATCTGTCGCGGGAATTGCTGCCCCAACGGTGCTCGACGATCGGTTGCCGGCCTTGTCTCTGGAACGCAACTTGTGTCCGGACTGCTGGTCGCTTTCTTCATTTTGCTTCTTTTGTTGTCGGTTGTGTCCGGGGCGGCGGTCTACGAAGCAATGCTTGCAGTTCCTGCTGCCGGTGTTGTGGCCGCCTTTGCACACAATGCACTTTGACGTGCACATGTGCTCTTCCCCCTCAGCTGGGGGAGGGTGTTCTTTGCCGCATCTGCGGCACAGTTGGGTCCTGGGTTTGTACCAGACGTCCGCCCGATGACCGGCTCGTCTGCAGTGGAAACAGGTTTCGACCTGCTCCCTGTACGGGTGTACACGGAAAGGACTCTCCCAATAGTAGATGGTATCTGGAGCCTTCTTGCCGGCGAAAGTCACCAGGATGGACATTGATTGTCCGAGGCGGCGAGCATCCACCACCGGAATCCCGTGGTTGCGCTTCAGGAATCCCTGTCAGACATCATCGGCTGTCCCGCCATCGTATGCATAATAAATGACGCCTCTCGTGGAGTCGTCCGGCGCTGACACGTACGATGTCACTTCGTACGCTTTGTCGCCCATCTTGAGCAGTCTCAGGTTGCTGTACACCGAAGCCGTGAGCTTATTCGGTGTGTAAATGTGTTGTTAACTGTGTTAACATGAAGAATGTCTTGATTCACCACCTCTTCAAGTGGTAGGTCGAACGCTACACAGGTAGCTCTGAGAATGTTGCATGGCACGACGGTGCGCAAGTCCATGCCTTGTGGCCTGACGACGACTTTGTAGTCGTTTGCTGGTAGACGTGGGAGTGGTGCCTGCCTACGTCGGGCAGGTGGATTTTTCCGTAGAATGGATTTGGACTTGCCTTCATTGCGAGGAACTCCAGTAGCGGTGCCGTGCTCCTTCCACGGTGCGTTCGTCGGGTCTGCGTTCCCATGAATGGCGTTCTTCGCTCCGGGGCGCCGGTAACATTCTTGCAGGTTGAGAACGGTCTTCCATCCTTCGGCAAGCTGCTCCGGAGTAATGTCTTCGCCCTCTACGGCGTATTCCATGATGCGATCGTTCTGGGTGGTCCGTATGGCGAGCGGGTCCCGAATCCCTTTCCGATTCCTTCGTACAATTCACACTAACAGAAGTTAGCAAAAATCGCCAAAGGAGGAGGCAATCTCTGTTTTAACTCTTCAACTACAGAAGGACCCCTCTGTAGTAAAGTCACTCGTACCAGCAGAAATATGTACTATATCATTGTCTTTACTGTACCAGTTGTTGGTGATGGCATGGCTCCTAGGATGCTGTTTGTTAATTAAAGGCTCCCTGAAAAGGGTGATTGAGGTTGGCTATACAGTTCTTGCATTATGTAGAGTACAGGCCACCAAGCATTCATGCCGCGTACAACACCTCAAAAGCGAGCCGCTAATTTACAATACAATTTTAAAAACTCGCTTTTATGCCTTGCAGCGACGAGCAGTGCCAGGCTTTCACCTGAATCCGCAAGCAACGCATCATATAGCGCTCGTTACGCCAGCAGCGGACTACTGTCATTGGTTCGCCGTGCCAGCTCCGCCAACGCCAAACCAGTTTAGGAGGCATTGGCTCCGCCTCCTGGGGAATTCCCACATGTGTTGGAGGCCGGCGGAGGGGCTGAGTGCGTGGGGCTGGCAGACCAACCTTCCAGCATGCAAAAAGTGAGGAGAGGAGAGGGAAAGGCGCGAAGGCACGGAAATTTAAATTTTGACTACAGATAACTCAGCTTCCACAAAACGCATCAAAAATATTTTTGCTGGAGGATATTTCTGATGCTGCGCCCTTTCGCATCATGGGTATATCGCATCTTTGTTGAGACCCCCTTTCACAGCCCCTTTAAGTGGCTACTTATTGAACACATAGTGTTGGTTTATGAAAGAAACACTCAGAAATACCTTCCATCCTGCTCTTATCTCCTTTTGTGATAATTATTTAGTTTCAGTTATCTCGTTTTATGTTATCACATATTTGATTTCGTTCATGCTCCGTTCCGTAGAAGTATTGTATTTGCACGAATACAAAGTGGCTAATGTAACACAAGTTTGATTCCATTTGAAAACCAAATCATTGCGCGGCTACTGATCCAAAGTTCCCGGGTTCGAACCCGACCGCGGTGGCTGCGTTTTTATGGAGGAAAAACACTAAGGCACCCATGTGCTGTGTGATGTCGGTGCACGTTGAAGATCCCCAGGTGGTCAAAATTATTTCGGCACCCTCCACTGTGGGCACCTCCTTCTTTCTTTCTCCTTTCACTCCCTCCTTTATCCCTTCCCCTATGGTGTTCAGGTGTCCAAGGATATATGAGACAGATACTGTGTCATTTCCTTTCCCCAAAAACCAATTATTATTATTATTATCGCGCGAAAACAGGGTCGTTCTCCGCGGCCTCAGTGTTATTTAAGAGGCAACAGTTAAGAAATGCGCTCGACATAGTCAAATTGGGCAGATCCGCCCTCGCAGTGTCACCACACCTCCGCTTCTTACCTCCGCTGCCTTGTGCTTTGCGCTGAGTGTTCGCCCCTTTTCTTCCATTTTCTACTGCTTACTGCACTTTCACTGTCTCCTTACTCAGCGACACCTTTTTACGTTCATATCCAGCTTTACCCCCCCACCCGTTCGCGCCGTGCACTTTGCCTCACGTCCCTAAGGCCCTCGAAAAGTTGGCTTCTCCTCGCTGCTCACGAGGTTGGTGGTTAAGCCATCTCAAAAAGCGCCGTGTTATTGCCTTTGGTATTCGCTGCGATGTTGTTATTCCCCAGGAAGTGCGTTCCCGTCGCCAGACGCACTTTACAATAACCAGGTCTTTAGTAAAGATGTCTTTACTGTAGATTAAAAAAAAATATGCAGTTGTTTATGGAAGGTGAAATTGGACTGCAATTTCTCTTCACTATATCTGAGTTTACAATAGCAGGGTTTTTCTGTAACGTCTTGGGTTATTTCACCGAAAATGAGCCTGAAGAGGTGCAAAAACCAAATTTTTATTCTGTGTTCTTGCTTTGGAATAATTCTGTAGACATTAGTAAACATCTGTATGCTGTGCTGTGCATAATTGCCTGTGCACAATTGTGCTGTGTGCAGTTTGCCTGTGCTTAGCAGATAATCTGTAATTGAATTTTATTCTTTAATTGCTTTAATTGCAGCAGCTCAACGGTGGCTAGGACATAAAAATAGACCTTAGGTCATGTGAAGCATGAAAAAACTGTGATGCTGGTTGTTCATTTGCTGCCGTTCTGGTTTTTGGGGCAGGGTAACATTGGGAATTGAAGTCAAACTCACGAAGAAGCGATTTATATCAATTTTTTTCACATGGCTTGAAGTAAGATTTCACTACCGTCAAAACCGAAACAACACAAGACGAGAAGTTGAGTTGTAACTTATTTAATGGCCATTAGACGGACTGGGCTATATGGAGGTCTGGAGAGGCCTTTGTCCCGCTCTGAACATAGCCTGGCTGATGATGATTGTAGTGATGTTTGGTGGCGGTCGCAGCCGGTGCCGGCACAGCTCGTCCGCACCTGACCTGCGCATGGCCGTGTACCAGCCGACGGGGCCCCTGTCCCTGCCGCTGCCACGCCTAGGTCCCGGCGGGGAACTGGCTGGAAACGTGTCGACAGGTGGCTTCCAGTACTTCCTGGGGGCAGCCACTTCCATCGCCACAAAGCTGCACGAAGAGACCATGACCTACCTCAATCAGGGTGCGTGGCAGGTGCCTTGAGCGCCACTGCCATCCGTTGGTCGCACAGCAGCATGCGGAAATTTTGGTTTGATGGCATCAATGTGGAACGAGGTTTTCTTGCTGCGCGAAGGCCTTCTCCCTATTATATTACTGCTTGGTTTGCATGCAGCGTGCTGGCTCCATTTGCTCTGCGAGTACCCAACTGCATGTCACTCAGACGGAAAGTGTGGCAGAGTTCAACTTAATGTTTGGCATCTTGTTGGGACGATGTTCCGCTCAACCTGCCGAGAATGGGAGCTAAAAGCATCTCATACTTAAGGGCATGTGAGTCTACTTAAACAAATCTGCATAGTTGCAAAGCTTTTGCTATAGAGCACACAGGTTTTTGCACTGTGCAGTTACTTCCACCATCAACCACTGCAACTGCTGCCCATGGAGTGCTGGGTTGGATTTTGAGAGGAAAGGGCGTGATTGCTTCCTTTGAAATTAGGAACTTTGGTTGAAGCCACATGGGTCCCCATTTTTACTGAAGAGGAAAGCTCAAGGAATGCTCGGTGCAAATGGGACTCTCCCTCCCCTTTCAAGAGTGGCCCATCGAACCATCCCTGGTAGACAGATTTACTTTTACATGGCATCTGTGCAAAACTCACCGTGTGTGCCTGCCTTTTATTAGGCAATAAATATGGCTAATGCTAGTTAGGATTAAGGTCTGGTGGCACGGATTGTTTCTCGTGTGAAAACTTTGCATGCACCTATGTATAACGTCAGCTTGCCCCCTGCTTAAGTGATTATTTTGCTCCATTTCATACGTAGCAGGCGACGCTGTGGAGGCAGCGAAAGTAATATGTCTGCAAAATCACATTACTCTGCCACGTATCATTCGCTCTTCTCAAAGCCTCAGTGAGTGCTTGGACGAAAACTGTGAGCAGTACAAAATGAAGTGGTAGCACTGAAAATCACGATCAAAGCTATGGAGCGCTCAGCGTTCAGGCCCTCTGGCTATAATTTTTGCTGAGTGTAAGAGGCATGGATGGAGCAAGAGCGATTCGCCCTACCAGCCGCGTATCATACCGCCACATCTAATTCTTGCTTCTCTGAACTCTCGATGAGTTGTGCACTGGAAATGTGGTGAGAGCTAAAACGAAGTCAGGAGGCTGCCAGTCACGGCACTGAAGGTCTGTCACAAAGAAATATGCCTGTGTTCACTTTGATTCTATGGCAAACTACTTTTTGGTCATGCACTTAACCTGCGCGAACAGGCAAGCTAGCTGTCGCAGCGTTGACTGCTGTGTATGAAATGGAGTATAGCCATGTTTCAGCAAAGACAGGGTCCTGACAAAAGCCGAGTGCCTTAGAGACATAATCGATCAACGATCAAATCTGCATATGAAAGTTTTCTAACTAATTGACATATGCGCCGTAACTAAAAATGACCTTCAGCTACTTACTCATGCTGGGCCTAAATATCCCACAGCAAAGAGACTCCAAAGTGTGCCTCTGGACAATAACTGGCCTGTTAATCTCAATGCATGCATTGCCAGCATTGCTTGGCAGCATCCCAAAGTATCATCGGTTATGTCCAGCTGTGATCCAGTGTGTGTGTCACTTCCACTGCCACCAATTTGTGTAATTGGGTTTTCACTCACCAGTTTGCCGAGTCAGCACCTTGTCCTCGAGTTTGACTTGCCATTGTTTCACGACTGGCATCTGCTTTACCGTAGCATATCCAACTCACAGTAACATAAGTAGGCCGAAAGGCTTCATGAACTTGCTGCAGCCTAGATTTGAGCTTGCATCTGATAATCCCCGGTCTCGAATGTTTCTCAACAGGTCAGTCATACGAGATCAAGCTCAAGAAACTTGGCGATCTCACCGAGATGAGGGGGAAAATGTTGAAGGTGAGTTAAGGCATGAAAAGTAAGGTCATCAATTTACACCCGGCATTTTTGTTCTTTCTTTGGAGTCAGTAGGCGGAAGCCACTTTGTCATAATTACCATATATACTTGCGTAATGAACCCGCTTTTTTTTTCCAGAGAAGTTGACATCAGTTTGGGGGTAGGGTTCATTACGCGGGAAAAAAGTTTCAACAGATTTTTTGGAAGGGTCGAGATTTCATATCATCCTCTGTCCATCCGTCCTTCCGTCATCAACAAACGCACGCAGTCAGACGCGTTCGTGCCGCTGATGTTTAGCATCGTTCACTTTGACGCGATCCAGCAATTTTGTCGTAGCCAGCAGCACCGGCCATTCGCAGCGAGATAGCGCGAACATGCTGAACACCGGCCCTGAAGGTCAGGTGCATGTTTTTTACACGGGGCTAAAAAAGCACAGGACAGTGCGGAGTAAAAATTGGCTGTGGTTTAGCTCTGGTTAAACCGGGAGGGACGCGATAGCTACAGCTGGCTGAGTGGAACCCGCTCAGTCAAATTGCGAAGTCAGTCTTTCGCCGCTCCGTTTTGCTGGGCGTTCCTTCTACATCTTCGTCCCTGGACAGATTCACTCTCTCCCCCTCTCCACTCTCCCCCCCACTCGGTTTCGCCAGCTCGATGCGCCGCCAGCAGCTGCTCTGCACCACATGACCAACCACGTGACCACGTGGTGGCGCCGCCACGCTGATGATGGCTCGAAATGCTAGCGTAATGTAGCTATCACTACAAAAAAGTTAATTCTGGCTGACAAAAGTGGGGGGCAGGTTTATTATGTGAGTGGGTTCATTACGCAAGTATGTACTGTATTCAATGTCACATTAATATTAATTACATTATGTAACAATCACTGTTACGCATGCACATTTACTGGTGTGTCTCAGTGGCTGATGAATACGGTTTCTGTCGTATTTTCGACTTTTAACTGCTTCTGCTTTCACAGCTTTTCTCAGTGATTGATGGTACAAATCTCAAGCGCTCACGAAAAAATCTATATCCCATCCAAAAGGAGCAAAGTCTATATGCTGAAAGATGGGAAATGCATTCATGCAGATCTGTGCTCGGCTGATGGGATTTATTTACGGGCACGTTGCCACAGCTCGCTATTCACAATACATACAGCGCAACTGGTGATCGCAACGTCGGCAGTGTATGACTGGCACGCCGCCACGCTCACTGCTTGCCGTGCATACCACACTACTAGCAATCATGGTACCAGCAGTGTACAGGAAGTGCTTAGTGCTCTAGGATGCGGTCATGGCTGGCGTGTTGATACAGACAAACCTGGATATAACGAACCCGGATATTACTAATTATTGGCGATATCGAACTTTTCGTAAATATTTTTAAAAAACGCATGCAATTTCTACTTTATATATCGAACGCTGTTGGCCATGAAACGGATATATCGAACTCCCCAGCGCCAAACTGTGCCCGTTCAGATGCAGGCAGCAGGCTTCGCCGCACTGCACAAATGGCTGGTGGTGATGCGGCAAGCGTGCGCGCCAAGGTTTGCATTTTTATCTCGCACTCGCCAACAGGGGCGTGTGGGTTGCAGTAGTCCAGCAGTCAGCACGCGTTCACGCCTGTGGAAGCAGCGCCCTGGAAGCAGCAGCGCAGGTGGTTGTAAGCTTGCAGTAATAATCCTTCCTTCATGTCTGCTGTCATGGAGGTGGTGAAAACGGCGATAGCTTTCTCTCTGACGTACCGCTTTCCACGCGACGTGGTTGAGATGCGGGGAAGCCACCGTAACCGATGCTTAACTTGCGCTTTCGGTGCTGTGCGGGGAAGCCAACCTAACTGGCGCTCTGTTTTTTGCGGTTTTTGGAATATCAGCGAGCGCCTTCGAAATGCCGCCAAAACCTGGGGGAACGTCTCTATGGTTCTCGTGTAAGGTTCGCCAGATTTGCTATCTCTTCAGTGACTAAATTGCGCCGCTGTTGCGCGCGTTTCTGACGAAATTTTGCATTATGAATTTCGGCTGTAGTGAACTGTTTTACGATTTTTTACTTGTTCGCTATAATGAGGTCTCACTGTATCATCCGTAGGTGCGCGGGAGAGAGTTCGGAACATTTGAAAAATCTGCGCATTGTGCACATTGCACTCCAACTGGGGATTTTTGGGAATTCGTATAATCCCGAAATTCATATGAACTGTGTTCTTATCATTGAGATTTTTCTGTGGAAGAATTTACTTTGCCTGGCGAGATGGTAAAATAGGTTCCTCTCTCTCTTATATTGGATAGCATAAGTTTGAAAATGAAAATTAGTCTCTTGCACAAACTGAAAACTGGATTTGTAACATGAGCAGCCAGTTTGGTTTCATTATTATTTTTACTGTACTTGACATCCATTTTATGCACGTTCACTGCATTGCAGAGCACCATTCGGATCGGCTTCCAAGAACGCCGGCTGCAGTACATGGAGAAAGAGCAGATCGGTCAGTGGGTGCGGCAGAGACCGGGAGAGAGGATACTTGAGGCTGGTAAGGATCGCCTTGCAGCTTTGTTAATGGCTCTATGGAAAACAAGTTCATTAAGAAATGTCATATAATTAGTGCGGGGGCGACTGCAGTTGACATTCACTTGATTGCAGCTGTGTGGTGACAAAGAAAACCGAATAGATGTGTGAAACCTTTATGATTGAAGACTAAGCTGTGCTTAGGTTGTTGTCAGTTGTAATATTTCCTTCATCAGAAACCAACACTGCCTTGGTGGATCTGCTAGGGAATGCCCTGTCTTCTTGTCTACCGAAATTAAAACTAAACTGCTTTATGTCAATTGTATGCAATTAAAGTTACATTTTCATTTTTAAGTTTTTGTTTTTCTGACATCTTGAATAGTTGCAGCCTTTAGTGTTAACACTGAAGGGTGTTTGACTGTGAAAGGCTGTGTTTCTGCAGTCCTGGTGTAACAAAGGTTGTGCTTTCTTAGCTTAGTTCATCATGCATGCAGACATGTTCAATATATGCTCTGTCAAAGTAAAGTTGAGTACCTGCAGTAGGGCAAAGAATAAAACACACTTCTGCAACTTCTTGAAATTCTTCTAAGGGCACCTTAAGTGTGAGAGAATTTATGCTTATTCTTATTCTCGGTAGCAATTTTGAAGGGCAGACATTATAGGTTGTAGTGATTGAGAATGTTTTGGTAACTGCAAAACTTGTCCGTGCTGGAGGATTTGCGTAGGATGTATCTGATTCCGGTAGCACACGGCACTTGGCAGATAGGAAATCTAAGCACTTTGAAGTGTGCTTTTGCTGACTGTGTCTTTTCTGTTGAACAAACAGAATTTGCATGGAACAAGCATGCCATGCGGCTTTTATCCTCGCAGTACATGGAAAGAATTCACCGTGTGGCCCCTGGGTAAAAATAGGCCCAACCATGCTAGTTCAAGCATCTATCATTAACTTGTTTATATATAGTTGTACCGTATTTACACGATTGTAAGTTGACTCAAATGTAAGTCGACCCCGACATTACATTTCTGAAAAAAACAACTTGGAGGTCGTTTATGCTTGGCCTTTCATAATAGAACGCGATAGCACCATCCTGGGACCTCCGCTTAACGCCAGCCACTATCAGCTGCCGCGTGCAGGAGCACCTGGGCGCATTCCAAAATGAAAATGTATTAGTCACTGGACTACTCATCCACACTTGTACCATCGTCCTCGCTAGCGCTGCCGTCGAGATTGCTGCTGCAGTCCCCCAGCTCGTCATTCTAACATCGTCGTGCAGCGAAATCCCGCACTTCGCAAACAGCCACATCATGACATCGCATGGAACAGCAGAAAATTTTGCCTCGCCGCAGCTGCCACACCTGTATCGCCCGCTGCGAACGTCGAACTTGCAGCCCGGCGCACAGTTCATTTCTTCGGCGTAAAGAATGACAGCCACCTTGAATGTAGCCGTGAACGAGTGCCGGTCGCTTACCGGACCTGGAGCACAAATGATGAAGCACTACATTAAAAACTTGTGAAACGCGGCAGGCAGCAGTCAAGTCCATCAGAGCCAAAGCGAAACTAAGCGTGAGCGGCGTCGGCTCTTCCATCGGCTACCCACACTCCCCTGCGCCGCTGCGGTTCTGAGTGGGGGTGCCGCCGCAGTTGGAACAGCGGCCCTTCCATCAACTATCGCCGCTCCCTTGAGCGCCGAGTGCGCAGTTGAAAGTAAACAAAAAAAAAACTTGGACGGCGCTTATTAAGAGTAGAACGCGAATGCGTTATCGGGCCGCAGCCGCTTATCAGCAGACGCAATCTCTGGCCACATTTGGGGAGTGGGCTGGTGCCGGTTTGCTGCTTATTGACAGCCACCATCGGCCACCGCGCACAAGGTGGGGATGCCGGTTCTGCGTGTTGACATGGCAGCTACTCAAGGCCAGCACCAAGAGCGATGTGACGGAGCCACGCAGCAAAAATGCAACCACGCTGTAGCATACCTGATATCTCGTTTGTCTCGCCTTTATTTATGTTGCGATGCTTTGGTTTCGATTTTAAGTTGCCCCACCCACTTCGGATTTCCAGATTTTAAGAAATAGGTCGACTTACAATCTTGTATATACGGTACGTAGCTTTCATACAATATGTCCAAGTAGAGTTAAAACTCTATTTAACAAATTGAAGAGCAGCCATGAGTTATTTTGTTAAATCAGGAAATTTGTAAAATCGAGGAAGGCATTTTACCGCCCTTCACAGTCTAAAATCATAACCTAGCGGCACCAGTAAGCTGCCGCGGCATCATAATTTGCCGGTACCTGTGGCTGTTTGTATGAAACGTCCGCAAAGGCAGCCAGAATTTCTTGTTCATGAAAGCGTCATCTGGCAAAACGAATTTGAAGCCAACGTGGAATGCATTGCCGACTGCAGAGTTCGTTATTTTGTGCAGCGGCAAAGCCTCTAGCCCTGTCAAAATGAAACTTGAATTGAGCCCCTAGATGTTACTGTTGGCATGCTGCCAACAATCTGCAAGGCATCGTGAGTAAGATAAGTGAGAAAAAAAAAACATTTTTGCTTACTTCTTTCCGGAAAAGATCGTTAAATCGGGTTTAGTGGTCGTTTGTTTCGTTATTTCGGGTTATTGAGAACATTGAACCCTATGAGTACTTGCTGGGAAATCAAAATTAGTTCATTAGATCGGGAACTTAATAAAATTTGGTTTTGTTAGATCAAGTTTTAACTGTATGATGAATACAAGGTCTTGCCTTTCAAGTGGGAAGACAATACAGAAACTTTTTATCCACAAGGTCTTGAATATCTTTGCAGTAGCAGTTGTGCTTGTGTTTGCAAAGGACCACTCCTTATCAAAGAGTTCTAAACTATTTGTGTTTTTTATAGTTGCCATTGCATTGTGGTCTCTTAGCTTTGTTTTCATGCTTATGCTCGCAAAGTGGCAGAAGTGCAGCTAACAACTTTCTTATGGGGGTCTTCAAGGACGCTGGATCTCTGCAAAGTCCTCTCGCAGTATTTGGATGTGGGAATAAGTGTATAATAATTGTTTTGTTCTAAAGAGTTCAGGAAATGGTTTTGAAAGTGGCTATAAAATGCATGTACAGTTAAACCTCGATGTTACGAAGTATTCCAGTTTTCATAACTTCACATCCATAGAACACCATGTATTTTTAGCCTCTCGCAGTATTTGGATGTGGGAATAAGTGTATAATAATTGTTTTGTTCTAAAGAGTCCAGGAAATGGTTTTGAAAGTGGCTATAAAATGCATGTACAGTTAAACCTCGATGTTACGAAGTATTCCAGTTTTCATAACTTCACATCCATAGAACACCACGTATTTTTAGCCTCAGTATAACGGAGTAGATTTTGGCGCATTTTCAATGCAATGAAATTTCATTGCTGGCTGGAAACGAACCTGCGGAAAAATTGTATCGCGGGCGTGAGTGGTTGAGCGAAGCGCGTCCATAATATGGGCGCCGCACTGCTCTCACATACAGAGCGCATGGCAGACGTAAATACGACAATGATCGTAGTGGTGTTGCGAATTTGAGGTGGTCCCGTAACGCTCACCACCCGTTTTGTGACAAGAGGGTCGCCAGCTCTCTAGTCGGTAGCGAAGACTCCGAGTCAGGCGTCGGTGAGAACAACAAAAGGGATTTTATACATTACGTACAGAGCATTATACAGGACAAGATCGGCACGGGGGCCGAGAGCTAAGAGCAAACGCGACTGTTCTCGCACGGCGACGTCCGGCGAGGCTCCAACGCGTCACACATCTCACTCCACTCGTGAGCGGCACACAGCTCACGGTGGGTCGGTCTCTCTAGAACGGGCTAGGTAGAACGGATTGCTCTCCAGGCGGCAGCGTTGGGGCTTGTATAGCCCCGAGAAACGGTCGTCATTCAAACGGACCAATAAAAGCCAGTACTTGACAGCCGTCCAAGAGATCCAACCAGCGACTGCGCTGGCCACCCGCTTCAAGTTTGCCGCGTGCGGTGACTCCCTGGGGGAATGGGGAACCGGCGCCTGGCTGTCTAGTGATTGCTGCACGTTTGGACATGTTGCTCGCTGATGCTTCTCCATAGGGCGCCGCTGCCTGGCGGCACAGCATCTTAGCTTGTCAAGGAAGCGTTAAGGCGCGGTTGCCTTGCGGCGCAGCACCGGGCTTGTCTAAGGGCGTTCACAGGAGAAATTTTGCATCCTGTAGATTTGGAATCCAGGCTGGTTGTCCGGGCACAACAGTGGTGAGCTCGCCGCCGGCCTCACCATCTGGGGCAGTACGGGCGAGGCTGGCACAAGTATCTGCGCAGCCTTGGCAGCCTGCCAGGCCAGCCAGCAGCTTTCGTTATCTCGTCCAAAATCGGCGAATCGGCGCCAAATGTGATGCGGTGCTTGTGCTTGAAGTCAGCGTGCCGCGTTTCTTACATGTACGAATGTCCAAAGCTTGGTAAAAGGACTGGAAGGTCAGTGCCATTGGCACAGCCTTCAGCTGTGAAGCCCGTCGCACGCTTCACACCTGACAACCTCACTTCTAACTTGGACGATGCGCATACATGCAAAAAGACACACACTCGCATTATGGCAGAAAACGAGGAGCGGGGTCAGCCTGATTTCATTTCATGGGTGATTTTAGGACACTCCTTGTTCTCATCAACATGAAGAAAGACAGAAGAGTAAGGGAAATGCGAGCGAGGGTGGGGGCCGACGGCATGGCCCGCCGCGAGGTCGCCGTCGATGGCCATGAGGTCGCAGCGATGACAGCAGCGGAACACGACGCCGTATCTGCGGTGTGCTTGGGGTGCTCACAAGAGGATGATGATGACAGAAACACCAAAACTCGAGACGAGTGCATCGTTCCCATCACCCACGAGGTGGTCAGCGTGATAAACGTGCTGGGGCGGCTCACAACATAAGACGCGCATAACACCGTTGCTGCTGGCGAAGAAAGGGCGGAAGAAACATTTTAATCGCAAATAAAGGCTTTTCCTGTGAGTTATCCACAGTGCGTTTTTGGCGGCTTCTTAGCATGCAAGGAGGCGAATTTTGATTTGCAAAAGTTCAATATTATGAAGTAAACTGCCGATTTTACTGACTTCGTTAAATCGAGGTTTAACTGTATTATGCAGAGTAAAGGCCACTGATCATTCATGCCGCATGCAAGTGTTGAAAAGCAAGCCAATAAATTTGCAAATAATTTTTTATATATTTCATTCCCACACCTCTCGGTGACATCCAGTACCAGTCTTTCATCAAATCTTGCCACACGATGTCATGTGGCCTGCGTGCCTTCAATGTGAAGGGTTGCCATTGGCTCGCCAAAAGCTGCAATGATGTTCATAGACGAATCAGGCAAAGGACATGGGATGCATGGCTGGCTGGGGATGGTGGCATGCCATGCCATGGCTGGGTGACATATTTGTGAGCAGAGCTTAGTCCTGGCCTGTAATTTTTTTTGTGTGTGTGTCACTGAATTGAGGGAGGAGAAAATGAAGAAAGTAATTTTTAATCTGTGCTAATACTGGTGCTACAAAAGCCAGATCAAAATTTTTGTGGGACGATGATGAATGATTCTGTATGTATATCAGTCTTTCGTTTTTCTTACCCTCAGTGCGAACAGTTTCAGGGACCCTTTAAGGCTGCACTTGTTGCCTTGTGCCTTTCCAGATGTGCCCTTGTCGTACGGTGTCTACGATGTGGTGAACACTCCAAACAAGGTCCACTTCTGTGAATTCCTTTGGGATCCGACCAAAGAGACAGGGGTCTTCATACGGGTAAGTACATACCTTGCCTTGGGTACAAAAGTTAGTGCACAGGCATTTTCTGAACTTTACATCAATATCATAAATGCTGAAGCTGTGCCTTGTTGAGCTGTGCACAGTGCAGTGCTTTCTTACTTTTTTCTTGTTTAATTCTTTTCCACTTCATCAGCACACTTGTTCATCTGTAATGGTGGTACAGGGGCAAAGAATTTTCAGTAATAATTAGGGGTGTGCGAGTATATAAATTTTCAAATACGAATCTAATTTGAATATGAAGTAAAATGGCTTTGAACATCGAAATAAATATCAAATATCTCATAGTAAGAAAAAATATAATATGAAATGAAACAGGCAAATGCTGTTTTTAAAAAGAAAAAAAGATGGCCAGCGGTGTGCCTGCCAGTCAGCGCCTGAAAGCGGCGCGCAGCTGGCTTCGGACGACCAGCGAAAGCATGGGCCGATAGCTGTCACTGCCTCGGGCTGGCAGCGAAGCTCAGAAGCTGAAACTATGCGGATTGAGGACCTCTGCTTTTGACTTCATGATCACAGCACCCAGTGACAAGGACATAAATGGCACTGAGCTAAACTTGTATGGTGTTTCTTGCAACAGCTGTTGCTCTTATGTTGCACTGTTTGGCACCTCCTCTTCCATCCAGCTGAACTGCATCAGCACCGAGTTCACTCCCAAGAAGCATGGTGGTGAGAAAGGGGTGCCTTTCCGCATCGTCATCGAGACATACTCTCACGGGGAGCCTGGGCCACCACAGAAGCTGCACTCGGCATCTTGCCAGGTCAAGGTATTCAAGGTGAGGGCTCTGCGCCATGTGTACCATTGCAGGCTTCAGCTCAGCACACTTTAGCAAGAGGTTCTGGGACGGCCTGCATTTATAGGATAAAGGTTTCTTTTGAGGAATTATTTTCTGAAGAACTGAGTTTTGGAGGTGTTTGCCTACAAAGGCAAGGGAATGCGCTTGGGGCACTTGAGTAATGGTTTCCTGTAGGCACGGGCAAATAGTGATGTTTTGCTCCGAAGCGAATTCGAAGCGAACAGTAATTTTCTTCGAATAGTTTTGAAGCGAATATTTCTGATATTTCTGGCACACAAAAAAGTTGAACGACACATTAGTCAGTCATTTTCAAAATCATATATCTTTCAAACACAAGGCCGTTACGTGAAAAAAAGAGAAAATGCATTGAAGCTTTCTCACAGTCATTGATGTGTCAACTTTCTGCAAAAATGACCAATAGAATTTGGGGGAGCCAGCCTACATGTGGTGCCAACGTATCTGTGAGGTGTGAGACCTATAAGTGGGGTCTCCAACTGCGTCGTTTGCAGCTGTTCGTTTTTTTAAGTGGCGACTCCATGACACCTGCTAGATGCAGGCAGCATGCCTGCGGCACCCCGCATCAGGTGTCGATAGAGGCACCCATCTGATGTGTCTCATGCTAGAACCCCTTCGTTCTCACGACATCACGCTTGTTTAGCGAATTTCACGCGGAGAAGAGCGACTACGGCTGCTGCAGTCAGCTCGGACTCATTCCGCAGAAGTCAAGGGAGCCGCACAGCCTTCAATTAGAGAGATTTGGCATTGCGTGATCCACCTTAGTGGGGAGCCACTGTGCATGCGCAGATCACCCCGAGGACACCACAAGGCACCAGGCACCGGCCTGCTGTTTGTACGCCTGCCGCATTGGGACCAATCAGTACATGCACACTGGCAGCACGCAGAAATGGATTGCACTAGGCTAAATCTCTCTAGTGATGCATGCCGCCATACCAGTTACGGTGCCTGCGCACCACGGGTAGCACGACTGAAGACACTTGGCAGGTACAAATCTGGGCGCTGCACTTCCGCCTGCTTGCATCTGTTGCTGCGAGCATGTGTTGACCAGGTCTGGAATACGCGTGGGAGCAGAGGCACGAGGCACGAAGTCAAGGTTTTGGCTGCGTGCACGCCGCGGCGCCATCCCGGAGGAGGTACGCTGATCCAAAACCACACAGAGCAAGAGTTCCAAAACGTTATTCGCTCGAGGTGAATACTTCGAGATGTCAAATACCAAACATTCAGATTAAATCAAATATCGAATACTTTACTGTTCAACGGAATATTCGAAACTCGAATACAGTAGTCACACATGCCTAGTTTTCTAGTGTCCACTCCTTTGGCTTTGAACCATTGGCCATTCCCAGCAGATGGTGGCTGCAGTCCATGGGAATCTAGTATCAAATTAGAGTTTCTGTGGGGAACAAACAAGGAGTAAAAATTATTGAAGAGTGTCTAAATAAAGTGCGCTGGTTCCGTGTGCATAAATTTTGAATCTTATTTCACATGGCACTGCAGTGTTAAAGCTCTTTTTTTTTATTTGTTTTCACTGGTTCAGCTATGCATGCCTGGAAACTGAGTTGTTGCATGCATAAATTTTCTCTCATAGCAGCTTTCTTGGAGTTGCTCATTGCAGTAAATTTTGTATAGGATTGGAGTTCTCATTCTTTCAGATTAACACATGACTTTGTTATGTTCGAGTTATACGTACTTCATTCGTACCTGAAAAAAATTGAATGTGACGAAATGGGATGAACTTTCTGATGCCCCTGTTGTAGGCAGCTTGCTCCATTAGAAAACAGTGGCTTGTAAGACTGCGCCCTCTACTATTGTCATCCCATATTGGGCCATGGAGGACCATACTACAGGAGAAACAATTGTCGGTTATGGAATCATCTCCTGAACTGTGTGCTTCTTTCTTACCCACTGCTTCACATGGGTGTCACACCCAATCATACTCACAGGCGGTGATTCATTTGAATCTAATTCAGTGTCATTGTAGAGTTTGAATTAAGGGGAGGGTTTTTATACACCTGATGTTGGTGAGGCTCAAAATCTAGCTCTAGTTTAAAGTGAAGCTTTGAAGTAAGTTAAAATTATAAAAGTCTGCTGTATTGTTATTGTAACTGACATATATATCTGACCCAAGAAACATTTTCGCTTAAATGAAAGCGCAGGCAAATGAACATGCACGCTTTTGAATTATGTGGTGTGGTGTGTGGGCACCATTGCCATACGCAGTACAAGCCTTCGAAGAAACATTTAGTGCAGCACGAAGCGTTTTGTCATTATCATGCCTTTATGTGCTGAACCTCTATTGTAAAAGCTTCACCAGGAGCATCTCAGTAGGCACTGTTATCAGTGTGATGGCGGGAAAATAGAGGAAGAATGAGGTGGTAAAAGAGAGGCGGAGGCAGCAGTATCTTTCCAAAGATGCAGGGGCGTCACTTGAGGGAGGGATTTGAGTGCCATCTAGTGGCCAGAAGTGCATTTGTTGCTGTGCCCAAAGGTTCGTATTGCAGTCATTGCAGTCCCTCATAGCCTGAGTCGCTTTGGGACATTAAACCCCCATAAACGTTAATATAAACGTGCAGTCATTGCAACAAAGAGCTGTTCTGGAAGGTTTTCTTTACCATCACTAGTTGCCACAGGTGCATGCATTTCAGTCAGGTCTAAAGTCATGTATAGTATGTAGTTACATGCTTGAGCCGTAGGGGAGGTTTCCCATAATTGTGCCGCAATGCAAAAGAAAAAAAAAAGGTGGGGAATGGCCATAATGGTGAACGAATTGTTGGATGGACTGATGTGCTGTCATTTCTTTGGCTGTGGGGAAGGCCATGGTGGCCATTAAAATTGCTTTCAACACTAAGAGTGTTTTGTCATTGTCATTTCTGGTGCCTAAGCTTTGTGGTGTGTTCTTTGCAGCCTAAAGGTGCAGACAGGAAACACAAGACCGACCGTGAGAAGATGGTCAAGAGGCCCCTTGCCGAGCAGGTGGGTGGATTGCAATGGCCGTGTGAGATATTAGATTTATGTGAAAGCATTATATGTCCCATTAGCACAAAAGTCAGCGTCCGTCGCTGTCCATGGCACGAATTTAGGATGATGCAGTACATCGGCGTGCGGTATCGCAATACATGTAAGCTAACGTGTATAGTCTTGAATGATGAAACATAACATACTATGACCTATGAAAGTCATGACACATGACTGATAGTCATTGTGCAATGCAGCATGACTCAGCCCTTTAATTCTGCAGTGTAAGGTAAGGTGTATAGAGTTTGTACAAAGTATAGGTAGTCATGACTCATTATCATTCTGCAATATAACATGACTCAGCACTTTACAGGTATCGTAATGTAAAGTGTATAGAGTTGTACTGACGTTAATGCTTACTGTATTTACTGGAATGTGACGCGAGGGGTGACTTTACATGCTGCCCAGCAGAAAAAAATAAAACCACGAATGTAATGCGAGGCTTAAGGATGCAAAACAAAGTACCTTTAATAGACATCGTGGCCAACATGTTTATTCATCTTCCTTGCTTTCGGAGGTCGAGTTCTCGGAAACGGAGTCCTCCTTTTCGCTATCGAAATCTCCTAGTAACTTCTGCCGTATCGATGTTGTTTGCCGCAGAGAGAATCCATTCCTCTTCATGAACGTTTGAGCTAAGCGACGAGATGCTCTGAACTTCCCATCTCCCGAGCAACGTCTTGAACTTTCCAACAGATCAGCTCGACACTGACCCCATGAGGCGGTTGCTCTGCTCAATAATAAAGTCCGCTACTTTTTTTCTCTCCAGCTCGACATAATGGCCATGGCGAGGCCCACGAAATTCTTTGTGATCGGGCTCCATTTAAAAAGCCCCTCCCGCTGCAGCCGCCATCCGCGGATGGTTGACTCATTGACATCAAGTCTTCGAGCTGCCGCAGAATTCCCGACCTTTTCAGCTAACAGGATTGCTTTTCTCTTAAAAGGAGCATCGTACTGAGCATGATGCATTGCCATCGTGTGCACTGAATCAATACATCGCGAGTGACGCCACAAGAACATGACAAGATTACGCGTTGAGTGCGAGGTCACAACAAACACAAAAAAATGACAGAGAACAGCACTTTGACCTTGGATGGATGGGGATTTGGCTTCTGTGGTACCCATGTTGTCAGCATAAGATCGCAAAACTGCGGAAACCGTAACCAAGCTGATTGCTTTGAAATGGCTGCACCGCAGCACTGCTTTAGGCCAATCGAAGTGCGGTATTCGATTATAACGTGAGGGTAGACTTTAAGGGCAAAAAATCCAGGAAAAAACGCGTTACATTTGAGTAAATACGGTAGTTATGACTGACAATCATTCTGCAGCATAACATGACTCAGCACTTTATATAAGTAACGTAAGGTGTATAGTGTTTGCACAGACATGCATAGTCATGGCTCAGTCATTCTGCAGTGTAGCATGACTCAGCAGTTTAATGCTTTCAAATTCTCACACGTAAGCAGTCTTAGTTGTCTCTACTGAATTTTTTGTTTTCTGTTTTATTTGAGCGAAAAGGATACAGTCAAACCTCGTTACAACTAACACAAATATTCTGACTTATTGACTATACCAAACTGTTCAGAAATATTTTCAACAAACACGTGCATTTTTTACTCTATGTATTGAACAGGGCTTGCCATAAAACGGATATATTGAACTGCCGAGCACCAGTCTGTGCCTGGCTGGATAGCAGGCGGCAGGCTTTGCCTCACTGCATGGTGACTGGTGGTGGAGCGGCAAGCATTCGCGTCACGGTACACACTTTACCTCGCTTTACCTCACTTTTCCAACATCGGCACAAAAGATACAACGGCAAGAAAAGCTGGTAGCCAAGCAGTCGGCACCCGTAGAACGCAAATGCATTATCGGGCCGCCACATGTGGGGTGCCAGTTTGGTGCTTATCGATAGCCTCCATCGGCCGTCACCCGCGCGCGTGGGGAGGGTATGCCAGTTCTGCGCGTTGACATAGCAGCTGCTCAAGGCCAGCACCAAGAGCGATGCAACAGAGCCACGCAGCAAAAATGCAACCACGCTGTAGCATGCTTGATATCTCATTTGTCTCGCCTTTACTTATAGTGCGATGTATTCGTTTTGATTGTAAGTCAACCCCCCCCCCCCACTTTGGATTTTCAAATTTTAAAAAATAGGTCGACTTACAATCATGTAAATATGGTAATTTATGCAAATATAACGCACATGCACACACTTTCTTTCTTGTTACAAGATCACGCATGGAGCAAATTACAAGACTAGCAACTCAGTGTTGTATTGCAACGGTGGCCTATTAGCCTGAGCATCCATTACGTGTGCATGAGGTGCGGGGTTCGATCCCCAGCACCATTGGGTACCCACCGGTGATAAACAGGTTGCTTCTCCCTGGCCCGGTGCTTGGCTTTTCTGGAGTGAAATGCGTGGGAAATGAGCCTTTGAACCCACCTCTGATAGACGGGGAGCCTCTCCCTGGCCCAGTGCTTGGCTTTTCTGGGTGAAATGCTTGGGAAATGTGCCTTTGAACCCACCTTGTGGAACGAAAATACCTTGTGGGTTGGCATTCTTTGCCTGAAGCTGTCCTTGTGCCAAAAAAGTTCATTCTTCAGTGTGACTCTACAGAATCCAGCTGTGATGCATAGTGTGTGTTGTTCTCTTTTATTGTATTCCTTTTCATTTCATTCCATTGTGGCATTACCTGTCAAGGTGCCCATCAGATGCAGTGACATAAGGGTCAGTGAGCAGTTGCATCGATGAGGTCTGATGTGATGCAGTTTTTTCTGGAAATAGTGTGCTAAATGCAGTGAAGTTTGTGCGTGACGACTACGATAAATGTTGAGAATGGTGAATAAGTTTTTATTGAATGCAGGCTGTAGTGCCTTCCTTAACCTGTGCTGGCTCTACTTTGGAAAGCCTGTGGGTGGGGGAAGGGAACCAAAGGTGATTCATTGCATTATTGTAGCGATAGCATTTCGAGCCTTCAGCGTGGCTGCGCCGTGGTGGTGGCGGTGCCGCCACGCTGTCACGTGGTTGGTCACGCAGTGCGGAACAGCTGCCGGCGGCGCGGCGCCGTGGCTGATCACGTGGCTCATCACGTGGTTGGTCACATGACCAAGTTCCACTCGGCCAGCTGTAGCTATCGCGTCACTCCAGGTTTAACCAGAGCTAAACCACAGCCAATTTTTTTTCCTCTCATTTTTCCTTCTCTCTCTCTCTGCAGGAAAAACACCAACCATCGTATGACTGCACCGTCTTCACAGAGGTATGTAGTACTTACTATGCTTGCTGCATAAAACATTTCTGTGGGAATTGGGCATTGTGACAAGGAATAGGGGATATTCAAAATTCCTCAAGTGCACTCTTCTGCACAGCAATGTTGCCCAAAACAAAATGGCTGACCACTCGTTTCCAGCTGAAACAATGCAAGGACTAGTTTTTTGTTTGATTCTTCCAAAATACGTTTCGTACATTCTGTCCACACCATTAGCGTCTCGAAGTTTTTTTATAGAAAAGTCGGCCATCTTGTCTTTGGCAACATAGTTATGTGGGAAAGCGACATGCGAAATTTTGAACGTCCCCTATATGGTAGGGGTAATGTCAAAGAACAGGAAGAGAGCAGTGTGGGTCAGGTCAGGGACAAACATGAGTTAATGATATCTGAGCTGAATGCAAGAAGAAATGGGCATAATGCAGGGCACATAATGCAAAGAGAATATAGATGGTGGTCCCCTAGCATAACGGAATAGATTCTAAGAGAAGGCAAGCATAGAGTCTGGTGGGCAGGTGAGATGCAGAGGATTGCAGGGCTAAGGTGGCTGCAGCTGGCACAGGACAGGCTTAATTGGAGGGATGTAGAAAGGGCCTCTGTCCTGCTATAGGCTTTTCTGGTGTGATAGCGATTATGGGCTCTTGGATGAGTGGAAAATGACAGCCCATTCACTGGCATGTTCAGGCTTTGCACATTCTTCTATATGCTGTTCCTCTCCCACCCCAGTGCCTCTCGGAGCCAGCATTTGCCCCTGCCAGCCCTCCCCTGGGCAGCAACAGCAACAGCAACAGCGGGGCCACCAGTCCACCTGCAGTGGCTGTCATCGGGACCCAAAATCCGGTGGCCGTACCAGTTGGGGCTCAAGGACCGGCCCCCACAACACCCACTGGGTTGTTGCATGCTGCTGCCGCTGCTGCTGCTGCTGCTGCCAGTACCACTGCTGCCCCCAGCAAGCCAACGGCCACTGGCATTCCATCGCTGCCGCCAACATCTGTGTCACCGCCCCAGCCTCTGCAGCAGCGGCCCAGCAGCACCAGCAACTACTCACCACAAGGGAACGGCGACAGCTTTCCTCCCGCTCCTCCTGCCGCAAGCACCGCCATGCCTGACCAGTGAGTTGACCATGCAGTCACATTTTCACCAAATTTGATACCTTTCTATACTCAGTTTCATACATCAAGTGCTACGCTGTGAAAGGTTTGGAAGTAGTCCGCTTGAGAAAATAAACGGAGGTCTGTTACGCTGCACTTGTTTTCCGGCCGAGGGATCTAAGACATGAGAAACCGACAGCATGTCGTCAGCCATAAGAGTGTATACAATTAAGTTCATCACAAATGTATCATGTAATAAGCCTGTAGGCAAAACATTTATTCGTTTTTGCCCACCACAAGGGGTGCACTACTTTTTGTTCTTGTATATTGGAAATGAGCACTAGTTTTGACAACATTGCACCTGATGTATGAAAAGGAGTATAGATATCACGGTTTAAAGTCAGTGGTTCTAACACTGGGTTACTTAAAATGTTGCACAAGTTCCCTGAGCACCTAAATCCATGCATGTCTGCATGAAATAACTTCAGAAAGAGGCTTCATGAAGATTATTTTGCACTCCGAAAGGTGCTCATAAACCTCCATCTTTAATTCACACGGAGAGATGTAGTTCTGAAAGAATCTATTCTTGGGTAACCGTGACTAATTCTAGCATGCAAATACCCTTCCATATCTTTTTCTGCATGTAGTATTCACTCCCTTACATGCCTTTCTAACTGATGCAGCACACTTATTTTTTTAATGTGCAGAAACCCGGGGACACCAGGCAGTTCAACTAGTGATGTGCTTGAAGTCTCTGACGCATCTCTTTCATCGCCGGTAAGATCACTCTGGACCATTATTTACACAACGCAGCATAAAAGGCTGTGGGGCTGCATGGCCGTAGCTTTGCATGCCAGTTTGCCAAAAATGCAGTTTTGCAAAACTTACGTGTTGCATTTTTAAAAAGGTTTAAAAGACTATTGATACTTCGTTTTAGTTGCATGTTTTCTACTTTGCATGATGCATAAGACATAGAATACATGGATCACCATGTTGTATTCGCTTACGGCCACTAAATAATTCAGAATTTAATTTCTTCTCTCACGCTGCTTTGACTTCATCAACTGAATGGCGATTCATCAAAACTTTTTTCGGGCGAGTTGTTGCATAATGATTTAGTAAAAGGTTATAGCGCAAAGAAGGACGACCACAGGGAGACAGCACAAATACACTAGCGCTGACAACTGATTTTATTGCTGGAAGGTGACACGTTATATAATGCGAAAAGACCATTATCAATCCTTGTTATGTATCTTTCCCATCCTTTTCACACATCTTTTCGTTTTATACAAGGTGTCACCTTCAGGCAATAAAATCAGTTGTCAGTTAGCGCTTGTGTATGTGTACCGTCTCTCTGTGGTTGTTTTTCTTTGCACTACAACTTTTGAATAAAACTGAATGGTGGCCGTGATGTCAAAGAAACTTCAATATATTCACTGATACATAGTTTTAATTCACTACAATGCTTCAGCCAGCCTGCTTCAATAGCCAGAATTACAACAATTAACATACGAGTGATTACGTTGCAGTATTTTTCATGCCTCACATGACCTAAATGCTTCTTGTTGGCAAACCTTCATTAGTAAAGATCCAGTCTGTTAAGTGGTGCTGATACTTCAGACCAGACTAGTAAATTCAGGCCTTATCATTGGTAGCTGTGACAGCGACGTTCCTGAACACCTCGAGTTGCCTATGTTGAATTTATATAAGCAGCATTTCTTCAGGTCATTTGGTGCAGATGTGCTTGTGGTAATTCATAGAAATCTGAAGCACTGGTCAAAATTAAGCTTTCCTGACTTGGAGATGCTCGTGCACCAGTTGATATAACAAACTTCGATATAGTGAGCCTCAAATTAACGAATTTTTCATTTCCCATCTCTGCCCCATTGAAAACCATGCATTTTCTTTTTCACAGCTTAGCGAAGTTATTTTGTGCCTCTCTTACGAAGTCCTTGCACATTGCATGCACATGCCAGTAGCCTCCTTGACAACCAGATGAAAATTAAATTTAACTGAGACAGGCCGTGATTTGCACGCGCCCTTTTATGCGCAGTTTTGCCAATGAGCAGAACGTACCGCTGCGCCATCTATCGTGTATATATGAAATCCGCGATGGGCGCGCTTCACCGCCAGCCACACATGTAGTGCGGTGAAGCCTGCCGCTTGCCATCAGCGCAGACACCACATGATGCCGGGGGTTCGATATATCCGCTTGCTTCTTCGGCTGAGTTATTTTTGTTCGCAAAATGTCTGTAATGCTCGTTTGGACTTTTTAGCCTCGATATGCCGCCAATTAGTCTAATCGCTGGGTTCCCGCTGCCAGGCGCCTGGTGGTTCGCTTGTTTGTATCATATGCCGCGGCATAAGAAATTTTCATCATCCCAAACTTTAACGTATGTATATAACGCACTCTGGCCTGGATATTTTCTAAATTCCTGTCATCGTGAAATTCCTGTCAACCGTGATTGTATCATTGAGATTCAACTTTATATACATTGTGCTGTCTACCAGGAATTTTCTAAGAACCTGGGCCTTTATTTGGCCTGCTGAACATAAGATTCTCGACTTTATTTATTTATTTATTTAAAACATACTGCAGTCATTGAAGACCAAGCAGGAAGGGCAATACAGGTCACAAAAAATGCAATTCAGCGCCACCATTGGGAAGCAATCACAAAATATAAAACGGACAGGGTGCAGTGCAAACACATGATATAAAGTAGAAAAGGGGAAAATGAATCGGCAACCATTAAAGCAAAAATATATATATAAAGGAAAAAATCAGCATAGGGTTTTTCGTACACTTGCTTCAAAAACTGTTACATTATCAGCAGAAAAAACATCTCTTGGAAGAGCATTCCACTGGGTGACAGTGCGTGGAAAAAAAGAATTTTTAAATCTGTTGGTACGTGCAAAGATTGGTTCCAGGTTGTGACTGTGGGAGTGCCGAGTTTGACGACTCACACGTGGATGAATGAACAATTGTGGATTGATGCCAAGTTGGTGATTGTTGAGCAGATACAGAAACCGCAGCCTGGAAATCATTCGTCGGCTTTCTAACGTCAAAATGTTGTTAGCACTCATCAGAGACGATGGTGAATCTAATCTGCCATATGAATTGAATATGAAACGGACGGCTTTTACGTTTTTCTTCAAGTAAGGGTCCCATACTACACAAGCATACTCCAGCTGAGGTCTGATTAGTGTATTGAATGCAAGCAGCTTAACATGGGAAGGGGCTGATCTTACCGTAAAAACCGGAATATAGGTCGAACTTTTTTTCAAAAATTATGGTGAAAAGTCGACCCCCGTCTTATATACCGGTCATTGGCAGAAAAAATACGGAAGTCTTGCTACAATGGGTGGCTGAAGTCAACAGCCTCCATCACCATCGCTATCAGCCGCAGTGCCGCCATTTTGCGTTTCAGTAGGCGCAAAGCGGAAGCTAACGGCAATTTATCGTCGCCTTCAAGAAAAACACGATTGAGTACGAGGAAGCTCACAGGAACCTGGCGGCACAGCGCGAATTTGGAGTATCCGAAAAGAGCATTCAGTACTGGCGGAGGCAGAGGCTGCGTATTACAACTTGCAGCAACCAGAAGAAAACATCATTTCGTGGGCAGACCGTAGTGTATCGAGAATAGGAAGGAAACGTTGCGCTGCGAGCAAGATCGCTGCCTGTGACTGCCGAATGCATCCGCGTGAAAGCGGCAGAGATCGCGCGTGCCTCTAGACTCACGAGGGCGCAATTCAAAGGCTCGCCATCCTGGTTGCGGCGATTCATGAAGAGGAGGGCTTTGCTCTACGGCGCCGTACTTGCCTGTGCCAGAAACAAACACGCGGGCCGATTGGTGCGCGATATTGTTAAAACATTTGCCGGGTGTACATACAAGCAGCATTTAAATGAAATTAAATACTGTCACCATTGTGCAACCTCTCGAGTCGCATTTGTTTCAAAGTAAGGATGTCTTTCGGTACTTTTCCCATTGTAAAATATCTTTTTCATTTTTAGAATTGGTTACTTAGGGGGTCGACCTATATTCCGGTCCGACCTATAGTCCGGTTTTTACGGTAATTTAAAATGAAGAAAACCTAGTTTCTTAAAGGCTGATGCACAGGTTTTATTAATGTGGCTCGTTCAATTCAAGTGATTAGTTATCGTCACACCTAGGTATTTATACTCGTCGACCTGAACTATTGGATATTTGTTGATTTTGTACAAAAACTGAAACGGGGTTTTCTTGTTAGTTACCTGAAGAAGGACGGATTTTTCTCGGTTTAATTCCATAGACCAAAGGCTACACCACTGGTGTACAGCATTAAGGTTATTGTTCAAAGCAATTTGGTCATCGGTACAACGAATAGTTTTGAACAGAACGCAGTCATCTGCAAATAGCCTGATACTAACAGATGCGATGTCAACTGAGGCTAACAGATGCGATGTCAACTGAGGCAACGATGTTGACATCGCATCTGACGTAATGACATTCGCGTTATAACAAACTTTATGGCCTCAGGTATGACTTTGTTATATTGAGGTTCGACTGTACAGAGGTCTGCCCTTGCTCAGGGTCACATTGGGGTGTAAATCACTTAGGGCCATGTGCCTTAGGTCTAGCTCTCTGTTCAAGGAAGTGGCCAATCTTGAACGTGCTGTGGCATTCACAGGAGTGGAGCAAGTGTGCTAGTCATTTCTTGCTCATCAGTGAGGTGCGTAATATCCGTTTGACATGTAGTTTCATTACTTATTTTACCAGCAGAACTACCAGTCCCCAAGCTCCCAGCTGTCGTCAGAAGCCAATGCCAATGAAACGGCCCACTGGCTGCAGCAGAATCGCTTTGCAAACTTCACCAGGACCTTTGCAAGTTTTTCTGGTGGGCTTATAACTTTTTCTTCTTTTTATTATTTCTGTTAACAAAATCACATTACATGGATGCTTTGGCAGTTGGTCCAGAATGCTCTTCAATTTGCGTGTTGTTGTGGCACTATTTTCCTGTTCAAAAATCATTAATTCAGATTTGATTAGAGATTTATGCGTCATAATGTGTCAAGGCACTATACTTGTAGTGCATGATGTTTGCTCTTGAAGTCAGAGGTAGAAAGTGTGAGTTTAATGCAAATTTAAGAACCCCCCCCCCCCCCCTTTTTTATTAATAATATTGTTTTACGTCAAAATATCTTATTTATATGATTGCAAATGTAAGTCGATATCCCCCTCCCCTACATTACACTTAAGAAAAAAAAAAACTTGGAGTTTGTTTATACTTGCCCTTCAATAAAGGAATGCGATAGCACTATCCTGCGGCCTCCGCTTATCGCCAGCCGCTATCAGCTGCTGTGCGCAGGCATGCCCGTTGGCACATTCCAAAATGAAAATGAATTAGTCACTGGACCACTTGTCCACGCTTGCATCATTGTCCTCACTAGTGCTGCCGTCGTCATCACTGCTGCGGTCCCACAGCTCATTGTTCTAACATCGTCGTGCAGCAAAATCCTGCACTTCGCAAACAGCCACATTACGACATCGCGTGGAACAGCTGATAATTTTGCCTCACTGCAGCTGCCACACCTGAACCGCCCGTTGCAAGCGTTGAACTTGCGGTCCAGCTCGTAGTTGTTCGTTTCTTCGGCGTAAAAAATGACAGCCATTTTGAATGCAGCCGTGAACAAGTGCCATTCGCTTACCTGACCCGGTCGCTTACTAAACCCAGAGCACAAATGACGAAGCACTACATTAAAAACTTGTTAAACGCGGTCGGCAGTAGTCAAGTGTGTCAGAGCCAAAGAGAAACTATGCGTGAGAGACGTCGGCTCATCCGTTGGCTACCAACACTCCCCAGCGACGATGTCATGTGGTCCTTCCATCAACTATCGAAGCTGCCTTGAGTGCCGAGTGTGCAGTTGAAAGTTGAAACTAAGTTGAAACTAAGAACTTGGACGACGTTTATTAAGAGTAGAACGCGAATGCGTTATCGGGCCACTGCCACTTATCAGCAACCGCAATCTGCAACCACGTGTGGGGAGTGGACTGGTGCCGGTTTGCTGCTTATCGACAGCCACCATTGGCCGCCACGCGCGGGGTAGGGATGCCGGTTCTGTGCGTTGACATAGCAGCTGTTCTAGGCCAGCACCAAGAGCGATGTGACAGAGCCATGCAGCAAAAATGCAACCACGTTGTAGCATGCCTAATATCTCGTTTGTCTCGCCTTTATTTATCGTGCAGTGCTTTGGTTTCATTAACCCATTGCCTTCCGCGCCCTCCGCAGCGTTTCCTGCCTAATATTCCGCGCGGAAATAGCGACGCGCGCTGGGCGCGCGAGCCGCTCTTTAAAAAAAGCGATAAATTCCGCTGCACACCTCGTAGAAAGACAAAATTTACTTTATTCTGTTCGGAAGGGCTCGCTGCATCATCCCGCCTAATGTGACTTGCGTGTATGGAAAGCTTTCAAGCACACAGGCATGTGAAGTGCAACTTCACATTTTTCACATTCCCACAGGCTCTCCGACTTTTTACCGTATGTCTTGCAGACTAAGCATAGCCTTGATGGATTCTGCTTGATTTTGTTTGGTGGGATATGGCGAGGAAAATGAGCCCACTCGGAAGCCTGCAGCCGCATTGGTGTAGCCGCGACAGGCGGTTTACGTCGACCATGGTACTGGGGCAAAACGGCCGCTTCGAGAATCTCCTCTGCGAGGTTCACTTTCCAGCCTGTATAGTGGAGCCGCTTGCCTGATGCTTTGGCACATAAGACGTAGCTGTTATAAACAGCAATGTCCATAATATAAAAGAAGATTTTCTTGTAGCCTTTGGTATATCTTCGCATAATTGGAAAGGAAGCCAGTTGTTGGTCCTCGCGATCCACTCCGCCCATGCCTCGGTTGTAATCGATTACAACTTGCGGCTTCAGAACTGGCAAGCCATTCTTGCAACCCTTTTTTCCAGTATCAGTGAGATCAGTTGAACTGTGGCAGGTTGACAGCATCGTGACCTGCTTTTTGTCCTGCCAAGTGAGGGCCATGATGCCTCACGCAAAGAGGGACTTGCATTCGCCTTTTTGTAGCTTCTCCTTGAAATCCTTCGGCATGTTTTTTCGGTGAAGGCGGACTGTGCCGACAGCATTCGAACCAGCTTCCTTTAGGTGGTGAAATAGCAATGGCGAAGAATACCAGTTGTACATAAACACTGCGTGGCCATCGGGCAGACGTTTTTCTAGAAGGTCGATTACAACCGCCTCACTGCACAACAATCCAGCGGTAACTAGAGTCTTCTCACTTTTTCCTGTGTAAATCGAGAACTTCGCGCAGTAGCTGCTTGAAGACTCGCACAGTCTGTAGAACTTAAGGCCAAATCTTGCCCGTTTCGAGGGGTTAAACTGGACGTAGGACAGCCGACCACGAAACTTCATAAGGCTTTCATCAACTGCCAGACACTCTTCGGGATCATAGGCTGTATCAATGCATTTCAGTACGTGGTCGAGCACAGGGCGCAACTTCCACAGCTTATCTCCACTTTGAGGGAGAGAGTTGTCGCAGAAATGCAGATATTTTGAGAGTGCCCAAAAACGCTGCCTCGACATCAGAGAAGCACAAAATTGTGTGCTTATAACAGCTCTTGTTGACCAGTAAGATTGAATTCTGCTCTTTTTTACTTGGCTCATCAGCTCACACATAGCGAAGTAAGCTTTCATTTCATCCGGTGTTGTTTCATGCTAACTGGGATCGGGATGCAAACGCTGTTTCTCGCATGCAAAGGCATTTGTGTGTAATGCGATGGTGCTCCAAATCTCGTCTCCGAGGAGAGCGTTGAACATTGCCAGAGCACTGGGATTTGCACCTACATGTAGCTGGATGGCTCGTTTGATGCCTGGTTGATCACAAAAGGTGTTCTTCACAACCTTTTCCACTGTGTCATCCGCTTCCCATTGCCAGTCTTCTAGTTTCTGCGCCTTCGGAGATGGTGGCCGAGAGTCGCATGGATCTTGCGCTAAACACAAGTTGTCTTCATTGTCGCTGTCACTGTCCGTAATCCGGTCACTCTCGTCATCTGACACAACATCCTTTTCATCGCAGTTGTCACTCTCGTCATCACTCTTGAACACAAGATTGAGAATTTCTTCTGCCGTCAAAGCGTGCTTTCTCCGCGACGCCATGTTTGGAAAGAGACGGGATTGTGAAATTTTTGTCGATAAAAACAACAGAACTGACCTCAAACAATGAACAACTATGTCCATCTGGTGGAAAACACATGAATTAATCACTACACAAGTTGTGTTGTGCTGCCATCTGTTGAATAAACCCAAAACAAACCATACGCTGAGCGGCTGGTGATTCGCCGGCAAAAGTGACTTTGGCCTCAGCCGGTGTGGCCGGCAGATCGCCGGCCGCGAAAGCCAGTGGGTTAATAAGTCGAACTCCCCACTTCGGACTTTCAGATTTTGAAAAATAGGTCGACTTACAATCGTGTAAATATGGTACTGGTGCCTTTGAAACAATATACAGTAAAACCTTGTTAATTCGACCTTCAAGAGGTTTCAAATTAACGAATGGCCCCCAAAACTTTCCAAGAACTGTTCGCATTTTAGTAAATTTATTTGATGAATGCCTGGACGGTGGTCATCTGCTTCCGAAATCAAAACTGCGTGGCAATGTCAATTTTTCACGCTTCTATGAATGTGCACTGTTGGGAATATCAAAGCAGAACTGCTGCAACATAGTGAAGGCCTGTGTGGCCTCCTTCACTGTGCAACGCAGTAGTAGTGGAGTCTCCTCACAAATGGCGTTATTGCATGTGAAGAGGCTTCACTGCACAAACTGAACAGTGCGTGAAGAGCACGCAGTTTCGGTGCACAGAAAGAAGAGGAGAACCACGGAAAGAGTGTGACGCCTGGTGAGAAAATAATAAGAACTGTGCTGCGCCATTCAGCATCTAAAGCTGCTCAAACCTACTCAGCTGGCTTGCCATCGTGTCGTGGTTAGGTTGCCATCACCTTAATCTGGAGAGAAAGTCGGGAAAGTAAAGCCGGAACTATGCAACTGCAATATCTTTTGATATTGGCGCCTTCCGAGTGTCACCATGCCTGCCATCACACCAGAGGTGTGTGCCAGCACTGCACCACGCAGTTCAAGCCTGAGGAGGGATATTTGTGCGATCATTCACTGTCATACCTCTGCCTCAGTCATAACTCTACACAGCAGTTTCGTCGGAAGCCCGTCGGAATTAACTGAAGTCGGCGCTGCTGCATCCAAATTAACGAACATCAGGTACCATAGATTTACATGGTCTTTGGCTGGGATCACACAGGCGGTCCAAATTATTCAGGTTTCCGAATTGAGGAGTGTCAAATTAACGAGTTCTTGTATGTGTAGTAGCTTGTTGATTGAAAGGACTGACAGGAAATGTTCTGTTTTAGAAAATTTAGGCGCTTCTCCTATGCAACTTCCTTCATCCGTCTTAGCTTTATTTTTTACCATAGGCTTTCAGACAGAGAGTGAGCTTGAACCTTGACTTGTGTCCATCGAAATGACAGGCAGAAAATAGGTTAATTTCTCCTGACTTTCTTTGTTATTAGTATGGGCCTCCAGTCTAAGACTCAGACCTGCCGTGGTGGATCAGTGGATTTGGCGTCGGCTGCCGATCCCAAGATTACGGCTGCAGCCTGGCTGCAGCACCCGTATTTCAGTGGAGGCGGAATACAAAAATGCCCTTGTGCTGTGCGATGTCAGTACACGTTGAAGAACCCCAGTTGGTCTGAATTAATCTGGAACCCTCCCCTACGGCATCCCTCTTAGAGCATGAATCGCTTAGCCCACAATTCACAATTTGCAGGTATAGAAAGTGTCAGCTTAATGTGAATGATCAAAGAAAAAGCAAGCAATAGCAAATATTTTGACCATTTTCATAGCAGCAATCTATAGGGTCAGTGCTGAGCTTCTTTTTTAAGACTATCTTGCAATCTTTTCAGGTGCTGACCTTCTGAGACTCACCAGAGATGATCTCATCCAAATCTGTGGTCTCGCTGATGGCATTCGGCTTTTCAATGCCTTGCACTCAAAGTGAGTGTTGGTCTGTGTGTCCTGGTCTTGTTGTGGATTCCTCAATTTGTTACCTGATATGTCTAGCTTGTGCTGTGTACATCACTGGAGACATTTGCAATTTCAAATATACGTTATTCCAGTTAGCACTCATTAATTGCATTTGGTTTGGGCAAAACACAGCTTGTGAATTTAACAATTCTTTCTTTTTCTTTTCAGGACTATTCGGCCCCGGCTGACTACGTATGTCTGCCTGCCCTCAGAACATGGTAAGCTAGAAGGCTGTACGAAGTGACGAGTCATTATTGATGGCAAATCGTATACCTCTTCTGAATTTAGTGTCTGCATTTCCTTGGGGTATAACTGAAAGTTCCTCCGCTTGTTCTTCCTCTCTCTGCTCACACATCAGCCGGAAAGTCTTCTGGGCCAGGTATATGTTTACTGCCTCTCCCTTCATCTTGCATTGCACTGCTTCATTCAGCTGCATGACAGAGAGCATCAGTTTACCCTATTCCTTGTCCTGTATTTCAATTGTTCTCCTCTCTATTTGTTGCTAGTCAGCCAGGTTCTTGTGGTATTTTATTTGCTTTGCTTTAGAGTGTACTCTGAGGTCAGCTTGAAGTTTGCCTACATTTATTGATCATCACGTTCGAATGACAAAGAGGCTTTTGCCGACTTTGGGTCATTAACCCTATTATAGCATAATGTAACAGCTATTTTTGCTGGAAGCAGAGGTATTATAAGGCAGAAAAGGGTAAAAAATTAAGTGCGGGTATCTGTGCCATGAGCAAACTGCAGTAAAATCAGGTACTATCGCACTCAGTATGAGTTACACTGCATGAGCGGCTAGGAAGACGCTAGCGCGGTGTAGCTCATACTGAGAGCGATAGTACAGTAGCTTATGACCAGTTTTTCAGACTTCAATAATTCGGACTTGTACAATATTCCAGGCTTTGTTGAACCGTCACATGCTTCATAGTAGCGTATACATATTGATGACCGATAGTAATTTGGACTGCGGAGTCCCAAAGTTAGATTTTTCCGAGTGAAATAGACTTTAACGATACTGTGGAGATAGCTTTTTTTGACCAAAAGTTTGTTCGTCCGACCTAACATGGAGGTAAGTGGACATCAGTTCTAACCAGCAATCACACAGTCCATAATACTCACGACATCATCAACGTCCAGAGTTTGAGTTCAGTGGTGGGAAGAAAAAAATCTGTTTTCAGTTTCATTGTTTTGGCAATAAAAATGTCTTGCCGCTGAATGACTGTCAACAGAGTCGCAATAAAGACAATCAAATTTTTCCGACGACAAAAATTGCTTGGAGTTATGTTCAGCGTCTCTATACTGACATAAAGAAAGCCGTGTCGCATGAACCCGAGATGATAAGCCAACAAGGGTTTTCAAGGCCACTACAGGACACATACACATCAACAGTGTCTCATGTCACTGTGATGAAGGAGTAGTTACATAAATGGTGAGATTACAATACTTACAATATTTCTTAATTTGAACAGTCCGCTGCTGTCTAGTGGCGGCTGAGAGCAAAAAGCTGTGAACTGCTGGTCTCATATTTAGATTGCACTATACGGTCTAGGTCAGTCATTCTTAGCTTTTTTTAACCTCGAGGGGTAATGCCACTGGTTTCCAGAAGGTGCCGAGGAACCCAACATGTCTTGGCTTCCATTTCCTTCCTGCCTAACATGCTTGCAGATACACAGTGCTAAAAAAAATGGCCAAATTCAGTTAATAAGAACAAGCTGTGCAGTGAAACACTGCCGTGAGCCATTACAGCATGCTTAGTCCCAAAATGAAATGCATTGCTGGAAAGCTGGTGGTTGGTGTGTGTGAAGAATAAGTATTTGTTGAACCCAAAAAGTACTCCAAGGAGCCCCAGGTTTCCACTTAACCCACTTGGGGAGATTGTGGCCTAGGTTGTAATTCTCAAGCATTCAGTTTTGAAACTCGGAGTGCACATTTGTTTGTAGTGTTTATATGCATTTTTCTTTGTGAATACATTGTTAACTTTTGTATTATTTTTATCATTTGCACTCAAAGCATTGCATTTCATGTTGCATTTTAATACCTGTATTACATTTCAATGTTTTCCCCCTCAACAGTAATGCTCATTCCAAGGGCACTATAGGTATCAGAATTAATAAATCAAATAAAATAAAGTGTGTTTTATTCCTGCTACTGAAGTTTCTCACGTTCTTCCTCTGAAAATGTGGCGCAAAGTTTTGGTGATGCCTGACATGTTCGTCTTTCCCCCCACTCAGTGTTCAGGGCCGTGTACCTGAGGAGCCTTACCGTGCTGGAGCTGCTGAGCAAGCTGACCTCCATGTGCAGTGTCTCCCCCTTCACCGTTCACGACATCTACATCGACGGGCCATCAGGGATCCATGTGCTGGTCACCGATGAGGTGTGTGCAGGTTTTTGCCTGAAACTTGGTGCTGTCAGTCTTTTCATTTCGGGATACGGAGTGTTGTGTCTTCATTGTTCATTGTTATGTTTTGGTTTCGTTCCTTCACTCGGGAAATACACACAGTAAAACTCTATTGATACGTTCCACGTCCATACATTCAAAACCGCAAGCAATAAAAGTGACCCATAGGATTGTACTATTTTTTTTCCGTTTGATAACTTCCTGGATAACACAGATTTCCCAGCTATGAAGTCCAAAATTTTGACGATTAATGATAGTAGAATATAGTCAGCGACCAACTGCATGTATGAAAACATACAAGTGAACCGAACCTGGTGGCACAAGACATGAATAACTGGAATGCTGTGGCAGTCGCCTATAGTTGTGGTTTCTCTTCAGTTCAGTGGTGCAAGAAGGTGAAGCATCTAAGAATTAAAAAAAAAATGTTAAGGTACAAGTGCGCCGTTCCCACAGTGACGCGACATGAAGAAGCACAGTGGCTCTTCGCAGTGCCAAAGGGCAAGGGGGTGAAGCACCTGAAAAGCCACAGCAATGCGCTTACTTGTAAGCGGGCTGGGCCTGCACAAACTAGAGCAAGATTGATGCGACAGTCAGTTACCTGAGCGGCTTCCCCGCAATGCTTTGGGGCAAGGGAGCAAAGCATTCGAAAACAATGATGAAGAGATCTTGGCTACTTTCACAGCTGTGCTGCGAAGTTACTTGGCGATAAGGACAGTGCAAACGGGGACTGAATTCTGTGAGCACTAGGAAAGGAGCTCTTCAGACCTTGTGCCAATAAATGCTAATTGATGTTTTTATCAAGTGAAATTGTCAATAAATGCTTTTTGTACTCATTAAACAAATATATTTTTCAGAATCAGGCAGTTTGGATTATATGTTTTCCCAGATAAGACCACCCCTGGCATTAATCAAAGAATGTAACAATGAAATTCCATATTCGCCTTATTTGCACGTACAGTAAAACCTCATTGATAAATTTTTTAAAAAATTGTGGAGAAAAATTTATTATTCCGGAAAAATGCATGATCCAAAGCACCTAATGTTGAAAAACACAGCAGTTGAGTGAGATACAATGGTATTTATTGGCAATTTCACTTTGTAAAAATGTCAATTAGCATTTCTTTGCACGAAGTCTGAGCAGATTTTTTTCTAGCGCTCGTAGAATTTAATCTGGGTTTGCGCTGTCTTAAGCATGGATGGAGCTTGGCAGTGCATCTGTTCCGTTGACGGCAGTGGCTAAAGTATGCAGTCTCTTTATCGTCATTATTGAATGCTTCGCCCCTTGGCACCTAAGTACTGCGGGGAAGCTGACTGTTGCAGTGTTTCTATTTTTTATGCTGCGTTCCCCTTACCCAGCCCGCTGCAGTCCTTAGATGCTCTACCCCCTTGACCTTTTGCATCACAAAGAAATCTCAGCAGTCCTCCTCTTCATGTCGTGTCCCTGAAACGATGGCTCTGGAATGCTATTATTATTAGTGGTTTATTGTAAACTACAAAAAGGAAGGAAAAAGTTATTGCTGGCCATTATAGCTATAGAAGCACTTGAGGTGCGGCCAGCAGAAATAAAAGGGGCAGGGAGAGGACAGGGAGGGGGAAAGAAGGAGGGGTGCGACAGGAAGAAAGAACAGCCCTAGGGTGGTACTGTACACAGTGTACAAAAAATACCTAGGCTGAAGTGAAGTGCAGTGCCCGTGGGTGCAGGGGTGCACTGCATAGCAAGCGCAGAAGCCACGGCCCAAATGGTGAATGCTGTTGTTGGTGGTGGTGGTGGTAATGATTTGGCTCTTGGCATCTCGGCACTGCAGAGAGGCCGCAGCAGGTGACTGCCACCGCATTCCAGCTTTTCATAATGTGTTCCCTCATGTTCGGCCCTCTTCTATGTTTGCGCTTGTGCGGTTGATCGATAAATGTATTATGAGACCACAATTTGTAAAAATTTAGAACTTAGTAGCCGGGTAATGGTGTTATCCAGGAACGTATTAACTGGGAGAAACAGTGTAACTCCACGGGCCATTGTTACGGTCTGCGATTTTGAGCATGCGAACCTGAAAATCATGCACACCGGGAACATATCAGTGAGGGTTTACTGTATACCAGCTATTTTAGGGAAGCCTGCCCGTAATTTTATAAAATAGGCTTTTTTAGGTAAAAAGGTGGCAAAGTAATGCCAGAGTTGGTGAATGCAGAAAATCACTGAACCATGGTAACTAGCAAGCCAGTTAACTATGGTGTAATAGGTAACTTTTGAATTATTACAAATAGGCACCTGCTTGCAATTAGAGGTTTGTAGCTGACCATAAGTAATAGCCATATTTGTTTTTAGAATTTCGCACGGCGGCTCAACAAATTTTTGCCACTTATTCTGCAATTCAAAAGCCGTGTGCCTCCGTTGCGCACAAAGCAATGCCCACCAATAAACTTCAGTCCATGACACACATGTCACATGACTGTGCCCTCGTCTCGGCAGGAGCAACGGCAAGGAGCGCACTGTGGGTAGGCAGCATGGGCACGACACAGATGATCACATGGTACGGGCTCCGCGGAGTGACTCTCTTTCATGGATGCCGCTGTGCGCACACAGCCGGCACGTGATTTTCAAATTGTGCGATAAATGGCCAGAATTTGTCGAACCACAGTGCCAAGGGTAATAGAGTTATTGAAATTCTAAAACCATATATGGCTATTGCTTACAGTTAGCTACAAATCTAACTACGGCCAGGTGCTTATCTGTACAGTGTAATCCGCTTATAACAATACCAGATATAATGATATATCGATTATAACAATCAAATTCTTTATTTATTTATTTATTTATTTATTTATTTATTTATTTATTTATTTATTTATTCAAAATACCTTACAGGGCCCAGAAGGGCATTGAGTAAGGGGGGCAAAACAATAGATTAAGCAAATAGGAAGAATAAATTAAAAACAACGCGTGATACAAGGCAAAAATTAAACACAATTATAAATATACAGGGCAAAACGTAACTAAAAGACATACATCACCGCGAGCAACAAAAATTAAATTAGTAGCAAGAATGCATCGCAAGTGCCCAATAGGCATCAAAAGGAAAAAGCAGTAGTCATAAAAAACATACAGATGGCTGAAATTGCACAAGAAACCAAAACTTTGTAAAATACCAACGAGAAGAAAAGGGGACCAAGGACACAGAACAACCTGAAACAAGACTTAATGTCGTTAAAGAAAATGTTTGTGCAGTTGGTCTTGAAATGATTGGTGGTTGCCGATAGATGCGATACAGTTGGGAAGATCATTCCAAAGAATAATGGCACGTGGAAGTGCAGATGAATTGAATGCTAAGGTTCTTCCGTAAATGCGTGTAATGCTATACTGATTATGTATCAAATCTCCCATTGCCCTTATGTAAAAATAAACCGTATATAACGGTACAATTATCGGAAAAAAATGGATACAACGATAGGATTCTGGCCGCATGGAAGGGGTTTACGACCAAAATTTGTCTGAAAGTTAGATAAAAATAAAAATACTTTGAAGCGAATGACATAAAAACTCCCGCAAACGGGCCTGCATGGCTAAATTCGTGGGGGAGCGTTGCCTACCACCTTGGGAACCAAGCGCTATCATCGTCACAATCGCTGGAGGGAGGTATTTGCCTGGCCACCGCCACACAACGCTTTCTCACACAAACGCAGTTTCTGCCCGTTTTGTGCTTTCCTAAACTACCGTATTTACGCACATAATTTGCGCGCTTTTTATTCAGAAATTAGGGCTCGAAGAAGGGGGTGTGCAAATTACGCGGGGATTTCGCGAGTGGAACTTAATGAACTCCACAAAGGTCACAACGCGCAATATAGATATAGTGTATGTTGCTGCATATACGTCAGCACCCGGACCTCCACCCCACGCTGGCCGCCCCCGAAAAAAAGTTCACTCTAAATGAAAAGCCGTGCCCCCCCCACTTGTTGGTTGGCACGAAGGTGCATGCATGAAGCTGAATAAGATGCTAAAACAGCGTCATCGCTTCTGGCCCAGCAAATTGTTCGGTAGTTCCGGATTCCGTAAGTTTGCTTTCGCAACTTCGTCCGGGATAGCAAGCACGAATCAATAAATCAATTATCACACCCCACAATTCTTTAATAGTACCGCGCAAGCGTCGACCAAACTGCTTTTCAGCGCCTTATCATGGCATGGAGCTGCGAAGCCAGTGAGAATAGCCACGTGCGCACAAGTTTTCCGACACAACGATTGTCGTCTATGGGCAAACTTGTGCACACGCGGCTATTCTCGCTGGCTTCACCGCTTCGCGCCGTGATAAGGAGCTGACGAGCAGTTTGAAACTTGCCCTATAGTTGTGATGTCCCATCGCAAGACACGACCGAACAACCAACCACAAGCCGTCAGAGCCACCAAGAAAAGCATAGCCGGCAGTCGTGTCACATGCATCAGCCAAACAAACAGTGGTGTTGGCTCTTCTATCAGCTGTCGATCCTCCCCGGAAGCGCTGCTGGCCGTTCCGAGTGGCGATGCCGCTGGTGCCGCCGCGATTGTAACAGCGGCCTCTGACACCACCATGAACGCCCAGTGCACAAAAGATTCAAAAAGCCTTCCGAACAAACATGCGGAATAGCCGAATGCTACTGGGTAGAGCCATAAGGTAGGGCCCGCGTACATGATGGTGGTCTAGCGCAGCGCGGTGCGTAAAATATGTGAGTAAAAAATATTTTTTTGTAAACCCGGGTGATAAGTTAAGGGTGTGCAAATTATGCGAGAGCGCAAATTATACGCGTAAATACGGTAGGTAAAAAGTGACGTTGACTAAGCGCAAGGCAATATCTTTGGCCCCCCTTCCCCACTTTTGTCGTTGAGATGGTTGAGAATTTTCTTTTTTTTTTAACCGTTAGCGTTTCTTGGTGTGTTCCCTGTTTCATGCTGTACACAATGCAGAACTTGTCAGCGCGCCAAGATGCTGTGAGCCCTTGACGGAGGGTTGGCAGCAGTGGCTACATGCATGGGGTAATGCCTGTATGCATGGGGGAATACGTGGGTGTATTCTTTTTGCTTTTTTTTTTCGCCGGTCCAGATATAACGATAAACAGCTATAATGATCAGATTTTCTAGTTTTCCCAGTATCGTTACAAGTGGATAGCACTGTAATAGGTAAAAAGTAGGTAAAAGGTAGGTTTTCGTAAACCAGCTTACTAGTTAACGTGATTGACCTGCTTTTTGATGTCTGCCAGCACTGGTGTTACTTTGCCGAAAGAGCTATCATTTTACCTTAAAAACCCTGTTTTTAAAAATTAGGGCAGGGCTTCTCTGAAAAACGTGATATAGCCCCTTGTCTTTGATGATGAAAGGGTTCATTTTACTGGCTCTAGCATTGCCTCTCACTTTTGTAGTATGTTCATGTTTGTTGCGATGTTACATTAATTATGCCGTCAAGCTTTTTCCATTGATGACAAAATGATGCTGACAGTGTTGACGGTGTTAACAGTTGATGTGGCAGCCAGTGCTCCAGCCATAAACCCCCGTGAAAGTGAATTGCTTTGTTACATATGCTGGAAGATTTTTATATATACATGAGACACATGGTTGCCAAACTACCAAACAAAATCAAAACAGAGCAGTCAGCATGATTTAAGACAAGGAACAGTGAGGCTGCTGTGAACCAAACAGGTCACAGCCTTACATGCCATTGCTTTTATATGTCTTTGTTTTCTGTATTTTTGTGGTTTCCCAGGAGCTCTTAACCCTAATGTTCTCAAGTTTAGGGCTCTGCATACAGTTTTTTAAGGAAACTTTTGCCCATAAAACAGACCTGAAGGGACACATTACAGTGCAATAGCTGGAAAGCATAGATGCTGGTTGCCAGTTCAAATGGTGTGCTCATGCCACCCATGGTCCACTGGCTTCTGGTGCACCTGTTTCCATAATGGATCAAGGAAGCGGGAGCGCAGCGTAATGAAATTCAGTTTTGTGGGCATCTCCTGCACTTAGGCGTAAATGTGATCAAATTGTGCACACGTGCTGAGTTAAGTCAAAGAGCGCTTGTTGCAGTATTAAAATAACACACTGTGTATTCACACCCTGCTGTGTGCTGCACTTCAAATTAAAATGCAAATTCTTTTTGCAAAATAATAATGCTTAGCATGTTGTTACTCATATGAGAAAAACTCAGCTCCTGAGAGATTCGCTGTTACGCAGAACTGTATGGCCTTGTAGCCTGGCACATGGCCTGTTTTATTCTATGAATTGGCTGGTTGTCACTGAAACTTGGCTAGTTTTCTGCTTGTCTCTGTAGCTGCAGTCAGCTGAGCACAAAGAGCTCGTCGAAGCGCTTTTCATTTACAAAAGTGCCGCGCATTCTGCAGTAGAATCACCGTGCATTGATTTTTACTTGCAGGTGGTCCGCAACATGACTGATGAGTCAATGTACATCATGGAGCTCTTGAGAGGTATGCTGGCTTCAATAAAGCTAGAATTAGACATTCTTGTTTGCACAGTGGGCTCACATTAATTTGAACAGAAGATTTTATGCCATCATTGTCAGCTGAGTTAATAGGTTTGCGTTATTTAACTCTGAATAATTGAAGCAAATTTTCATTCCCCTCTGAGTTAGAATTATAGAGAGGGACCACTTAGCTACAGATGATTGTTTCCAATTGCTGAACTTCTGCTAGTTTGTGTCCGAGTGGTCGTTGAGTGTTCCTGTCAGACTGCTGTCAAGTTGAGGGAGGAGGCGGGGATCAGAACCAACTTTTTGTTCCTTGGCAGAAAGGGCTGAAATCTGGCACACATGCTGCACATTGCAGTGAAGAGACAAATATAAGATTTCGTGAAAGTATCTTCATTATTTCTTGTTTTATAAGAATTTACAAGTTTGTTGCTTGTGGAAAGCCTGGCACAGTAACGAACCATGATAGTGAGCTGGGAATACTTTGCATATTTGCCCAAATGTCTAATTTACACCAAGACAGTGTTGAAAGTTTTTTTTAGCATGCTAATAATTTTTTTCTGAACGTGACTTGCACGTGACTGTGCTTCACTGCATAAAGCCATGACCTTATTGTGATATATAAAATAGTGGAAAGGTAAATAAACATTTCAAGACTGCCTTCATGTACAGCACAGTTTACGGATCACAGCAAAACAAACTGAATCAAAATCGGTTCAGCCATTGTACACACGCACACACGCACGCACACACACACACACATTTATTTGTCACAATTACAAGTTGAAATAAGTGTGCCCGCGGAAGCGCAAGTGCGCTTGTGGGCGGGTCACGGCAATCAAACGAAGTACAGGCTCAGTATTGACGAAAAAACATAGTTTCCTGTATTTAGAAACAAAACGAATACTACACAGCAAAGCTTATTGCAATAAGACACATAATATTCCTAAATACAAAAAAAAGAACAATATCACTAATGCACACTGCCAAATTAAGACACTTATTTACACTGGTTCAAAAACAACTTAAACAACCTAGATTCACATGGGATGGCAAACTCAAGTATTTAGAGCATTCTTTTAATGCAAGCTTACAGGGCTTTTGACATATTAAGCCAGGACTTTATTCTACATTTTACCTCCTTAAGGGATTGTAATGATAGCATTTCAGTTGGAAGCTGGTTATGTAGAACATTCGGCACCTTTTCCCGGAGTTAGTATATACCTTGGAAAGTTTGAACGGATTTATTTTTCTTAATACCTTGAGCTTGTTTTCAGGGTGTTTAAATTTATTTGAGAAATAGTTTCTGGTAATTACTACATGCGTGAATAGATCTTCAATGCAGAACATATCAGCAACGAGCATCCGTTTGGTGCTTTCAAGGGCCTCCATTGACGTGCCATACAAAACGTTAGCGGAAATTCTGCTCAGTATTCTATCGATTTGACTGATTCTTGACGATGCACACAAACCATAAATAGTGACGCCATACCTTAAAACGGACTCCCCTAGGGCCTTAAACACCAGTTGACGTAGCCTGACAGAAGTATTGAATTTTATCCTGTACAGATGCATAGAAATTACACGGAGACGTTTGATGAGATGCTCAACATGGGCTGTCCAGGTCATGGTGGCGTTAAAATGAATGCCCAGATATTTGACTGTTTCAGAGAAGGGTAAAGGAACACACTGGCAACTAAAGCAAACATTACCATGCAGAATAACAGATTCATTTATTATAACTTTTTTATGTGGATTTCTGAAACAAACCAAAGTTGTTTTTTGCTTATTTATGTAAATCTTATTACCTGAAAACCAGTCGCACACTTGTTTAACATCCGACTGTGGCAGCTCTGCAGCCCTATTGTATGACTCGTGCGAAACAAGCAACGCCGTGTCATCGGCGTATTGGTAGAGTAATGAATTCAGACCTAGATGTGCTAAATCATTGACATCAATATTAAAAAGGAAAGGTCCTAAAACGGAACCTTGTGGCATGTCATATAGAATTGGTTTGGAATGGCTGAAGTCATCTTTGACTCTCACAACCTGAGCACGATTGGAGAGGTAGCTATTGAAAAAAAGCTGATAAGGCCCGCGAAATCCAATTCTGTCTAGTTTCTGTAACAAAATCCCGTGGTCAACAGTTTCAAAAGCTTTCACTGTTTCAAAGTGTCAAGTGCTATGCTTTCCACGAGCGAGGTGATCGACAAAAAAACACAACTGAGAAAATGGGCTGCAAAATTTTGCAAGCACTGCAGATTTATTAAAAAGCACCAGGGCTGTAATATTTTGCATCATTGCTGTCGGGCATCTAATTCTTGCACCTTTGCCTCTTTGCTTGGTGGGCTTTGGATGCTTTCTTCAGGCGTTCTTTGTCCTTTTCCTGAGCCCTCTGGACGGCAAGGGCACCAGGATTTACACCCAAGGTGGCACATATATCCGAGTAAGCTCTTTGGCTCCCTGAATTGTATTTTATGACTGCCTCATTCACTGCAGTCTCTACCGCAAAAACTGAGGCGTGCTCATCCTTTGAGAGTGCCGACCAAATAACAGATCAGGCTCTCAGCTGCATTCTGGGTCCTTCCACCCTTGCAGCGCTCCAGCAAGTGGATGTCTGAAAGGTGTTGATACAGGGGCAGCATGGCTTGGGCAACTCTGCTCATAAGCTTATATTTATGAGGAGGCTGTGCTTTTTTTTTTTTTGCTTCTGCTGCTCTCTGCTCACACCAGCTGAGAGGGCCAGGGGGGCACAGCTCATGGTGGGGGTCACTGTCGCTAGATGTCACTTGCCAATAAGTGGCCATGACAGCTTTCTGCATTGCAGCAACATCATTGACGTTCTTGCTGATAGCCAGGCCATAGTAGTTGGTGAGCTTTTTGATCAGCTTTTGTGCCAGCCCACCTTTTCCACCCAATGGCTGCCCTTTCTTGGCCTTGCTCACAATGGAGCGAAGACCAGTACCCATTCTTTTTTTTCACATGGTTTATGCAGTCTTCTTTTGTGACTGCTATAAACCCATATGGCTGCTCATCTTGCAAGGCCTGGAAAACACGGCTGTCTCCATCAGAGAAAACTGCTTTATATCGCGGGTCATTCTTGGCCAACAAACGGCCAAAAAGTTGCAGTGCGGCCTCCACTTCCATTCGGCCAGAGCCAACTTCAGTGTTTTTTTGACACTGATGCTGCTGCCTCCACTGAAGGTATGTGGGGTCACTCCCTGCTGGCCCCAGGCTGCATCCGAGGCAGAAGTTCGAAAGAACAATACTATCCAGCACAAGCCCTGTGTGGAACTCAGTTATGCATCCTACTTCAATGTGGGAGCTATGACCGCGCATGAGCCAGGTGCCATCATAAATAACGGTCACATTTCTAGTGAAGCCAACCTCCATCTTGCTGCACACCTTCTTCACAGCAGCTACAGCATCCCTAAAGATGTTGTCGGCAGTCTCCTCTGCAGCAGGCTTCAACAGGCCCTTCAAGTGGCCCTGGAATGTCTTATGGTGTAAACCACGATGGGACGCATTCATAGTGGCCCAGAAATCATTCAGAGCTGTCTGCGTTTTCCCTATCACTTTGATAGCTTGCATTGAGCGAATGTTCACATCAAATACCGTTGCACCTTCCTTCCCTTGGGAAGACCACTGGGACTCAATTGGGCCAGAAGTAGTGCATGAAAGCACCGTTTTCACTGCCAGACTGAGCCTGGTGTCACAGTGCACACCGACGGAACGCTGTTGGCATCTTGGGCACAGAGTCTTACCAATCAACGAGTTCACTGCGGTAATCTGCACAAGAATAAATTCACTGTCCTAAGAGGCCGAAGTTTGTTGGCCTTGCTGGTCCATGAAGCTGAACTTCCATTCAGTTGCGGGTGCTGCACGAAGGGAATCGCGAACGCTGCATGCCTGCGCTTCTGCTGTCACTACTGACACGAAACGCAGCTCGAGGCGCGCCTGAACGGTACTACGTTCTGGCGACGATTCGTCCCGTAAATCTTCAGCTATCACGCTGTAGCTCGTCAATGGCTGGGGCTCACTTGCAGACTGCGTGCCCATGTCGCACGATGCGACAGAATCGGAGCACACCGTTTCTGCCGGCGATGGTGATCTTTGACCCGCGTCGCCTAACGATGCGATCTCGGCTACTGATTCGCGCGGCCGTACGCCGAGGTACGAGAGTCTCGGTTGGCGCATTTTTCGTCGACTGGGTTATCAGCATTGATGGCACAAGGCAATTGTCTGCTTCGCTGCTGAACCCATGGGTGCAAGATAGTGCAGCACGTTATCCGCTTGTTCAGTGGGGTGCTCCGCTTCTCCCGCTGGCTGCCGTCTTTTTCTCGGCGTACGAGGCTTGCGCTTCCGTTTCCCAAAGGCATGCTTCGTCGACAATTTCTTCTCAAACGAGCGACCATCCATTACTAACGTGGGAGCTGTGAGAAGTTCAAATGAACGCCGGCGTGGTTTGCGAAACAGACAACAGCGGTGCGCGGCGGTTGCCAGCTTTCCTGCTGTCACACAATAACCAATAAGGAGACTCCTTTCAAACCGGCAGCCAATCGGAGGCCCGCTTTCATCAGAGGCCCCGTGTGACCACCGCTGGCAGACCCGCGCTTCGTTTGTGTTTGTGCGACTCTTACAAGATGGCGATGACCAAAGAATTCAGAAACAGAACGGCGGAACTTTGAGCTTTCGAACGATACCAAGATGGCGGCGCTCGGTGGCGGGAAAGACTAGGTATGGCTCCGCGAACTGCGATGATTTGGCTCGTTTTATGGCTGTTTTCTCGCCCTGCACACTGACAAATTAATTTTTTTTCGGGCATTTATAATGCGTTTTCAGCCAAACCATTTTGATCGAATGTAGATTAGGTGTTGCAGGTACCGAAACACATGGTTTCCAAAAATCGATTTTTTTTTTGCTATTTTTGCTATCTGTTCCCCGCGTCCCCCCCTTAAGTCGACTTGTTGCAGTTGTGCTAAGAATTTGAATGGAAAAACAGAAATGCGTGAGCAAGTACATCAGCTTGAAGATTTATGTTGGCATCGCTTACCCTTTGCATAACAGTGCCTAGCTTTTTTTGTGGAAACAGCTGTTAGCAGCGAGTCACTTTCTACTTTTATTTACCAATACACTGTTATGTCCATCTCCCTCTCTCAACTAGGCCCAGATGATGAAATCTACAGCCTTCTCCTGAAGTCATACGGATCCAACACTCGGACATGATGATGAATCAGCTGTGTAGCCATCTCTCCATTGTTGCTTTCATTGCCATCACAGCCATGGTCCACTGGCATCTCCATCTTTCTGGTCCTGCGTGGGATTGCCCTCCGCCGTGGCCCGGGTCACCAAGTGCATCTGTCGAGGACAGTACATTTTGTAGAACATGCAGCAAACATGTGCTTTGGGTGCCTGGCATGCAGGTTACGTTTGAAAAATGGGCTTTGCAGCACCAACATGCGACAGAATTGTTGAGATCATTCACTGACATTACAAGCTCTATTTCATAGTGTACTGTAGATGGCATTCTTGCCAACACATAATGAACAAGGGGCAGGAGGGAAGCCTCAATCTGTTAGCCAACTTTTCAACGAGGGGACTTTCCTCTGTGTGGAGTGTTGCTAAGGCGAAGACAAGTCTTTTTGTCGAGACGTTGGCAAGCGGACTGAGGCCTCCCCCACCCTCTCTTCGTTCTGTGCTGCCATTTCACAGAGTTGGAACTGTTTTTATGCCCTGGGATCAGTTCATTTAGTACCTCAAGTCTCTAAGCACAGCTGCTGTGTGCCCTCTGACCGTTGTCAGTTGCGGTCGTCTCATACAGCCTTTATTTACCAAACTGGTGCACATAAACCGATTGGTAATATTTGGTTGCGTTTTTCAACCAAACAGCAGTAATTGTTGCAGGTGTGTAGCACATTAGACGGTATTTTCCAACGTTGTGCATAGTGCTTAGCAAGTCGGACACATTTAGGACAGGTTGATCTCACTGACATGACTGTGGTGGTTTTTGACACCTGTTGTTTCTGCTGCCTTGCCCTTGATGAAACCCATAGCTGGCTGGGTTATGTGTAGTGGTGAATGGATCATGAACCCACAAGCTGTTTCAACAATGCCACCTTTGGCTTTGCTTTTCTATAGCATGGGCTGTGAAGATCTGCATACAGTGGCCTATGGCTTTCAGTGCAATTTGTCTCCTTTTTTTGGGAAGTGTAGCTCAAGGCTGGCCTTTAGAGCAAAGATTTTCAGGTGTGAATGCGTTGGGGTTCTCTTGCATTCCAGAAAAATTTCGAGGGTTAGAAAGTTGGAGCTAAAGAGAGTGCGCATTCACCCACTTCTATTGTAAGGAACTGCTTCCTTCCTTTGGTGCTAATATATAAGCAAACATTCGCTGGTAACAGTGACCCATGGAGTCCTCTATTACTTTGCTAACCAGTCACAGAAGTCAACAAAATAAACATTGTCAGAAACGTCAAAATTCTGGCACTTACAATTTTGTCTTGTTATTAGCTTTTTATTTATATAGCTAGAAAACTTTAAAACAATGGAATATTAGTGCAAGGCGGTCACAAATGTGGGTGGAACTTCGCTGCTGACATAAGTTGTGTCCGACCATAGAGCAGTCATTTGTGCTTCAGTACAGCAGTGACGTAGGCATTTGGGCTAGCTTGTTTTTTTCATCTTGGAGCAAGTAGTACAAGCACAAAAGGCATTAGGGAAAATGACTGTGTGTGCCATCTCCCTCACTGTCCAGTGTGTTTGCACTGCTTGTTTCAAGATGCAACAGTGGATATATTTAGAGAAACACTCCTCGAATGTGGCAGTGTGGGAGAAGCGTCGTTACAGTTGGGCATGAGGGTTGAAGGGATGCATGCTACGCCACATGGTCCTGCCATCTAGCCTTCAGGGGTTTCATTTATCATTGAAGATGCAGAGCATCCTAATCATAAGAAATCTCTTGAGGGACTATGAAATGGCTCATCGGCCCCCATTTGGAACTACTGCTCTGGAGCTGGCCTGCTACAGAAGCTGACAGTGCCACTTCACTTGTTTGTCAAGGCTTAAAGAGACTGAAGACAACTCCATCTATGTTTTGTTCTTGGTAAAAATTGATTCTATGGCTCGTTTGTCTGGCTGCCAAAGATGCATTTTATTGCTGAGAAAAGGGGATTTAAAATTGGAACATTATTCGTTTGCCTACCGCTCGGTGACCACTGTTTCAAAGTGAATATTGGTGTAGCCTAGTCCTAGAGATCCGCACACAAAATTCAATATGGCATAACCGTAGCTTGCTTGTGAAAATGGCTAGTGGTGCAGTACCTGTGCTTTATTTCTTGGCCTATTCTTGGTCTCTTTGCCATTAGAATATGGTTTATGTGTCGAAACATGCCAGCTTAAATTTGTCCTTGGTGTCTCTTTAAGGCTTAACCTCTGCCCGAGCAATCCACACACTCCATCCCACCACCGCCTCCCTCCTCGGTTGCTTCCTTACTGTATTCACACCTGCAGGCTGCTCTGGGTGCCTGGGTACAAAGGCATCCCCAGCAAAGAATGTGTTAATGTTTACTAGCTTGACATTACACGAAGTGGGCTGCCAACACACCAAGTAAATATTCTTTGCAGCTTGTGGCTGTTTGTCTCACCGACCTGGTTTGGTAGTTTGAGACGGAGCATTGAAGAAGTGCGAAATCAATGGCTTTTTTCGTGAGGGGTGCTCCATCGAAGACTGTTTGTAGCAATGAAAAGTGCAGGAAAGGAAAGTGTATGAATGCAACAGTTATGTACAAAATGATTTTTGCTGTTTACTGTTTCCTCTGTTTCCCAGACAAAACCACTACATGGTCCATAATCACATGTGCAGTCAGTGTCTCGCTTACTGCAATGTCTCGCTCTCTTTTCTCCTCTGCTGTACAAAAGACCAGCTTCCGTCACACTAGCTGTAATCAACCCATCTTTTGTCACCGTCTTTCTTGATCTTTTCTTTATTCTTGTATGAGAAACTTTGTTTTATTTGCAGCAATGAATTCATCTGAACTCTCTCGGCACTAGAGTTTAATTAGGCTAGTGAAAATGACTTTTGTAAATCACTTGGGCACTGCAGTAAAAGTCTCTGGTTGTGCATGATAAACTGCACTGATAGGAATTTGTTTTCAAGGCGTTCTTTTGACCACCACCGGACACTTCCCACTTTCGGCAGCAAAGGCAGGAGAGTTGGTCCCATTAAGATTCTGTTCTGATGCCCTGAATCAATTCGTCACCCCATTCCTATCCTGTCCAGGAACAGTGTGCACTGCATGCATGAAGTGGTCATCTGTCAGACTGCCAGGTTTCTGCTTTGTGCAGCTCTGCTAGTCTCCAGAGCATAGACACTGTGAAACCTGAAATTTTTTCATGAGCATGAGAACGCTGCCTGACATTAGTTTTTTACGCATTCTTACACATGCACAATCATGTATACTGCATCATTCGGTTTTCAGGAGTGTGCCTAGGCTGTGGCTTCCGCAGTGTGCAAGGTTTCTGTGACTGCTTTGCAAAGACATGAACTGCGAAAGGCTGAGACATTCAAGTGGATTTGAATGGCCATTGTCTGTCACTGGACACACACGGGGCTTTTCCTAGATGTGCTTACATGCGCCAGGCGGCCAGCATTTTCTTTGAATGCTTCTTGCCCAGTCTGCGCCACTTCAGAAGGGCTGTAGTAAGGCCTCGTTCTAATTAAACTGTTACGATGTAACTCGTTTTGTTACAGGCATTCCTTTGCCATATTGTGATTTAAGTTTCAGGGAATGAATGCCACAATCTTGGGCAGTTAAGGTGCAGGTACCCTCTCCTTGCTGCCCAGGTGTAAAGTGTTGAGACCTGTAGGCAGGCAGCTACAGTATTTTGCTGACTTATGCTGTCTGCACGAGCATATTAAATTGGCATTTGCTTGTATAACAGCGTGCAGCGGTAAGAAAAATCTTTTTTCTCACAGACCATGGCCTTGAAAATAGCTGCACTTGTGGAATAAGACTAAAATGCTTTGAGATGCACAGATATACAACTAAGCAGGTTCGATTGGTCTCGAAGCTTTCAATGCACACTCTGTTTCATTATAGCGAGGTTTGACTGACTACTATTTTACATGGTGCTTTTGTGTTATCCCTACATGATATTATGGTGGACATTAGCAGTCATCTCTGCTATATCATGTGGGATGCTTTTTATAATTTTTCACCTTTTTATCATATATTTTGGTGGTTGCAAGGCCTGTTGACATTTTTGGTCCATAGACATGTGGGAAGAAGTTGCTTCAGCCATGCGAAAGAGTTTGAGAATTGACATGGCAGAGTGAATTTGTAGATGATGGCCAGCATTCAAGAATGTGGAATTAGCACAACACATGAAAGGTGTTGCAATCGACATGGCTTTCATGGTGTCTGTTCACATTTCATGGCACTGCTTAAGTATTATTGCGTTCGTTTTCATCACAGCAACCATTGTTGTTGCTTTCAGGCTGTGTCCATAGTTTTTTATGCATACGCATTTGTGCATTTGCTTCCTCCCTCCCTTAGTTGTCACATTTCGTTTAGGACATCATATTTGGTGTTTCGAGGCCATACTTTTTCTTCACAGAGTGCATTCTGAAATGGTACAAAGACACCTTCATTCTCTGTCGCCCATGCATAGTTCACTTGGAGTATTCCCCTGGTGTCAGGTAGGCTATTCATAAGCATCTAGTGCACATCCATGACCAGGTATAATTCTTTTTCTGTTCAGAAGTAATACATGTTCATCTAGTTCATGCAGCGAGAGATACATGTAAGCCCACATGGTACTAATAACAAGCAGAGAAGTGCTGGGCCCCATAGAATCATCAACTGTACCGTTTGATACTTCCAGTCGTTACGTTTTCTTTCTTTTTGAATCGGCAGTAAACTGACGTTGTTCCGTGAAAGTGGTTAGGTTTGGCAAGCTGGGTAGCCATACTTCATTACTGACAATTGTGAAAGACACTTAGATAACGGAAAAAGGCTAAACAAGCATATTTTTCAGTCGTCCAAATCTGTATCGCGATTCCCAGTTATGAAGCCGCCAGCTTGAAAGTTTGAAATTCCAGATCAAATCGAATCAAGTTAATTAATATAAAGGAAGCATACATACTGATATATACAATGGGGCCCCATAGCCTGTGGGCTTTTCATGGCGGTAGATTAGAGCCAGACTTGGTGGTTCATTCTGTTCCTTGAGTTGTAGCATAGAGGGCACTGCTCAAGGCACTTGTTTGGAGGCACAGTTAGGTGTTTGGTCTCTGTGACAATTAGAAGCTGCTCTGCCTTAGTACTCGGGTATTGAGGTAGTATAGGGCCAGAGCATATTGCACATGAGGAAAGGATAGAGCTAAGCATAAGGGCTACTACTTAAGATTTCCTGTCTCACTGTTTCAGGATGTTCTCTATAGACTGTTCTTTCGTTCCCGTTTCGGTATGTGTGCTTATCTCCTAGTTAAGCGCAGTCCTAGAGACTAGCATCCACGTTTTGTAGTCAAATGCTGACCGGTGAAGAAATAGCAGTCTTTGACTGGGGAAAAAAATGTGTAACAGTAATCAGCACTTAGGATCGTACTTAGGAGCAGGAAGGGGCCATGAGAAGAGGAAAAAAAAAAGATTTTTGTAGTTTTGGAGAATTAACCATCTTAGGCAAATAGCTTGGAGTATGTCACACACGTAAAACTTCGAATCATGAGCTATCTGCCTCTAAGTGTTGCTGATGGTGACGTAGGTTAGTCATTCATCATGTTCTGTGCCCTGAAATCTCCCCATCTTATTTTTCCTTTAGCTGTCCGTCATTGAGGCGAGCTTAGGCAGCTAGAATTCTTATCACTTAGGCTTCCATATGTGTATTGTACTGTGCAATAGTTTCTTTGGGTTCATCAGCAGCTGTAGAAGTGATCAGCGGCTGCTGCGGGATAATAGGCAGCGATTTCACGTTCGCACCACTTGCGATAGCACCTTTTAACATGCTCCATTGATCGCTATCATGGCTTTTATTTCTACTTTTTCACAGGTCAATGGTGCGAGCTTTATGAACATTTTGGGGTGCTCAATTTTATTTTCTTTATTAACTTGTGTTCTTCCATTTTGTGCCAGTGCCCTTGTTTGGAGAACTCTTTCACGGTGTAAGCCTCACCCTTCAAGCGAACACCAAGGCCTCATGCCGACAGTGGTTCCGGACATTTTATTGTTTTGTTCACCCATAGACAAGTATCTCTTGCTTAGTTGTACCTGTGCACTCTTATTGTTCACGGTACCAGCGCACAGCTACACATTGTCTTTACTTACCCCAGAAGTATGCAGCTGAAATCTTGGAACTTTTTTTTTCTTTCATTGTTTCTGTCTGTGGCTTTGTGGTGTACACTGTATGACATTCGTCGAAAAGGGTCTCATATACACTGGGAAAGAAAAAAACATCTCCATTCACGTTGACTTGCAGCGTTCTTGTTTCACGCACTCGGCTGGGAGTGCAGAGTATAGGTAGATGTTGTTCGTCATCGCATTTGTACAGAGAGCTCTATTTTTTCCAAGACGGAATAATAAAAGAGTTTAGGCACGTGCATTCTGGGAATCCTTGTGCACTTGGTTGTGTGCTGACCAGCTCATTTGCCTATTTGGATGCCTTTGCCAATTGCTGCTACAAGGCAAAGGAGGGGGTTCTTTTGCAGGAGGTTTGAAGACTGGTTAGCAACTGCTTTGCTTACGATCACATATTGTGAAACTGTAAACAGGAGCCGCCACCGGATTATCTAATACAAGTTCCTACTCTCGATCAATGGGAGGCCATGTTGGTCAGCTCGGACATGGCCTGTTCAAACCGGGCTCAGGTCGCTGTCAGCCGTGGACTAATTTCCACCTGGCACTGATCATCTGCATTTTGCCTTCTGATGAAATAAATGTTTTGCAATCCAATGAATGATCACAAAAAGCTTAGGCCAAAGCGGCACTAAGTTTGAAGACTTTCGAGGTACAGCTTCTTCAAACCTTCTGCAAAACACTCCCCGCCTGCTTTGCCAAATCTCTACTTCCAAGAAACGAGTGTGAGATCGCTTAGAAGGCGGCCTTTTTCGTTTCGTTGTCGCCGCAGATGATGAGAATATCCGACTTTTAAACGCAACAGTGTTAAGGAGCTCGTGTCGCAGGAAAGCCGGTGTCGTCGGCCGTGAGCGAAAAATCCCTCCTCCCCGTGAGCGAAAAATTCATCCTCCTCGCAATGTACGCCACTGCCCCAACTACCCGCCGCGGTGGCTCAGTGGTTAGGGCGCTCGGCTACTGATCCGGAGTTCCGGGGTTCAAACTCGACCGCGGGGGCTGCGTTTTAAAGGGACACTGAGGAGAACCCTATCAAAATTTTTTTGTTAGCAATATCTGATAGTTCGGCATTTCATGGCTTTGTTGACGCTTGTCCGGGAGCGAAATATGCATTTATTTCAAGAAATTTGGATTCGAAGTTGAAAAATTTTTTCCCGCCGCTCCGATTCAAACTCGAGAACTCTTATGACGACACAGAACGGAGTGACGTGAAACGTGACGTAAATGAAGACTCCGTGATTTCTGGTGGGAAGCCGTGCGGAGAGCTATCTTACTTTGCAAGCCTCCGAGATTCGTGACTTCCATGAAGTAAGGAAAATTCCTCCATGGTGGCGCCTCTTGTCCTAGGAAGTCATCACGCTTGTACTTGCGAGATTGGCCTGTGGCGGCGATACCTGTATTTTGGTTCTTGCTATTTTCAACATTACAAGAGCTTTGTGTTCAGGAAGAGTGGCGTTTTTGTGATCAGGCGCTGGTATTCTATGGATACAAGCCAACTTCAATTTCTCCTCAGTGTCCCTTTAATGGCAGCGCTTCTAAGTGGTTTGCCGCTCCGCGCTTCCGTTTCACCGTACATAGCAGAGCGATTTGTCTAACAGGCAAGGCGTCGCGCCGAACGGGCGATGACGTTCCGTGGGCTTCCTGGCAGTGCTGCAACACGCTGTCGCGTTCCACTCTTAAAGGCGAAGCGTAAGTGTCCTCCAATTTTTGTAACGGGAGCTACGCTAGGCTACCAGTCGAGCATTTTGCGGTACATGGGAGAGGAAAGTTGTGCGCATGCGCCGTTACCATAGAAACCGAAGAGGAACAAAGTGTGGCGTGCGCTTTGCCGTCGCTGCGGCCGCGCGCTCGCTCCACCGTCGAAGCCGAGCGTGGCGTCACGCGGATCAGCAGTTGTGCGCATGCGCCGATACTATGTTAACCAGAGAGACCCCACTGCTGCGTTACGCTCTTCGTCGCCGCACGCCGCTCTATCACCCGAACTCCGCGTCGCATGTGCAGCATTGCGTATAAAAGGCGGAGATGTAGAGGGCGTCTGCATCACAACGTTTGACATGCATGCCGAGGAGAGTGCAGCCGCTGCTAAACGGCGGTATAGACAAGAGAAGATTAAATATTCCGATCATGAGGTTGTCGCCTGGAAGTTGGCTTCAACCAAATAATACCGCTGGAGTCTGTGTGTACGTGAAACAAGATATCACCGCTTTCAAACATCTCCTTCCCTTCGATCGCGGTGAATAATGGTGAAGCCTGCTGTGTTCGGGTTCTGGAAAGCGGCATTATCATACAAGGGGTCTACGTGGCACCGGGAACATCTGTCAAGCAGACGATTGATGTGGTTAAGCTGGTTTCACAGTTGTGTGTGAGTTTGGGTGATTTCAACATGAAACAGGACTCTCTTAGTCAGTGTAGGAAAGAAAAGTATGGCTTTTATTAAGGTTCGGACCCTCACTTCCAGACTACACAATGGGAAACTACTATAGAGCTTGTATACTAAAGAGGCTCTGCCAAATCGAGATACTGTATCGACAAAATTGAGACCGCTGCATGCTACTTTACAAATCATCGGGCAATCTTCGTCTCTATCAAGCAAAATTAATAAAATATGTGTATACCCAATGTCTCTCATTGCTCAGCCAGGGAAACGCATCTCGCTAGTATATCCTGGCATAGCAGAACAAAGCCACAGCCATTTTTTTTATCACACTCATCACTCTTGCCCAGTGCAGGGTAGCAAACTAGAACACCCTTACGGTTAACATCCCTGCTATGGTGTGGTGTACTTACACCTTCCAAGTCGGCCAGGCGAGGCCCGGCGTCCGGGCACCGGACAGGGTCACTAAAGAACGCCAATCCAGCTGTCGCTGATAGGAAGAAAAAAAAGTGCACGGGCCTGCCTACTGGCTCAAGCCTATAACCACGCTCGCTGCCGCGCGCTGAAAGTAGGAGTTAAAGGATAGAAGAGCTAAGATAGAAAGAAAAGGCGCGCGTTAATATGCCCCGGGCCGATCCGGAGGCAGTGCAATACCGGGCCGACCCGTGCCAGAGTGGTTCAAGCCAAGCACTCCGCCATATTCGAAAAACAAGTTTAGTATCTTGGGTCCAAGGACCCGCAGCAGATATTAAAACAGGTATCAGGAAGACCCGCCGCGGTGGCTCGGTGGTTAGGGCGCTCGGCTACTGATCCGGAGGGCGCCCGTGTGCCGTGCGATGTCAGTGCACGTTAGATCCCCAGGTGGTCGAAATTATTCCGGAGCCCTCCACTACAGTACCTCTTTCTTCCTTCACTCGCTCCTTTATCCCTTCCCTTACGGCGCGGTTCAGGTGTCCAACGATATGAGACAGATACTGCGCCAATTCCTTTCCCCAAAAAACTAATTATTATTATTATTATCAGGAAGACACATGATACCTGTCTTAATATCTGCCACTCCAGAGTTCCGAGCGGGATAGGATAGGATAGGAAAACCTTTATTGAATCATAAGTATTTAGGCGATCAGAAGTCTTCTTGCATGCTTCGCGTGTCGCTGTCTTCACGCTGCGCTGCAGGGAAGGCTTCTTCAGCAAAGGGTGGTCCCTCAGTCCAGGGCTCCACTGAGTTTGGCTGCATCCCTTGCGTGCTCTACCATCCTCTTTTGGACGGCGAGCTCGCAGCTGACGAGCCGGCTCTCCCAGTGCTCCGCACTCGGGGGTTTGTGTTCTCGGAATGCGTTGTTTCGTTCGCATTCCCATGTTATGTGAAATAGTGTGGGTGTGGCCCCGCACCATGGGCATGTGCCCCTATATTGCGTTGGGAACATCTTGTTGTATATAAAGAGAGTGGGAAAAAGTCAGGCTCGCGCCCGTTCCCCACAGTTTTATTGAGACAGCGGACAACAAACAATCACAAAGCTCTACGCCCACAGCATGACGGTTATTCGACCACGACCGCAGAATTAAGTGGTGCAGTCAAGTCTTAAATGGTCCCCTGAATTGGTGTGTCGACCCTAGAGGGCGCCAAAAAACAACTGCCTCTCTTTTCCTCTTTATTCCTCTTTTTTCTCCTCCTTCCGGTGCAGTTCACCCATAGAATAATAATAATAATAATAGGAAGAAGTGCCAATTCATCCTCGCCGCTGCGATCCCCGCCGTGGGTACCATTTAGGCTGAGATCATCATCATCGCCGCCGCGAGCGCTTCCTCGTTCTGAAGCAGCTACCCGTATGACGCCATGCATGAACCAGTTGTCGGGTACCATCCGCTCCGGCGAGAATCCTATTCGGCGCCGCTGTCTCACCCAGGTTACGCTGCCACAAGGGAAGCTCAAGAGGACGACAAGCCCTGCCCTCCTGTCCAACCATGGTCATTGGCCGAGCTGCTTCGGTCACACCCAGCAGCAGCTATACCGTCGCCCAGACAGCGCGACGCCGATGCACCTCCTGCCGGACGCCGGGCGCGTTCGACGCTTTGAGCCGGCCAACGAGTTCCTGGTCGCCCCAGGAATATCGCCACCGAACGGGCAGTTCCGCAAGGCCATCATCTTTGCTCTGTGGTCTGCAGTCTTGGACGCCGTCGGAGCTGCTGCGGTCGGCCGCCTGCGCCACAATTCGGGCAGCGCGACGCCGGTGCCGCCGTAGCTGACTCCGAGAATAGGTATGATACGAACGCCATGGGCTGAGTTGGCTTCTATATCTTCCCCTAGAAAAAAGTGCACGATACTCGAGATTTGTGGCGCTTGATAATGGCACCCATTTTTCGGGTTTAGGGTTTGAAAAGGAGCAAGTTTTTCGAGTGATTCCTGACGCGTCCGCTTCTATTACGAATGCCACCTCTCGTTTTTTCGACTCTATTTGACATATAACTAAAGAATATTATTTTTACCGGGCGAGCATTTTGTCGAGTCAACTGCTTCGCAGTACCCCGTCACGTTCGTCGTTGCGTACCTTTCACTTGCGCCGTAGAGAGAGAGAGAGAGGAGTCGAACGTCTGTTCAGGCACTCCAAACTCTGCTGCTGAGTCTGGTATCAATTGGACGCTGTAGCGCCACAAACGTTTACATTCGATACAATGAAGAAGGAAAGAATTGTCAGCTGCGGCAGCCGTGTATTCTTTTGCAAACTACGTAATTACCTCGTGGCACAAGCATATTTACACACATTTTGTGCTCGCGATGAGCAAACCTGACACAAAAAAATAATGTGGATTAGCTCAGCTAATCCAGGATATAGAAAACGAAAGATGTCGGCGTTCACTGTGTTCATTGGCATGGGCGTTGACAATGTTCTAGACGGCGATGGCTTTGAGCAGAGGAAGGGCGCATAACTGGCTCCCTGGATATGCTGACGCCTCATTCGTGGTTTGATACATGTGGCGGTGGTGAGAGAGAGATGTGGCCTGAATGCATTAGCACTGACAACGTTGTGGCTGACATGCGGCGCTGCAGCAATAGCTAGGCCGCACGCAGCGTTCATTTGGCGATCAATCTCTCGCCATCAACCATTAACTGCATGCCACCTCCCAGGGTGGCAGGAAGGGCGCGTTGCCTATCCAGTGTGCGGAACGCAATCAAAGCAGGCTTCTGGAGTTGGACACCAACGCCACGTACTACATGAAAGCGAGATTGAGGTCTCAACTGACCCACTGAGCCGGCCGTGTGCCTTTCCTTTCGTGAAAATGAACGACCTCTGCAAAGTTTTCAACGCCAATGAACTCTATGAACGCCGTCGACTCACTAGTTTTTTTGGGCTTTTGAGGAAAGGAAATTGCGCGGTAACCCTCTCACACATCTCGGTGAACACCCGAACCGCCCCGTAAATCAAGGGATAAAAGAGGGAGGGAAAGAAGAAAGAAAATTGTAAGTTGGAAGCGGTGGTTCAGTGGTTAGGGCGCTTGACTACTGATCCAGAGTTCCCGGGTTCGAACCCGACCGCGGCGGCTGCGTTTCTCTGGAGGAAAAACGCTAAGGCGCCCATTTGCTGTGCGATGTCAGTGCACGTTAAAGATCCCCAGGTGGTCGAAATTATTCCAAAGCCCTCCACTACGGCGCGGTTCAGGTGTCCAACGATATAGCTTGCCTTTGTTTTAATATTTCGCGCACGTTTAGCTACTTGGCGTCGCCTCTATTTTCGAACTGTGTTGCAGTGCCTTCGGCGCCAAGTTCCAGCAGTCCGCATGCGCTGTTGTACTGTGGCATGCATTTTAAGGCGAAAGCCTTTCTTGGCTCATGAGTGCCGTGGACAGAAGCTGTAGACGGAAGCTGTAGACGGAACCTGTAAACGGATGCTGTAGACAGAAGCTGTAGACGGAAGTTGTCCGCGCGAACTGTCAGTCATAAGTTATGGGGTAAACAAAACAAAAATGCAAAAGTTAGTTATTCAACGGGTATGTAATGATATAAACCGGAAATTGAAAATAAAAACAACGTAAAAATAAATAACAAAACGTAAAAAGAAAAAGAACAGAAAATAAATGGAGGACACTTAAGCTTTGTCTTTATGAGGGGGACGCGACAGCGTGTTGCAGTGTTGCCAAGGGGTCCACAAACGCCGTCGCGCGTTCGGCGCGGCGCGTTTCCCGTTCGACGTCGATAGAAACCCGGACCGCGCCTTAGGGGAAGGAAAATGAAATAAAAATTGGTTTAAAGAAAGCAAATGACACCAGTCACGTATATCTCGGTGGACACCCGGACCGCGCCGTGTGGGAAGGAAAATGAATAATAGTTTTAAGGAAACGAAGTGACGCCCGCCTCACATATCTCGGTGGACGCCCAGACCGCACTGTAAGGGAAGGAATATTTCCGACGCGTGGTCTGACTGCTAAAACTACTACTTCTACTACTGCTGTATACGCTGTCGCGTAATAAAAAACGAAGCAGAAAGCAATAAGAAAGTAACAAAGAATGAAAACTGAAGGTAAAATGAGGAAAGGAAAAGGCCTTCGCATTTGCGCTCTTATTCAGACTCAAGTGCAATCCTGTAATTTTTCTTTTTCTTCGCCGTTTGGCGCAAGGAAAAAGACACACAGTCGTCGCCAACTACGCGACAAATTTTTGGGAGCTGAGAGTAACGAAAGGAAGCATCTGTTTTACGCGATAGCGTTAAAGATGCCGTTCTGTAGAAAATCCGGCGTCATTAGTGTCGTCGTTGGAGTTGTGAGGGAAAAATCTCCTGATAAGCAACCTAGGTAGGCCACCTAGGTCACCTGGCCTCGTAGCGTCATCACAACCTGCCCACCGAATTTTGAGCAAACGGACCACCGGGGTACATGGCAGTTAATGATCGGTTGCCAGAGGTTGCTCGGAAAGAGCAACCTGGGTTGCGCAAGCCCCACCGATGGCAGCACCTGGCATCACATGGCAGTGGTGTATCGCTTAAACACTGCAGCACTGCGCCAGGATGTATGGTAACTCACGGGAATCTAGAATGTAAAGTATAACATTTTGAGCAAACGGACCACCGGGGTACATGGCAGTTAATGATCGGTTGCCAGAGGTTGCTCAAGCCCCACCGATGGCAGCACCAGGCATCACATGGCAGTGGTGTATCGCTTAAACACTGCAGCACTGCGCCAGGATGTATGGTAACTCACGGGAATCTAGAATGTAAAGTATAACATTTTGAGCAAACGGACCACCGGGGTACATGGCAGTTAATGATCGGTTGCCAGAGGTTGCTCGGAAAGAGCAACCTGGGTTGCGCAAGCCCCACCGATGGCAGCACCTGCCATCACAGGGCAGTGGTGTATCGCTTAAACACTGCAGCACTGCGCCAGGATGTATGGTAACTCACAGGAATCTAGAATGTAAAGTATACCATTATCTATTCAGCATATATTGGCATTAACTCATTAAGGCTACTGCGCCATACCCTCAAGGCGGTGCTTAAGTGTCCCCTTAAATTACCCCCCCCCCCTTTTCCTTTACCGATAGGTGCAGTGGACCTGTGACTTTTAGGAGCCGCGCGTGAACGGCCCCCATGCAACACAGATACGAAGCTGGCGCACCTTGGAGGCCACTGCCCATCCATCTCTTGTGGTCGCTGCTCAGGGATCACACATGCGCGTAAATGCGCTTGGAGGCGTGTAAGCAGTGCGATTGCCAGCGAAACCTGTTGCATCAGCCACTTGTTTCCTTTAAGCTGCTTTTTGCTAGAACTTCGGCAAATTTTAAGACTTTTGCGGTTTCCGGGAAGTTCGAGTTATTAAGATTAAATTGCAATACTACCAGTACCTGAAACTATTATTGTTGGTAGCAAGAGCACACATAGTCGTCCGATCGCAATATAGCTGGCGGCACCACTCTGAGATGACGAGGTCACATTTAGAACAATCAGTATGAACAGTTGCCCTTTTTGATCCTCTGTTGGCCGTTTACACTACCGTTTGGTCAAGCAAAACATGATTAATGAGTTGGACAAACAGCAGAACGGTGGCGCTGAAATTAATACGGCGAAAACCAAAGTAATGTTCAACACTTTCGCAAAGAAACAGCAGTTTACAATTGGCAGTGAGGTGCCGCAAGTAATAAAAGAACACCTACGGCAGGCAGTCACCTGAGATCCGGATCACGAGAGTAAAATGACAAATATTAAGGATGAGGTGGAACGCATACGGCAGGTTCTCTCAGATCATGAATGTTGGTTTACCAATATACATCAGTAGAAAAGTATATAACAGCTGCAGCTTACCGGTACCCACATATGGGGAAGAAACATGGAGGTAAGGAAAAGGGTTATGGAAGGCTATGGAAAGAAACATAATAGATGTAACGTTACCAGTGAGCCGCAGTGGCTCACTGGTTAGGACGCTCGGATAATGATCCGGAGTTCCCGGTTCTGAACCGGACAGCGGCGGCTGCTTTTCGATGGAGGCGAAACGCTAAGGCGCCGGTGTGCAGGGAGTTTTCAGTGCAGGTTTAAGATCCTCTGGTGGTCGAAATTATTCCGGAGCCCTCCACTACAGCACCTCTTTCTTCCTTTCTTCTTTAACTCCCTCCTTTATCCCTTCCCTTATGGTGCGGTTCATGTGTCCGCCGATATGCGAGACAGATACTGCGCCATTTCCTTTCCCCAACAGCCAATTTTCAATGATACGAGAGAGGAAGTGGGCAGAATGGATTATGGATGAAACGCGCAATTACACCCTATTCGAAATCAAGAGGAAGAAATCTGCTTGGGCAGGGCATGTAATGTGAAGCTTGCCAGGTTTGGGGTCGCTGCCGCTGGCAGAGGACAGATAATTGGAGAGATATGGGAGAGGCCTTTGACCTGGAGTGGACGTAGTCAGGCTGATGATGATGATTAGCCATGTGATCCAGATCTATAATATTCAATGGGCCACCGGGGAGCGATGTGGGACACACGGCCGTCGTGCTCACTTCGTCTAAGATAAAGAATAGAAGTGTGGACTTTTTTACTTGTTTCTAACCTTAGAGGGTCAAATTTTCTAATTACGCAAACTTTATGAAAACGTTGCTCCCTGTCTTGCCATTGAAAGCGAGGTTAAGCGAATTTAGCTTCCAGTGTTGCATATGCGCTGATCGTGAATACCGCGTCTGACGCAGGTACAGCGCCATGCGTCCAAGGTCGGCTCTGTCCCTGGTGAAAGGCTGCAGCGACTGGGACCCAGACCTCCGGTCGCGCAGTGCCCAGACAGAGCCCGTTGCAGAGAGCAGAACATGGGCGGGCCGCCTGCGCTGTACTACCGATGGCCTGCTGCAGTACTCAGCGCTATAGCTGCTGGCGCTGTTACGTGCCTTAATGTGTGAACGTTTATGTCGATTTATTTAATATTAAAAGCGTGATAACCCGAGTTCGATTTCTGTGCTGTGGCCGGTGCGCCATGCAGAATAGGAAGCACATCTAAAGAAATGCAACGCGGGGTAAAATATTCTGAAACTTTGCGTTTCTTCTCGCTGAATGTGCAGCTGCTACAGAATGTAAGAAAATTCCGTGAAGTTGCGCATAAGTGTTGGGGTTTTATTGATTCAGGCAAGTACCCCAAAGAAATGTGGTATAAAGCAATTCTGCCGACCAAATGTCATGCCTGTGTGATATTTGAGGTGGAACAATTCACCGGTTTAGCTGTGAGGTGCAACAACTTTTCTGGAACTGGAGCGGTAACTGCGTAGCCGCACGTCTCTCTCCTACGCAGCGCAGTATAGTCCCCATTTGCAGTCATTAGTTTCATTCGAAATCTGTATATTGTCAGCATTCATTATTTGAGGCATACTTCTAACACAATGTCCGAAGTCCAGGAAAGAACAGTTTTCTCGATTAAAATTAACATTCGTTTTTTGAGGAAAGGAAATGACGCAGGAGCTGTCACATATAGCGGTGGACACCCCAACCGCGCCGTAAGGGAAGGGAATAAAGGAGGGACTGTAATAAGAGGTGTAGTGGAGGTCTCCAGAATTATTTCAACCACCTGGGGATCTTGAGCGTGCACTGACATGTCACAGAACACGGGTACTCATATACGTTCTCCCCGCTTAACCGCACAGTTCAAAACCGCCAGAGCCCACCCCGTGACCTCGTACGCTACCGAGCGCATGTCGACAACGGCGGGCCTTGCTCTCCTGGAACAAAGGAACGACACACTGGCTGACACAAACAGGCATTTATTGCTACAACACTTAACGCCAGCTAGCAACAAAATACGCTGCGGAATCGAGGTCTTCGAGCTCACCAGCAAGGTTACGAGCGAATTGTTCGCACACCCTGGGGCAAGGGATACTCCGGGCCGGACGGGACGAGATACGGGAGCATGTCTCCTCGATACTTCCCGGCCCGGCTGGCGAAGAGCGAAGCCGCGTGTGAAGCGTCCGCTCATGCCGATGATCCTAGCCGACTAGTGAGTTCCAAATCCCGACACACACAAGAGATAAGATCCACGCACGCAAGCACATGCACCACGAGCGGGAGAAGGGTAGAAGGAAAGAAAGAATCCAAGCCCTGCCAGAAAATGCCTAAATACCCGGAATTAGCGGTCTACGCGCACAACGGGGCCTATGCCGAGGCAAGAAAGTTCACCAGAACCGTGGTAGGCAACCAGAAAACGCCAATTATCAGAGTTTCGGTGAATGCCAAGGAACCTAGCCGTCACCATCAAGACCAACGGAGAAGTCATCGCACGTTGTGACGGACTTTCAACATGCTTGTAGGGACTACCTTGCTGGAAATCCTTTATCACACTCTCTAAATTCTCCCACTCAGAGTATCCTGGATACGAAGGCCTAAACGTCAAGGGAGGGAATGATAATGCCAAAGTTCTCACAAACCGTGCGGATCCCCATCTATACCCCACCCCTTTCCTAGGACGTAGTACGGTGGCAGGCTAGAACGTCTTTGGCTAGAAAGAAGACATTTCTCATAACCACACAAACAATTATCCTCCTCGGAAGCCTATATAGACTGAAGGCGAGTATACAAAAACATTTCCTATACTTCACATTTTAAGCAACATTAGTTCCACAGAATAACCAGGCCGCTGGGAGCAAGCCATACGCTCTGTCATACCTCTTGAGAATGCCAGGACAGAGCAGACCAATGTAAACAGTGCCATACCCGACACAAGCAGTGGGACACTGGCATGCGACAACTTGGATATCAAGCATGGATAATATAACTAGAACGCAAGTCAGTTGCCGCCAGTGGAGAGGAGCCCTGGACTAGGGGCACCGACCACCCAGCTCCTACAAATTCTTCTTTTGGCTAAATAAAAGTTTGCTCTCTCTCTTCAACATGGCGGCGTACGAGATTCGAAGCAGGACCTCTCGCTTCGGAGTGATACTGCGCCATTCCCCCCCCCCCCCCACCGAAAAAAAACGATAATAATAATAATTGGTTTTTGGGGAAAGGAAATGGCGCAGTATCTGTCTCATATATCGTTGGACACCTGAATCACGCCGTAAGGGAAGGAATAAAGGAGGGAGCGGAAGAAGAAAGGAAGAATGAGGTGCCGTAGTGGAGGGCTCCGGAATAATTTCGACCACCTGGGGATCTTTAACGTGCACTGACATCGCACAGCACACGGGCGCTTTAGCGTTTTTCCTCGATAAAAACGCAGCCGCTGCGGTCGGGTTCGAGCCCGGGAACTCTGGATCAGTAGTCGAGCGCCCTAACCACTGAGCCCCCGCTGCGGGGCCTGGAAAAAAAAATGAAAATTGCTTTTTAGGGCAAGGAAATGGCGCATTATCTGTCACATATCGGCGGAAACCTGAACCGCGCCGTAAGGGAAGGGATAAAGGAGGGGCTGAGAGAAGGAAAGTGCCGTAGTGCAGGGCTCCGAAATAATTTCGACCACCCAGGGACCTTAAACGTGCAATGACATCGCACAGCACACGGCCGCGTTTCGCCTCCATCGAAACGCGGCCGCTTCGGTCGGGTTCGAACCCGTGTTCTCCGGAGCAGTAGCCGAGCGCGCTAACCACTGAGCCACCGCGTTGGGTCCCCCAAAAAAACCAACTTCAATTTTCGGGGTATTCCAATCCTGTGGTCGTGTGAGAGAGGCGTTCGTAGTGAGATGCAAGATACGCCTCAGCCGATTCATCGACCGTGTTATGTAAGTCTAGCTGGAGCAGTTTTGTAGCGAGAGCTACGCTGGGCTACCAGTCGAACATTTCGCTGTGAGCCAGGGGAGACGATTCTGCACATGCACCGTCACCATGCCAACGAGAGAGAAGCAGCAGATGCGGCGTGCCCTTCGCCGCGGCCGCGCGCCTGCTCCACAGTAGGAGCCGCGTGTGACGTCACGCGGATGAGCTGTTGTGCCCATGCGCCGATACCATGGTAACCAGAGAGGCTCCACAGGTGCGGCGTGCTTCGTCGCCGCCTCGCCGCACGCCGATCTATCCCCCGAACCGCGCGTCGTATGCGCAACATTGCGTATAAAAGCCGGAGATGTAATGGGCGTCTGTATCACAACGTTTGACGTGCATGCAGAGAAGGAGAGTCCAGCCGCTGCTAAACGGCGGTACAGAGAAAAGAAGATTAACTCTTCCGATCCTGAGGTTGTCGCCTGGCGCTTGGCTACTCAACAAAGAGAGAGTGAGCGTAAGAAGGCGAAGAGAGCAGCGGAGACGCCCGAAAAGAGATGGGAACGGCTTGCCAAACGGAGATGCCAGACTACCGAGCGTAAGAGACGGCGCATAGCCGCCGATATGGAGCCAGTGTCTCTCATTGCTAAACATACAGTGAACACAAAAAAAATCTCAAGCAGGGAAACGTACCTCTCGCTACGTATATCCTGGCATAGCCGAGCTAAGCCACTGACAATTTTTTTTCCTGGGAGTACTTTTTGGGCAGGTGGAGGGCCGTTTTATATGCTGCGCGAGTTATTCTGTCCGTGGACTCTTCCTCAGCTCGGGAGAGATGAACGTAAGGGATAGCATAGGTTATACGGCTGAGGACGAAGGCCTGCACTAGTCGCCGTGTGTCCGCCTCCATCATTCCTTTGTGTAAGGCGTCGCGCAGAACGGGCGATGGCGTTCCGTCGACCCTGCATGAATGAATGAATGAATGAATGAATGAATGAATGAATGAATGAATGAATGAATGAATGAATGAATGAATGAATGAATGAATGGAGCTTTATTTATAAATTTATGAGCAAAAAAATAGTGAGTGGAGTGCTTAGTCCAGGACCCCATTGGGTATGGCCGCCTGTTTCGCCCGTTGTACCGGTGCTTTCTGGTCCTCCAGGCATGAGCTGGTCAGCGTTCCCTCCCACTGCCCAATTGTGTGGTTTTCTGATGATCGCTAGCTGTTGGTTTCTTTGGCACGGCCACACCACTTGAAATATATTCGATTATTCCTAATAAAATGGACGTTTATCTGAATATAATGTGGGATGTATCCTATACAGAAGGCTGAGGTGTGGGTATGTATTAGTCTGTAGTTATTGTTGTTGCCTCAAAAGCGATGGCACATAAGTTGGTAGTTTCGTAACACTTCTTCCTCTAGCCGCCGCGGTGGCTCAGTGGTTATGGCACTCGGCTGCTGACCCGATGGTGGTGGCGGTAAAAACTTTATTTTCGTCAAAATTCATTCAAATGTGCTCTTTCGTATATCGTGTGGGGTCTCCATTGCGCTTTTCTTCTTTCCCTGCTTCACTGCTGGTCGCCTGATACGTGACCATGCGCTCCCTGGCCCACCTCAGGTTTTGGCAGGCCACAGCCCGGTTGACGAATCCTCTGGCAAAATCGTGGGCTGCTTCGTCCCCAGGGCGGGACGAGTGCGCAGGCACCCAGATAATTTGAATCTGGCGGCTAGGTGCTATATTGGACTGTCTCTCAAGAATAGACATGGTGGCAGCGTGGACTCTGCCTTTCGCAAAATTTCGCACGGCTGTCTTGGAATTGCTGAGACTATATTGAGCTTCTGTTGAGGCAACGGCCAGGGCGATAGCCGCCTCCCCGGTCTCCTCCGCGTGCTTCACCTTAACAGTGGCCGCTGAAAGGGGGTTGCCCGAGTTGCCGACTATCCCTATCGCGAAAGCCGCTTCCTGGTCAGGACACTCCGCGACATCGACGTAGACTGTCTCCTGGAGCTGAGAATAGTTCTTGTGTAGTGCTTTTGCCCGCGCTTGCCGCCTTGCGGCGTGGTGTTCAGGGTGCATTTTTGGGGGATGGGATTAATATGGAGCTGTTTGTGTATATCGGTGGGGAGCTGGCCTAGGGGACTGTGCGTGTATTTGTATCCAATCTGCAATTCTCGAGGTATACTTCTTCCCACTGGGGTTCTTGATAGACGCTCGTACTGAGCCACACGATGGGCTATATTCCACCAGTTCCGTCGTCGTATTGTGTGTCCCTAGCTGTAGAAGTCTCTCAGGGAGTGTACACTTGGGGAGATGAAGGGCGGATTTGTAGGCTTGCCTGATGATCGAGGCACTCTACTTTGTCCTTTTCTGATTGATGGAGATGTAAGGTATAGAGTAGACGATACGACTCAGGACGAAGGCTTGAACCTACCTCCTGAGGTCCGCCTCCTTCATATCCTTGTGCTTGTTCGCAATACGCTTGATTAATCTGCTTGGCTGACGCAGCCAATGAGTTTGTTTAGAGTGACGGTATTCGTACCGTTGTTTTGAATGTGCATGCCTAGAACACGGAGGGTAGCTATCTCGGGAACTGGGACCCTGTCTGCATGCACTAAAAAGGGTGGGAGAGTGCTTTTGGGCAAAGGGCGACCCCTGGTCACCAAGAGCTCCGATTTTAAAGGGAACATGAAAGACCAACGCTGCCGGCATAGCGGACGACGGTGTCAGCCGCCGCCGCCGCCTGCAAAGTCTCCATTTCTCCATCCCTACCCGTCGTGACCCATAGTGTGATATCGTCGGCATAAAGAGAGTGTGAAAGGTTGGGGGTGGCCAAGAGAGCTCTAGCCATCGGGATAAGGGTGATGTTAAAGAGGAAAGCGAGTGTACCGACCCTTGCGGGGTTCCTCTACTACCTAGGGGGAAGGTGTCAGATTGCAGAGACCCTATCTGTATCTCCGCCGTCCTGTCAGGCAGGAAGGCTTTGATATAGCTATGGACTCGTTCACCTACTCTGAGTCCGGAGAGAGAGGTTAGTATTGCCTCTTGGTCGACAATGTGGAGTGCCTTGGTGAGATAAAGAGCCAGGATGGCCCTAGTTCTCTTCTTATGGATTGGGTTAAGCACTTCTTCCGAAATGCGAAACATAGTGTCCTGGGTCGAGAGATGAGGTCTAAATTCAATTCAATTCAATTCATTTTATTTCAAGAAAAAAAATTCTGGCGGGACACTCGAGCTAAAGGCTGCTTTTGTCAGCTTGGCGAGGCCCAGGGCCCAGCGTATTACAAGGCAGGGCAAGTCATACAAATAGTGAATACAAAAAATAAAGGAACATAAAAATATAAATTCTTGAACACACAGCACTGCTAGACGTGTAAATTGCGGTTACAAGTAGAACGTGTATACAATTTTGTAGTAATGTAAAACTAAAAATGAAAACGTGCATATGGATGATTTTAAACACATTCAAAATCAAAATAAATAACAGGAGTCCAACACGAGGTAGAAAAACAGTGCAAAAGAAAGCAACAAAAAGTTTATAGAATGTGGTTACAATGGTTGTGAGATGAAAAAGAAATATATAAAGAAAAACATTTCGAACAATGGAAAACAGTTATTCACCAGAACATTTATATGGATATACAAAGTACTGTCTCAACGAGTTAACGCTGGGATTGGTAAATTTTTTTTTAGATAGATAGATAGAACTTTTATTCATGTCAATTGCCAGACAACATAAATCAGGCCTACCAAAGCCTCAAAGGGCTTGAGTGGCAGCGCCTGGCAGACAGCGAACGTTGGCAAAACAAAGGAAAATAGAGACGTTGCAATGAACTTTGCAAAAAAGAAAAAGGTCACCAAACATAGTGAAACAAATATATAACTATTACAACATCAAGAGAGATTACAGTAATTTGAAATTAATACAGTAAATAGATGAAATAACTACGGGGCAGGAAGTAGCACGGAGACATACCGCAAAGTTTTTTTCAGGGTGTATTTAGTTTTCATGCGGAGTACAGTAGATGGCAAGCTATTGAAACAGGCAGGTACATAGTAATGGCGTGTGCGCTTTCCGTACCGGGTTGAGGAGCGAGGAATGCAATAGCGGTATTTTGGTCTTAAATCCCGAGCAGGAACATATGGAACGGTGAACTGACTGTACCAGAAGTGTTTTAGCACAATAGTTTCTGTTAATAAAGAGTTAAAACTTGGAAGCTTTAGTCTTCTAAAAATATCAATGTCATTACCAATAGACAGGTCGTAAGCAATATTCTTTAGAAGCAAACGCAAAAGCGAATTCACCCTGTGTTGCCAGCGAACCGTGCAATGACCATAAACAGTAATTCCGTACCTAAGTACACTATAAGCTAGAGTATGTGCAACACATTTACGGACAGAAAAAGGCATAAAATATCTGATGTTATACAGGACACACGATACAGCACGAAGCCTTTGGCAAACAAAAGAAAGGTGCGAGTTCCAAGAGAGATCGCTGTCGAAGATCAGGCCAAGATATTTGACCGAATGCGCATATTTTACTGGTACACAGTTGCAATTAAAACAATAGGAAGTATGCAAATAAACAGGGTCAGTCAATTCAACTTGTTTTAATGGGTTATGAAAACAGATCAGTTTTGTTTTAGAAGTATCAACATTAATAAGATTAAACTTAAACCAGTCCATGACTTTAATAGCTGCTATCTGTAGTGCTGTAACAGCATCAGTGTATTTCTTTGCACATGCAACAATAACAGTGTCATCAGCATACTGAAACAGCAAAGGTGGCACACTGGTAGCAAGGTCGTTAACGTATAGATTGAATAATAAAGGACTCAATATAGAACCCTGCGGGACTCCAGAGGTAATTGCCGTGAAATCGCTATGGAATCTTGAAATCGACACATATTGGCGCCTATCTTGTAAAAAGTTAGTAAGCAGTTCTAAAAACGAACCTCGAAATCCCAGCGCAGAAAGTTTATCAAGCAAAAGAACGTGGCAGATGCTATCAAAAGCCTTGCTTACGTCCAGAAAAAGAGAACATGCGACTTGATTCTTATCAAAAGCTGAATTTAGCACGTCAGAGAATTCTTCAAGAAGAACCGTTGTTCCTTTTCCTGCTATAAAGCCGTACTGACAAGGTGATAGAACACTGTGCGTATTCAAAAAATTCGTCATGGTGAGTAATAGATGCTTCTCAAAAATTTGGTCAATGCATGGTAGAATAGAGATAGGTCGGTAATTACTCATAATGTTTCTGGAGCCACCCTTGTACAAAGGTATAACTTTAGCAGTTTTCATTGAAGTTGGCATTATACCAGTAGAAATGATAGTGTTAAGGATAACTAGTAGAACACCTTTAATCACTTCAAAGTTTCTGCACAATTCAGAAATCGTGAGGCCGTCATGACCAGGAGATTTGCTACGTTTAAGACTGAAAAGTATACACCTTAAATCACTTTCAGTAAAATCAGGAAGGAAAGCAGATTCCACCACACTGAGAGGCATAGGACAGTCGGTAGGAGGGGTTCGAGATGCACCAGAGACCAGAGAAAAAAAATTGTTGAAGTCATTCGCAATGCTCTGTCCATCTTTATGAAAATGCGAGATGAAATATGTATCATTGTAGATAGCAGCGCTCCCTCCTTTCAGACTATTCACCAATGACCATGTTTTCTTGCTGTTAAAACGTGCGTCATTAAACTGAGACCTAATGTGGTTGCGCTTGGCCAGACGGATCATGGCATTGACACGGTTTCGTTCACGTTTAAACTGCAGTCGTAGCTGAGAACAGTTTGGGGCACGTCTTGATCGAGCCCAGAGCAGATCCTTCTCTTTAATGGCTTCCAGTATTGCGGAAGACATCCACTTATTGTCTAAATTTCGTTGTTTAACTGTCACCATGCGGGAAGATTCTGCTTTGTGTGAACGAAAAACATCGACGAACCTGTCATATAAGTCCGCAGGGGACACACTGTGTATAAAAGAATCCCAATCATGCTTGTCTATTCTTTCATCAAGACGCTTATAATCAAGTACTGATACCTTTTGCTGGCTGTGCGTAGATGCAGGAAGGCTGGAACTATCTGTTAACGAGCAGCAAATGAAATAGTGGTCTGTAAGCTTGACCTCAACCACAGCAGACCGCACCGACAGGTTTTGAGAACGCACGTTGATGTGGTCGATGCAAGACGCGACAAGCTGCCCAGCTAAGTATTCCTCACGTGTAGGGCTGTGGATTGTAGTCGCTAGTCCCCACTTTGATAAAATGTCCAGATAATCTGCGACCGTTGACACAGTGGGGCGTAGAATATCGATATTCATATCACCGATAATGCACACGTGTTCTTCGCGGGAGAACGATGATATTGCAAAATCAAGCTCAGCTAAAAAGATTCGACCGTTACAACACGGAGGGCGGTAAATTGTGAGAAGAACCAGCGACAACCAAGGTGTACTTAGGCGAAGCGCAACTACTTCTGCTTGAGTGAAAGGAACACTAATTTCAGAAACGGACCAAGAATCCTTAACAAAAACTGCGATTCCACCTCCCATTCTTTGTAAACGAGTGTAAGAATATAACTGGTAGCCTGGCAGCGAGAAATGTAGTAACACGTCTGACGAAGCGTTCACTTCCGTGAGAGCAACGACGTCAAAACTTGAGTGAAAAGGGTGAGTTAACGCACAAAAATGGTCCCAGTGCTTCCGTATACTGCGAATATTAACATGAGTAAACTGAAATGAATTGCCTGTTTGATACTGCAAAAACTTCCGGACTTCAGAAAAATCGGAATACTTCACGAAACCTGTATCAGACATGGTTATGTTAGTTTCTCAAGATCCGAAAACTTGTTGATGCGAATGAGAGGTGCGCCTTCGGACCGCTTTGCAAGGACCTTCCCATTTTTGGTCCAGACGAACTCAAAACCCTTTTGTTTGCCCCGAAACCTTGCTAGTCGGAACAGCTCGCGATTAACCCGAGACAGGTTATCGTTAAAAAACAGCCGAGGAGACTGGTCGTCTTGCACCAAATCAGGAAGGCCCTTCCGAGCTCCGAGCCATTTCTGCTTAACAGAAACCGACTGAGTCTGTACTAGGATCGGTGAGATATAGTCGCCTCTGGACGGCAGCCGATGGACTGCCGATATATCTGCTGGTTGAAAATCGGTAAGGTTTAGTTTGCCTGCTAAGGTACTTAAGAAAGTGTGCAAGTTTTCATCAGATTTGACTGGAAGGCCGTGAATCTCGAAGTTACATCGTCTGCTGTATTGTTCGAGATCATTTATCTCTCCACTCATCCTGTCAATCACTTCTGTCTGGGAAACTACTGTTGAAGACAGCGATTGAACTTGTGACCGAAGATCTGCAAGCTCAGCCTGATTAGTGGTCACTGTAGCAAGCACAGAGTCATACCGTGACGAAAGGAAGTCAATAGCTGACTGTATGTCCTCGACTGCTGAAGCAACCTTTTCGCTAGTTTCCTTGACCAACAATAGTTCTTCCATTTTCACCATCAGTGCTGATACAGTGGTAGTCAAAGTATCCAGCTTCACATTCAGAGCAGACAGTTGCTGCGAGAACGAACCACCATCGGGGTTGGATGCTACGTCAGGTTGCGCCACCAAATCATCCTTGCATGAAGGACACTTCCATGTTTCACGTGTTACCGTACTCATCTTCTTGTAGGCGTTATCAGTAACTGACGAGCAGGTTTTCCCCAAATGAAATTCGCCCTCACAGGCACAGCAAGTCATAAATTTCCCATCTTTCGGTATGGCTTTTGAGCAAGAAGTACACAAAGAAGACATGGTGCAGTCAGCGGCAAAACACGAAAAGTGATGAATTACAACAGGTTTAACCAACACTCACCTGCCAAAAGCGAAGCAAACGTTTAGACCGGGACAAAGGTTTGCCGCTGACTGCAACGGTCCACGAAGTTGACGGCCTTTAAATAGTCGGTGATCGGCGCCAGGGGGACATCTTTGGCAGGTCCAGAGCCAATGAAGGCAAGGATGGCTTGCGATGTCGAAACAGCAGCTTTCTTGAGAGCCGCATGCGCAGATCAGTCACCCGAAGCAGTTGCGAAGGTAATAGCCGTTGAAGATACGAGCCACTTTCCGGCTGATACTGTCCCCTGGCTTGCAGAGCCTGCCAAAAGCGAAGCAAACGTTTAGACCGGGACAAAGGTTTGCCGCTGACTGCAACGGTCCACGAAGTTGACGGCCTTTAAATAGTCGGTGATCGGCGCCAGGGGGACATCTTTGGCAGGTCCAGAGCCAATGAAGGCAAGGACGGCTTGCGATGTCGAAACAGCAGCTTTCTTGAGAGCCGCATGCGCAGATCAGTCACCCGAAGCAGTTGCGAAGGTAATAGCCGTTGATAATACGAGCCACTTTCCGGCTGATACTGTCCCCTGGCTTGCAGAGCCTGCCAAAAGCGAAGCAAACGTTTAGACCGGGACAAAGGTTTGCCGCTGACTGCCCTAGCATAGTGTCTGGGAACAGACTGTTCGCGTCCATGTGGTTCTGGAGGCGGTTGAGGGCCACATGCTCCATCTACTTACCCATGCAAGACGTAAGCGAGATGGGTCTGAGATTCTGTAAAGCTAGCTTCTTGCCGGGCTTCGGAATGAAGACAACCTTCGCGTGCTTCCAGGATTGAGAGAGTTCCCCTTCCCGCCAGCACTTGTTCATGAAGTCGGTGAGCGCCCTCACTGCCTTCCCGTCGAGGTTGCTCAGGGTGCGATTTGTGACTCCATCCTTGCCAGGAGCGGAAGTAGTACGGATTCTTTGAAGGGTTTCTCGCACTTCTGATTCCGCAATTTCCTGGTCCAGTCCAAGATTTCCGATACCCTCAAAGCTCGGGAGGAGTTCCTGATGGGACATGTCTAAGTATCTGTTTCTCAGCTCCTCCAGAAGATCGCCATCCGGAAGGGGGTTCTCGTGAAGGATACGTATTATGTCCTTCCTGTGGGCGGACTTGCAGTTCTCTGGGTCTAAAAGATAGTGCATCAAATGCCACGTGTCCTTCAGTCCCAGTTTACCGCTCATTTTATCGCAAACCTGGGCCCATTGCTGCTTGGCCAAGTTCTGTGCATGGCTCTCGATGTCCTTAGCTAGTCGACCTATTCTTAGGCATAGCTTATGATTGTGTTTTGAGTGAGCCATCTCATCTGAAGGCTCTGGTACGCTTGCCACATATGGAGGAGACGACTATCCACCGACGAGATCTCCGGAGAGGGAATCTCATGTGTGGCAATCTCCAAATCCTGTATGAGACTTGATGCCCAATCCTCTAGGTTGTCGATAGTGCCAGAAGCAGTTTGCTCCCTTAAGGCTCTTAACCTATCCCAGTCCGCGATGCGGGCCGGTCTTTTGTTATTTCCCTTCAGATAACTCTGCGTAACGATGGACATGACGATGTAGTGGTCATTCCCAAAATTTTCCACACTGTTGATCCACTTTACGTTCGGGATATTCTTGCCTAGAGTGAGATCCGGGCAAGTGTTCGCTCCTACACTGTTTCCTATCCGTGTAGGCGTCGCCGGGTCTGTGTACAGGGTGAAACCCGTGTCATGCATGTGGTTCCATAAATGCGCGCCCTTCTTATTATTCCTCTTGTATCCCCAAGCTGTGTTATGTGCGTTGAAATCCCCCACCACCAGGAGTGGAGAGGATCCAGCCTGCATGACCGCCTTATTTAGGGCAGCGATGATTGGGGGGTGGTCAGCTTTGGATTACTATGCACGTTAAGAATGTATAAGGAGCAGAGTCCTCTCTTTTGCGCGAGGAGCCCAATCAAGGGGCAGTCCAAGTCGATGCCCTCGAGCGGGTGTGTTTTTGCGGTCAGATTCCTCTGAACGAGGACAGCCGTATATGGTTTAACTATATATCCGGAGGAGAAAATGGCTTATAATCTGACATTTCGACCTCGAAATCGGCCTCCTGCAGAGCTATTACATCCGGAGGTTCTGGTCCTAGGTTCTTGATACCAAATTGCAGATTGTCCCGCTTAGCGCGAAAGCCCCTGCAATTCCACTGCCATACTCTTATTACTTTATGGTTGACCGCCATGGTGGAGTCTGGCTTGGATAATGGTGTCGGATCTTTGGGGCCAGGAGCACCATTCGGCAAGAGAGCGGATGGTCCCAATGCAGAGAGGGCATCCACTCTTTCCTTCAGGGTTTTTACCTCGTTAATAGTGGCGGCTTCTGTGGTCTCAATTTTACTGATACGCGTTTATATAGCATCCATGCGGCCATTAAGCTGGGTTGAGAAAGCGTTAAAACGCTCGACGATGCGGGAATTGACTTGATCCATGAACACTGCGAGGCGTTCTTCGATCTTGTTAGCGAAGGTTTGGAAGATGGGAGCTAGTCTCTCCTCAAGTGAGTCGGTTTCCGTTTCCTTAACTGCTGAGAGTGCCCTCTTTTCCGCATGAGGGCTGCGTTGGGGAGATGATCCAGGGGAAGACGACACTTCCGAGGCTGAAGAGGGTGCCTCTGTTGATATCGGGACTGCACTGGGGCACCCTGCGTCCGGGAGAAAACTCGAGGAGTTCCCCCTAACCATGCGGATCTCGGCGTACACTGCGTCTAAGCTAGCCTTAAGCTTCCTGTTCTCATCTCTTATGACCTGCAGCTCCGAACCCAGAAATGTACTGCATTTAGATTGGGAGGCCACGTGTGCCCAGCTCACTTTCTTGTCTGTCGACCAGCCGGCAACTGGTCCTCCCTGTCCCCCTCTTCCTTCTTGAAGTGGTGGGAAGGACGTGGATCGGCTCCGGCTCCTCCGGTAGCCACTGTCCGGAGTCGGGTTCCCGTGGCTGGAGTTGGATCTTGATCTTCTCCGGGAGCGGGTGCTGACACGAGAGACACGGGTTTGAACCCGACCGCGGCGGTTGAATTTCGATGAAGGCGATATTCTAGAGGCCCGTGTACTGTGCGATGTCAGTGCACGTTAAAGAACCCCAGATGGTAGAAATTTCTGGAGCCCTTCACTACAGCGCCCCTCATAGCCCGAGTCCCTTTAGGACGTTGTTATTGTTGTTTCCTTGGTGACATGGCACATACTTACGACGAGGGATTGGCCAGGGTTCAGCGGGGAGACCCCATATAATAGGGTAAACTGGTGTCAAGCTAATGATTGTGCCTTGGGTGAAATTTCAAAGTAATTTAAAAGAAAAGGAAGGAACAAGGAAGAAACAAATATCTGGAAAGAATATCTGAGAATTAAATAATTAAATATATGAAAATACCCAAACGCTCTTTGAATGCGGAAATTTTGGAAACAATTAGCAAGGGAATCTGCCGGTAGCTGTTATGTAATTGTGGAGGTATTCGCAAACTTGATTGAATGCAAAACCCGTGGCGCTCGCGCCGAAATATGGGTGGCGGGGAACCGACAAAGGAGATCCAACTTCGTAATGGGAATTTCTAGGTGTGCTCTCCTCTGTTGTGCAAACCTCCGGCAAGAGAGTAGTGTTACGTTTCGCCTACGACGCGCGGTATAGCCGGTGCGGATGCAACGGACGCCGGGGCTTCATTCAAAGTGGCGGTCATTTTGGGCCCGTTCAGTGCTGCCGTAACGCCTCCCGCCAAGCGCGTCCAGGCAGGTTTCAATGCCACGTGTCGTCGTGTGTGTGTGTGTGCATGTTGGTGCCCACGCTTGTCAAAGCGCGGCAGCCGGGGAGAGGAGCTCCCCAACTGGGAGGCGAGGAGGTCTGACCGGCGCCGGCCCGGCGGACGCGCACGTCACGTCTGAACATGTCCGAGCGTCGCCGTATCGGGCGCCTCATCCCGTGCCGTTCCTTCTTGCCCTCGACTCCGAGGGTATAAAAGGCAGCTGCCCCGGACGCCAAAGAGAGACTTCGATTTCTTCCTTCGAGTAACGTGGTCGCCCTGACCAGCTGCTCTTTTGCGATACCAGAATAAACAAGTTGTTCTGTTGCCAGTCGACTCATCCTTTGCCGGGACCTTCGGATGTTTCCAGCTGTGCCCCAGGCCGCCAGGCCAACGCTACCCTTGGGGCTTGCAACCCATTTGCAACAACTGGTTGCCAGCGGTGAGATCCCGACAACGGAGGCCAGCAGCGAAGATATGCGGTCAACTGTATGCTGAGCAGCACAACGACCATCCGGGAGCAGTGCAACGAGCCCTGTGTGATGACTGGTTGCCTGCAGCGGAACGACTGCGCTGAATTCTTGGCTGCGAGGTTTGGTGAGTGCGGGACTTTCTTCTGAGTTTTGCCAGGCTTTTGTTAGTGTCAGAAACAGAGCTGGTAATTGTGCTTGTCGTTGCTGCCGGGTTAGTTTGCGGCAAGACAATAGTAGGCAGTAGAGAAAGCAGCATTCGGAGCAGCCATGGATTTGAAGTCGTTGCGCAAACCGAAATTACTGGAGCTTGCAAGAGAGTTGGGTCTGGATGTCTCAGGCAAACTCAGAAAACCAGAACTGCTAAGGGCTATTCTTGAGTTGGAGGCTGAGGATGACGAGCTGTCGGAATGCCTTGAGACCATTGAGGAGAGGGAGCAAAAAGAGAAAGACGAGCGCGAACGTAAAGAACAAAAAGATAAAGAGAAAGAAGAGCGCGAATGTAAAGAACAAAAAGAGAAAGAAGAGCGCGACCGTCAACAAGCTTTGGAAATGAGGCGTCTCGAGGTAGAGATGGAACGCGCTCGTAATGGAAGTCAGGCACACGGTGCAGGAGAACGGGTATCGTTCAAAATGACTGACCTGATGCGGACGTTTAAGCTTGGAGAGGACATTGGTTTGTTCCTGGTTAACTTTGAGCGAACGTGCGAGAAGCAGGGGTTCTCTCGGGAAACGTGGCCACAGCGCTTGCTCACTTTGTTACCCGGCGAGGCGGCCGACGTAGTCGCTCGCTTGAACAGAGAGGAGGCAGAGGATTTCGACCAAGTGAAATCGAGTCTGCTAAAAAAGTACAGGCTGTCAGCGGAGGCGTTCCGTCGGAAGTTTCGGGAAAATGAAAAAGGCAGAAGTGGGTCATATACAGAGTTTGCCTACAGGCTTATGTCAAACATGCAGGAGTGGCTCAAAGAAGAGAAAGCGTTTGGTGATGTGATGCGCCACCAGCGCCCTCAGCTCTAGCGGCGGCCTGACGCTCGCTCAGGCGGGAGAAGCAAGGTGAAGAAAAGGAAGTGAGACGCGGGGCGCGGCGCGAACGGCACGAGGAGGCGAGCTCGAGCAACGGAGCAGGCGAGGTCACGGCTGAACGGCTTCCTGAACCCGGGTGACCAGGCCTGGGGAAGCCGTCCTCGCCCAGTTCTGCTCAACCAGGAGCCTGCTGTCTCGTGTCTCCTGCCTGTCGCTCGCTGCCTCGGAGTGCGGGCGCCGTGCCGGGAACAGGCAGGTGCTGCCTGCCCGGAGATCCTGCCGGCCTTGCTGTGGGATCGTGCCTGCCGTCCCGTGGCTGGGACCCCCTGCCGTGAAAGGGTGCCTTCCTGGCCGTGCCCGGGTGCCCAGACCTGGGCGGCCGTCACCTTTCTGGTGCGTCGTCAGCGCCACCGGTGCTGGTGCTCCGCGCCCGGCTTCCGGCCGCAGGAAGAACAACCCTGCGGAGGTACCTGGCCCCGGCACCATTCCGGCGACGGGCCGCGGAACCTCACACCGGAGCCACTCCTCGACCCTCGGCCGCACAGCTCCATACTCATCAATGACTGCTCTCCTATATTAAGTAAACCATTTTTGTTACATCTACGGGCGTGCACGGTCTGGGACGACTTTTCTGGATCCTCCGGGGCCCCACCTCGGAGGACGCTCGAACCTGCTGGGGGCCTTTTCCCCTCACAAATTTGGCGTCCGCTACGACAGGACCAGGCCGAGCAGCGTTTACCAGTTAACAGAGTTCATAAGACAGAATGAGTGCTGCAGATTTTCTCGCGGTAGGAGAGCGCCTGGGTTTGCAGGGACGCGAGTTGCGCGAGTGGGTAGAGGAGGAATTGAGCAAGGCACGAGAGGAGAGAGCTGCGGATCGGGAAGCCACAAAGCGGCGTTTGGAGCTCGAAGCACAGAACTTAGAGCGAGAAGCGCAGAATTTACAGCTTCGAGTTAAACTATCTGAAAGAGAAAATCCTCCTCCTAATCCAAACGCTGAAAGTGCGGAGCGTAGTGCTTCAACCGTTTTTCCCATTAGCCCACATGGCCTGATACCAACGTTTAATGAGGCACGAGATGATTTGGACGCGTATTTGAAGCGTTTTGAACATGTCGCCACAGGGCAAGGGTGGCCGAAGGAGAAGTGGGCCACGGCTTTGAGCCTCTGTCTCGGCGGGGAAGCTCTTAGAGTCTTTGGTCGGCTATCTCCAGAGGACTCCATGGATTATGAGAAAGCGAAACTCGCCCTGCTACGAAGATTTCGTTTTACCGCTGAAGGCTATAGGGAGAGATTTCGGCAGAGCAAGCCTCACGATGACGAGACAGCCTCCCAGTACGCCACGAGGCTTTTCAGTTTCTTTGACCGCTGGGTAGAAATGCGGGGAGAAGGCCGCACCTTTGAGGTGGTGCGCGATATGATTGTTGCTGAGCAGTTTATAAGCAACTGCCACAATCGTTTAGTATTGTTTCTACGAGAAAGGGATTGTAAAAAGGTTGAAAAGATTGTTGAGGCCACCGACCATTTCCTGGAGGCTCAGAGACAGAATAACCTTGCAACTTTCAAAGACCGGAGTGAGCAGAGTTCAGTGAAGCCTACAATCACGGTTCCTAATCCCAAGTCACAAATTCGATGTTTCATCTGCGAGAAGGTCGGACACAGGTCTTCCAATTGCCGTTCGAAGCCGAAGGCCCCATATTGCACATTCTACCGCAAGTCTGGACACGACTTACAATCATGCCGGCGCTGCAGTTCAAGTGACCGGGAGACATCCGCATGTTTCATGTCACCCCAAGGTTCTTGCCCTGATTCACAGCCGGGGAAAGAGCGTTTAGATGTCCAAGCGGCAGATCCTGTTCACAGACCCTCTCCACCGATTGCCAACATGCCGGTGGTGCACGGGGAAGTGTTTGGACAAAGAGTGTCAGTGCTACGGGACACTGGAAGTAACAGCATCGTCGTACGCCAGGCCCTCGTGCCCGAGGCAGCTTATACTGGGAAAAGAGCGACATTGCTTTTGGCGGATGGTTCCACCATAGAAGCTCCTGAGGCGGAGGTGATCGTCACATCACCGTACTTTACGGGCAAGGCTATTGCAAGGTGCTTACCGACGCCTTTGTACGACGTGTTAATTGGCAATGTCCCGGGTGCACGTGTTCCTTTCTTGGAGAACTCAAATAATTGTTCATCAGTCTCGGCGGACCAGGGGACCAATTCTGCACCGGCTACGCAGGCCAACGCTCCTTGCACAGCTGTGGCGGCGAAAGCTTCGGAGACTATCTTGGATCTCTCTCAGAGCGCGGTCCACGTGTCTCGCCTGGCGTTCCGCAAGAAACAAGAAGAGGACACTAGCTTAGACCTGTGTCGGAAGAAACTGGGGACAACCTTTCCCGGCAAAGCCGAGTCCTCCCACACCTTCCATCTGGTTGACGGCGTATTGTTCCGGACGTATCAAGTGTGCCCTGGCAAAACGATTGAACAGGCGGTGGTTCCGAAGAGCTTGCGCCATCAGGTCCTTGTGCAGGCGCATGATAGTGCTCTTGCCGGTCATCAGGGTGTAAAGAAAACTACGGCGAGAGTACTGGGTGACTTCTACTGGCCAGGGGTACAAGCCGACATCAAAAGGTTTGTGAAGTCATGCGACGCCTGTCAGCGGACTGTGCCGAAAGGAAAGCTGGGCAACGCTCCATTAGGACGTATGCCTATTATTTCCACACCTTTTGAGCGGGTGGCGGTGGACATCATTGGACCTTTGACTCCAACCTCATCTAGAGGGAACCGATACATCCTCACGTTGGTGGATTTTGCCACCAGGTATCCCGATGCGGTAGCCCTTCCTGCCATCGATTCAGCCACTGTGGCGGAAGGCCTTCTCGAGATGTTCTCCCGTATTTGGTTCCCACTGGAGGTCCTTTGTGATCGGGCTTCGTGTTTCACATCTGCACTTATGCGAGAAGTGAACGATTTGCTAGCTATAAAACATTTAAGTTCGACACCATACCATCCTATGTGCAACGGGCTTGTGGAGCGGTTTAATGGGACCTTGAAGAGCATGCTACAGAAGTTGTGCCAAGAACACCCCAAGGCATGGGACCGTTATCTTGCTCCACTGCTCTTCGCCTACAGAGAAGCACCGCAAGCTAGCCTGGGGTTTTCCCCATTTGAGCTCATCTACGGTCGCCAAGTCCGAGGGCCAGTTACCATTCTAAAAGAGCTCTGGACAGCCGGAAACCTGTCTGACACTGTCAGGACAACGTATGGTTATGTGCTAGATCTGAGGGAGCGTCTAGAAGGCACGCTGCAGCTCGCACACCAAAATTTAATGAGGGCGCAGAGGTCACAGAAGATGTACCACGATAGGCGCGCCTCTAATAGGAAACTGAAGGTTGGTGATCGAGCGCTAATCCTTCTACCCGCTTCTCATAACAAGCTCATCATGCATTGGAAAGGCCCTCTTGCGGTCACCGGCAAAAAGAACGAAGTCGATTACTGGCTTGACGTGGGCCCCAGCAAAAAGTTGTTTCACATAAACATGTTGAAACGCTATGAAGAACGCCAGCCAGTGAATGCCCTCCAAGCGTCATCGTTCGTGGTCGTTGAGGAAGTGGAGGCAGAAACTCCAGTGCCAACCTTCAGTGCGAATCCTGGTCCTGGGATTGGAGCTATCAAGCGAGCTCAAACTTTGAATGAGACGCAGTTAGCCGCACTAGATAGATTGCTGGAGGCTCACCGCGACATTTTTTCAGAGGTTCCGGGCCATACTAATTTAATTCTTTTACTATCCAGACAGACCATCAGCCCCTTCAATACTTGACGCAGGCGAAGCATTTAAATAGCCGTGTGCTACGATGGAGTCTGGTGCTACAGGAATATACTTTCCGGGTTGAACATATTAAAGGCTCTGATAACGTTGGTGCAGATTATTTAAGCCGGTCATGACCCTGTGAGAACTCTATCGCTGTGACGTTCTGTTGACTGGTCGGGTAACCAATCTTTTTGTGTGAACTTCCTTTGGTGGTGCCTGTGTAGTTACATTTTTGTTGTGTGTTTTGTGTGTGTGCAACATGACAGCCAGTGAACGGTGGTGCGCGTGGGAAAGTGTTCAGTGTGGTGTGGTGCAGTCCGCCGACCAGTGCTTGGTGCAAGTTTTTTTTTTCGGAAAAAAAAAACTTTTCAAAGGGGGGGCATATTTGTGATGCGCCACCAGCGCCCTCAGCTCTAGCGGCGGCCTGACGCTCGCTCAGGCGGGAGAAGCAAGGTGAAGAAAAGGAAGTGAGACGCGGGGCGCGGCGCGAATGGCACGAGGAGACGAGCTCGAGCAACGGAGCAGACGAGGTCACGGCTGAACGGCTTCCTGAACCCGGGTGACCAGGCCTGGGGAAGCCGTCCTCGCCCAGTTCTGCTCAACCAGGAGCCTGCTGTCTCGTGTCTCCTGCCTGTCGCTCGCTGCCTCGGAGTGCGGGCGCCGTGCCGGGAACAGGCAGGTGCTGCCTGCCCGGAGATCCTGCCGGCCTTGCTGTGGGATCGTGCCTGCCGTCCCGTGGCTGGGACCCCCTGCCGTGAAAGGGTGCCTTCCTGGCCGTGCCCGGGTGCCCAGACCTGGGCGGCCGTCACCTTTCTGGTGCGTCGTCAGCGCCACCGGTGCTGGTGCTCCGCGCCCGGCTTCCGGCCGCAGGGAGAACAACCCTGCGGAGGTACCTGGCCCCGGCACCTTTCCGGCTACGGGCCGCGGAACCTCACACCGGAGCCACTCCTCGACCCTCGGCCGCACAGCTCCATACTCATCAGTGACTGCTCTCCTATATTAAGTAAACCATTTTTGTTACATCTACGGACGTGCACGGTCTGGGACGACTTTTCTGGATCCTCCGGGGCCCCACCTCGGAGGACGCTCGAACCTGCTGGGGGCCTTTTCCCCTCACAGGTGACCACGAGAAAATACTGCAGTGTTTCGGGCTGGAACAGTTTTATAGTCGGTTACCTGAGAACGTGCGGTACTGGGTCTTGGATAGGCCAGACGTTAGTACAGTGGCTAAAGCCGCCGAGCTAGCCGAGGAGTTTGTGACGCGTCGGGCTCGCGGAGCTAAGGACGGTCAAAAGGGAGAATTTGGCTCCAAGTCTGAGAGGCCGAAGTTCACACCCATGAGAGCAAGGGGGGGTCACGTAGTGCGGATGCGAGTGAAAGCAGTTCGACCGAACGTAAGGAGACGGCGGCAGCCGAAGCCGAACGCAGAAAGCGGTTCGAGACGAGGCAAGCGCGCGTGTGTTATACGTGCCAGAAGCCGGGTCACTTTTCGGCGCAGTGTCCAGAAACAAAAAGAAAAGTCGTGTGTTTGTCATTATGTAGCACTGACGAGAACATGAAGCTTCTCGAGCCTTACATGCGAGACTTCCTCGTGAACGGGAAAGAGTGCCGAGTGCTTCGTGATTCCGCAGCTACAATAGATGTAGTTCACCCCTCTTACGTAGAACCCGATATGTTCACGGGCGAGTGCGCATGGATCAAGCAAGCCGTGGAAGCTCATAGCGTGTGTCTGCCCGTAGCAAAAGTGCTTATTGAAGGACCTTTCGGAGCAATTGAGACGGAGGCCGCAGTGTCATCTATGCTGCCCCCCCAGTACCCATACCTATTTTCGAACAGGTCCGATCACCTCCTGCGCGAGAAGGGGCTTTTGTTTGGTGAGGCTAGCGTTCAGGCCTTAACCAGATCGAGAGTTCGGGAGCTCGCTGCAAAGGCGGTAGTTGCGGGGCCGACGTTGTCGAACAATGAGAAAGGGTCGGAGGCGCAGCAAGCTGGTATTCAGAGCACGTCCGAACTGAATAAAATTGAGCCTGTAGCGTTGAAGGCACCAGGTACTGGAGAGGAAATGCCCGACACGGGAAAGTTAGAAGAAGAACAGGGAAGACACTGATCAGGTCATTAGTGACTTACTCAGTAAAGCACCGCTGTCGCCTGAGCAGAAAACCGAACTTCACCAACTCTTACAAGAGTTTCAAGGTCAGTTCTCTGAGAGGCCTGGTAGGACTTCTGTCCTTACTCATGATATAGAACTTACCTCCCCAGAGCCAGTACGATCCAAGGCGTACCGGGTGTCACCCCGCCAGCGCGATATTATGGAGGCTGAGGTAAAGAAAATGCTACAGCTCGGTGTTATTGAGGCGGGTGAGAGTGATTATACCTCCCCTTTGATTTTAGTTGAGGTACCAGGCAAGGAACCTCGTCCTTGCGTCGACTACCGCAGGCTTAATTCCATCACTAAGGATCAAATTTATCCGATTCCTAACACCGAGGAGCGCCTTGAGAAAGTTAGTAGCGCTCAGTTTATTTCCACCCTAGATCTTGTCAGGGGTTATTGGCAGGTTCCACTTACAGAAGAGGCTAGTAGGTATGCGGCGTTCATTTCACCAATGGGAACATTCCATCCTAAAGTTTTGAGTTTTGGTTTGAAGAACGCGCCATACTGCTTTTCAAGCCTCATGGACAAAGTGTTGCGGGGACAGGAAGAATTCGCTTTACCGTATTTAGACGACGTAGCGATATTCTCCGTATCCTGGTCTGAGCATATGGCACACTTGCGGGCAGTGCTAACCCGCCTGCGCGAAGCGGGCTTGACAGTCAAGGCTCCCAAGTGCCAATTAGCACAGGCCGAGGTTGTCTACCTCGGTCACGTGATTGGACAGGGTCGTCGCCGCCCCTCTGAAATAAAGGTGGCCGCTGTGCGAGACTTCCCGCAACCGCGCACGAAGACCGATATTCGGTCGTTCTTAGGTGTCGCCGGCTACTATCAGAGGTACATCCCCAGGTACTCCGATATCGCGGCTCCCCTGACGGATGCTCTAAGAAAAACAGAGCCCCAAACAGTCGTCTGGGGCGAGACAAAGGAAAGAGCTTTTAGCGCCCTAAAGAGCGCCCTAACAAGCCAGCCTGTGCTACGATCGCCAGACTACACAAAAGGGTTCGTTGTTCAGTCCGATGCTAGTGAGCGAGGCATGGGCGTTGTACTGTGCCAACGGGAAAATGGAGAAGCGGAACACTCCGTCCTGTATGCTAGTCGTAAGCTGACCTGTCGTGAGCAGGCGTACAGCGCCACCGAGAAAGAGTGTGCGTGCCTCGTGTGGGCCGTTCAAAAATTGTCATGCTACCTAGCCGGCTCGAGGTTTATCATTGAGACGGATCACTGCCCTCTCCAATGGCTGCAGACCATCTCTCCCAAAAATGGCCGCCTCCTGCGCTGGAGCCTCGCTTTGCAACAATATTCCTTTGAGGTGCGTTACAAAAAGGGGAGTCTCAACGGTAACGCCGATGGCTTAAGTCGAGGCCCCTAACGTATGAATCCGCCTCAAAGTTGTTTTTTACTGATGTTTTCTTCCTGAGGCAGGATTTTTAACATATTGCTTTTGGTTAGTGTTTCAAAGTGATGACGTGCTTTCTAGTGCAATTTTCTCATTTGTGGACGCGTTCTGAGTGCTGCTTGACTACTGTAAGGAACTAGGCAGTAGTATAAAAGGGGAAAGAGCCTGGCAGAGCTTAGTGAGTGTTGTCTCGTGCTTGCTGACTGAGCGGTTGCGTTTCGGCGTAGTTCTAACGCTTGCTGGGAACGAGCACAAAAATGGCAACTCTCCCGAAGTCACTTTGCAGTGTCCTCTGTGATCCTGAACCTGAGAACGAGGCCTTCTTTGTGCGCTGCGCTCAAGCAACGTCGAGGGACGACCGGTTTCGGTTACGAGCATCATCGAGCGACATCCCTCCGGACAGCGGATGCAGTCCCCTGACCATCGGGATCTCCTTCTCCCGGCGGGGCGGTCTGTTACGTTTCGCCTACGACGCGCGGTATAGCCGGCGCGGATGCAACGGACGCCGGGGCTTCGTTCAAAGTGGCGGTCATTTTGGGCCCGTTCAGTGCTGCCGTAACGCCTCCCGCCAAGCGCGTCCAGGCAGGTTTCAATGCCACGTGTCGTCGTGTGTGTGTGTGCATGTTGGTGCCCACGCTTGTCAAAGCGCGGCAGCCGGGGAGAGGAGCTCCCCAACCGGGAGGCGAGGAGGTCTGACCGGCGCCGGCCCGGCGGACGCGCACGTCACGTCTGAACATGTCCGAGCGTCGCCGTATCGGGCGCCTCATCCCGTGCCGTTCCTTCTTGCCCTCGACTCCGAGGGTATAAAAGGCAGCTGCCCCGGACGCCAAAGAGAGACTTCGATTTCTTCCTTCGAGTAACGTGGTCGCCCTGACCGGCCGCTCTTTTGCGATGCCAGAATAAACAAGTTGTTCTGTTGCCAGTCGACTCATCCTTTGCCGTGACCTTCGGATGTTTCCAGCTGTGCCCCAGGCCGCCAGGCCAACGCTACCCTTGGGGCTTGCAACCCATTTGCAACAGTAGGAAATGTCCAATGTTTCGACTTCACCACAAGCCGCACAAAGATTTGTGGGACTGAACCCGCATCTACATAAGTAAAGATTTAAACGGGGAATCCCTCACCGCATGAGTGTCATCGCTACCTCACACTGCCGGGTTTTACACGCATGCGCCTTTCACAGGTACATGAGACGTTGGTAGTCAACAGTAGAGAGTAAGGGATCGTTGCAAGTGGCGGTTATAAACTGAAAACGCTAAAATCGAGTCATACTGAAAAGAACAAGATTAGGGACGCTACGGTCAACTGGTGCATTTAGAGCTGATTTTGCCAAAAAGTCTGCTGCTTCATTTTGTAAAATACCGCAGTGGCCTGGTATCCAAACGAAGCGCACCTCTTTCACCCATCCAGGAATAAAAAAACTTTAGTGAGCGTCTCAAGAAAGCGCTTTGTGTGGACTCCAGCGCCAAAAAAAAGCGAGACAATCTGAAAGGAATATCACCTGAGAAACAGTTGTGGGAATTTTCAAAGCGGTCAGCCCAAGAGCCATAAACTCTGCTAGAAATATGGTTGTGTAATCCGGGACTCTAACGGAAAAGATCCACGAGAGAGACCCTGAAAAAATACCAACCGCTGCCTTCAGGTCTGCCTCAGACGCATCTGTAGCAATCACAGTATGGTGCGAGAAATGGGCAAGATGATCAAAGAGGAGTCCAGTTAATCTCCTTGCAGGCAGATGCTTCGCATTAGGTGGGAAAATATAATCAAAAGAAATATCAACAGGGGACGCTGCCCAACCAACTCTGCAAACAAAATTGAGGTCCACACTGATGTTCGATAAAAGGTTCTGAGTAAAAACAACTTGAGGGAGACGGAACCTTGGCCAATGAGGAGTGAAAAATAGGGCTGAGTGCGAGACGAAAATAGGTGTAGCCACACCAGGAGCCGACTCAAATGCCCGCAAAAAAGTCCTAACAGTTAAAAGGTGAAAACGGGAGTTAAGAGCGGGAATGCGAGCCTCCAAGTACAGAACTGCGGTGGAAACTGATTGAGGGAGACCTAGGCAGAGAAGCAGTGCGCGCCATTCTAACAGCAGCAACGGATGAAAATTATATTTAGAGGAGTCAGAAAAAAGTATGGAGCCAAATTCGAAAATGGGTCTGACATATGCTTTGTAGAGAAGTACAAGTGTGTCCCGACGCATACCAAATTTGCTGTTACTTATTCGTAGTAGCCTACCTAGTGCACGACGTTAGTCTTGGATGTGGGGCGGCCAATCCATACTGACATCGTAAATGACGCTATAGATACCTCAACGATTCTACCTGAGGTATGCTGTCCGAGCGATAGTGTAGCGATATATATAGAGGTATGTTGGTTTTAAAAACCAGAACACTGCTTTTTTGCACATTTAATACCAAATTTAATGCATCCAGCCAAACCTCGAGCGCATTGAGGTAATCCTGGAGAGAACGATGTAGGGCATGAATGTCTGCTGCAGAAGCAAATAAGGCTCTGTCATCTGCGTAAACATATACTGTAACATCAGAGTGTACTGGAATGTCGCACATCAGCAGATTGAATAGAAGTGGCGAAAGAGCAGAACCTTGTGGCACGCCTCTGGTCTGGGCATAGGTGTCTGAGGCGAAGGAACCGTCAAAGCAAAAGAACTGCCGTCCTGTTAAAAATTCGCAGATACATGCATAAATGTAGTACGGCGGGTGTAGTAATGCCAATTTAGAGAGAAGGATCGAATATTCAGCACTGTCGTACGCTTTAGCAATGTCAAACGTCACTAATGCTGATACTTCTTTCTTGTACATAGAAAGGCGGACTCTGCTCTCTAAATCTACATGGGCAGACCAAATGGAGCATCCGCGGCGAAAGCCAATCTGGGCAGAGCTCAATGCGTTCACTACTGAAACATGCGCGGATAGGCGGCTGTGCACAATTCTTTATATGAGCTTTAAAAAATTAGATGTTAGGGCTATCGGCCGAATGTTATTAATATGGAAGCCTTTCTTTGAGTCTTTTAAGAGCAATATTATTTTCGCCACCTTCCAGGAGTGCGGCAATCATGCAGTTTCTAATGATGCATTGACCAGATCGAGGAGGTCCTGAGTGAAGTCTTGCGCTAAGATTTTCAACATACCGACCGTAACACCGTCCCAACCCGGAGCTCAGGATTGCATTAAAGAAACTGCAGTTGTTAACTCTGGTTTGCCAACCACAAAATAGTATGAGCAGGTGTAGGGGGTGGACAGAGGGACTCTACGCTGCTCCTGAAAACGTGAAGCAAGCCCTTGAGCAATTCACTCTAACTCATATTTCGCCTCATTGTGGAGAGAGCACCACCAAGCTGGTTAACTGCATGGCTGAGGAGTTCACATACCGTTCCATAAAACGATACAAAGCCTTCCTTTTTTGGGTTCGGCAAATATGTGTTCAAATTTTGATTCTAGTCATCCTTTGCCTTTGCTATGGTTCGTTCAACCGAGGCCGAGAAAAATTGGTAGTTGATTCAATTTGTCGGGCTCTGATTGTGCGAAAGGGTCCTCGACGCTGCTTTCCTAGGATGGAAAGCTGTCTCACACGCGTCATTCCACCATGGGTATGGTGATTTATTGCAAAGAGCAGAACGCACAGAGAACTGTGAGCGCTCCGCCTTCAAAACTGAAGAAAACACTCGCTGAGCCCTGTCGGTCCTACATAAACAAGGCTCAGATGTAAGGAAGACGCGCAAAGATGATTTGTAGGCTGCAAGATTAACTAATTTTCGGGCAGAACCATGATCTCGGAGTGGGTTCACCAGTATGGTGAAAGTAACTGGCAGGTGGTCACTAGATGTGCCACAGTCAATTGGGGACCATGCTCCAATACCTACTCCTCTTGCTGCCAAGGACAAACCGACAACTTAGCGCGAGTGCCTGCGGATGAAGGTTATGGCCCGGTAATTGCAACACCGCATATCATTTGCTGACATCCATGCCCATAACATATCTCCATGTGAATCAGTATAGGAACCGCAGACGACGCGATGTGAGTTGAAGTCCCCAGCAATGATTACCCTGCTAGAGATTGCAAGTAAGCTGTCTAGGTGGTCTGTTCTGCATACTCCATTTGGAAAATAGATGTTTGCGATTGTGACAGTAGCGCAGTGCGGCAAAGTGAGATCTATAGTTAGAAGCTCGCAATCAGAATTAATTACTTTTTTTTAGTTATTAATGCCCGATGATACAATTTTGACGAAATCAGGGTCACCAACCCGCCGCCCCAACAATTTATGCGGTCCGCACGGAAAACACGAAACCTGTTTAAAGAAAATGACTTAACATGGGAGAGCCAAGTTTCTTGCAAGAGCACAATATCTGGGTTGTGAAAAGATAGAATAATTATTAAATCAGGAAGAGAAGATGCAATAGAGCAGCAATTCCATTGAAGAACCTTTACACCCGCCATGATGCCTATTCGAGAATGGAGGCTGAAACAGCCTCTTGTAGCATATGTGACTTGGAAGACACTCTAGAAGGCCCTTTTTTTGTCTTGACCTGAGGAACGGAGGACTTAGAAGGAGAGGTTGAAGCGCGACGCTTCTGCGTAGGACAAGCCGTTTCTACATCATCAGTGCAAACAGTGTTGCGAGAAAGACTTACAGGGACGTTGTCGAGAGGGGGAACGTGATATGGCATCTTGGGTGGTGACGTGGCAGCGAAACTTTGAGCACATGCTTGCTGTGATATTGGTGCTGGTGGAACTGCAACCTGAGGTTCAGAAATAGCCTGATTTGCAATAATATCAGGCAATTAACGCCTGCGTGAAGCTGCTGAGTATGCGCTCGACCTCAACTGAGAATGCTTTTTCGACGGTTGACACTATTGAGGCAGACAATGTGGCCTCGAGGTCAGGAATAGAGGAACGCACAAGGCTGGCACATGAATGTTTTTGCGGTTAAGGAGTGCATAAGCTTCTGCCTGTGAGCAGCGATTCTGCTCAAATAATTCCAATAAACTTTGCTCCTGTGATTAACTTTCACAAGGGGCATCATCGGCGCTGTGACTGTTACTGCATAGACAACAGCTTGGTTGTTAAGCGGTGCAGCTGTCGAAAGAGTGACCTTCGTCCCACACCCGGCATCTGGTCGCCGACTTACAGGCTCTACCACTATGTCCAAATCTCCAACAGTTGGTACATTGCAGGGGTCGCGGATGCAGCTTGTCCACGCGGTAGACAATTGGCCAAATTTTCAACTCCGAGGGGCATGTGCATGTGCGACCAGCAAAAGTTGTTATGACTGACTCCGTTGCAACATTTCCATTTGCAACATCTCCCCGTTGCCACATTTCCCCTTGTTCTTTTTGCTGTGATTCTGCATATATAAGGCACCTTCACTCAAATAAACTCAGTTGATAGTTTGCGCTCTTTCCGTTTTCTTGGCTTTTTCCTGTGTTTGTCTCTTTTGAATACGCAACGTGGTTCTTCAAAGCAATGCACCAACTAGCCCAACAAGAAGTCCTTCTAAACTATCTGTTGCAACACGCACTCCGGCCATCTCGCGAGCGCAGCGATATACATAAATAATTCCCGCCCCTCCTTCCTTGACCTGCTCCAAAATTTCTTGAATTGAAGATGACAGGTCCACTCCACGTACAATGTTCTCAGTGCACGCAAGCTGCTCAAAAATGAAGGCTTTGACCGGCAGAGAAGTGAAGGTATTACGCCGGAGCAGATCCGACACACACTCAATGTCTCCTGACTTACAAACAATGCCACGCCTTCCAAAAGGTCGCACTTCAGAGATGTCGAGATAGTGACTGGTTAGACTTTTCAGTTGATGCTGTATTGTTTTCGGATTCTTCATTCTGAGAATTCCATCTCCAATCGGTACTAGCGCCACGGGAATTGAATTGACGCCATTTTTTAGAAATGAATTCAAAGGCAAGCTTTCGCCCGGCAGGCTGGCGAACCAGGCTGCCGAGCCTCCTCCCGGGGAGGTGAAAGACATGTCTATACACAGCACGCCGGCAACCTTGCATCACCCGAGTCAGCAGAGCTACCCTGAACCCTGGCAAAAACCCCACGAACGTGGAACGGCCTTACCAAAAGAAACGCCCGGCACCACCAGGAAACGAAGCAGGCAGGCGGTGACGAAGCAGCAGCAGCAGCAGTAGCAGCAGCGGCAGCCGCAGCAGCCCTTCTTTTTCTTCTTCTTGGGACGTTAAACTCCCGTAAACCAAGCTTCTTCCTCCTTAGTGAGTTGTTTGTGAGCCTGCGGGCATGTTTTCCTTTCCAGTCTGTAATGCTGTAATCGCTCCCGGTGTATGGTTAGTCTTTCCTTCTTCTCCTCACCAACCTCGGATAACGCCTCGTGTAAGGAAGTGTTCGAGCTGCGACGTGGGCGCCATTGTTACCTCGAAGAGTCCCGTGAGCAGGTGTCCATATTACGGTGACCATTTCTATCCTTTTGGAATTTGCTTCAGAATTGTTGCCGCCTTCTTGGCAACTCTCCCTTTGACGAGGTTTCTGCAGGCGGCTTGCGAATCTGTGATCACAATCTGATTATTTGGATCTGCTATGGCTAAGCGCTGCAACACTGTCGCTTTCCAACCTTAAAGGCGAAGGCTAAGCGTCCTCCATATGAGGAAAGGAAGTGGTGGCTCAGTGTCTAGGGCGGTGGTGGTAAACAATTATTGCCAAGCAATACAGAGGGGGGAAAACACCCTAGCATGGCACGAGACCTTAGGGGGCTGCCCTTACAGGGCAAAGGACAGCCCTTGGAGGACTATCCGCTTCAGAGCGTCGGTAATTATCCGGCGCTGGTCAGCAGCAGCGGAGCTGGCCAGGAGAGTCTCCCAGTATTACTCCGCCGTGGTTGGGGATGGAGGGTGTGGGAAAGAATGACATGTGAGAAGGACGTGAGGGAAGTCTCCAGGCTTCCCGCAGAGCTTACAGGAGGAGAGGAATTGATCGGGGTAGCGGGCATGAAGGAGAATAAGGTAGGGAGCAGTACGGGTCTGGAGTCGGCGCCAGTGGGAAACCTTGGTCAAGATTAGGGAGGGAGCCGGCGGTGCGTAAACGCACCGGTTATCTCGGTAGTAGGTAAGATTATTTCTGAATTTTTATTAAGTACACGTTACTGGGATGGCGGAGGAGGTCCAACTCCGGCCCGGAAAGTGAAACCTCGGGTGAGGGAGGGGACCTCCTCGTTACCCGGGAGGCCTGCGCGTGCGGGGGTTCAGATAGGGATTACGGGGTAGGTGGGGTTTGTGGGAAGCCTGCTAGATTCCCGCCGTGGCGTCTGCGCGGCATCCCGCGTCGCTCTCTTTCCCTTTCTCCCGCCTCGGGCGGCGGAGAGACGGCTGGTGGCTAATCGCTGTCATTCGGCCGCAGCTCCGCCCCCGGCTTCCCAAGGGCCTTTGCCATTGGTGACTTTTGGCGGGAATTCGGGACCCGTTTGGGGTGGTCGCGCGACCTTCCGAGCGGGGCGCAGGGAGAGAGACCCCTCCGAGACAGCGTAAGGTGCGTACGTTACTATTCGTCCGGGCCGGCCTCTGCCGTTCGGACCAGTTCATACTCGAGCTCGCCAGCGTGGGTCCTTGATCCGCCGCGGCTCGAGCCTGTCCAGGGGTCCAACGACCTCTGACAGGCGCACCTTGCGTTGACTGCCCACTCTCTCTCGCAAACGGCCCAACGGCCGACACGAGAGAGATCACAGCACTGCCGCGGGGACAATCTCCTGCAGCGGCGTGCTAGCGGCGCGCATTTCTCTTGTTGCCCCGAGCGCGCACCGGAGCCTTGCTCTGAGCGCGCCCCGGTACGGGGTGACTGTTGAGTGTGTGTATGTACCGCTGGAGGACGGCGTCAATAAACGTCTCCTTTGTGAACTTGGAGGCCTGTTTCTTGCGGCGAGCCGCTCTCCTCTCTGCAGAGGTTGAACGCCGCCGCAGCGGTGCCCCAGGGTGCGTGTGGTGACGGCTGATCGGGGCCCTTGGCTCGCGCGAAGCTCGAACCCGCGGTGGGTAGTGGCCTGTGCCTACTGAGAAACCCACAACTGGCGCCCAACGTGCTAAGTCACTGGCTCTTAGCCTTTGATAGCACATTTGCCGAGCAGGTCGCCTTGACGATCACGCTTGCGCACCATGTCTGCCACCCCCATCGGGGCACTCGGCAGCTACGTGTCGGCTCCCTTAGGAGTCGAAGCGTCCTTTGATCCGTTGGCGGCTGTTTCTTCGAATAGCCAAACACCGTGGTTGGCCGCGGCCCCCATTGGGGCATACGGCGCTACAACCCCCAACGTCGATCACGCAGCTCCCATTGGAGCTGTATCGGGAGCACCCTGCGGTGCACCCGTCAATCACATGCCTCCGCTGTGCGTGCTTTGCACCCAGTACGAAAGCGGTGCGTGCGACGCTGCCGCAACCGGCCGTCCTGCACAGCAGCAGCCGTGCCCCGCGAGCAGTCAATTCTGCTCTAGGAACGGTGAGGCGCTGGCCCGGCTCCCTGTGGAAACCGCGCCGCTCATCGAACTGGGCGCCTTGCCTCCTGCGTTCGTGCAGCCCGCCCAAGCCTCCTCTGAGGCCGGGGCGCAGTCGCTGCTAAGAAGTGCTGCCCAGATGATTCAGTCGCTGTCAGGGGCGGTTGAGACGCTTTTGGCCGCGCCGAAGGTGTCTCACCCCGCGGTCAAGTTGCCCATGCCAACATACCGCGGGTATGATGACCTCCTCAGTGCCCGGGATTTCCTTGAGTCCCTCACCCATTACCAGAGAGCTATGGGTCTCACTGATCAGGTTGTGCTTGCACACATCATCCCCGCAGCACTGACTGACACCGCAGTTAGGTGGCATCGGCTTTCCGGCCACCGGGCAGCGACTCTCGAGGAGTTCCGTGCAGCATTCTTGCGCGAATTCCTGCCCGCTGACTATGAGCGTAGGATGCGGCGAGAGTTGGAGCTCCGTACACAGGCTCCGGATGAGTCACTCCTGGAGTACGTACGTGCGATGGAGGACCTTTTCTCAATCGCCGAGCCCAGAGCCTCGAACGAGGAACGTGTGGAAAGGACGATCAGGCAGGCACATCCGACTTTTTCGCCATACCTGCGCGGAGGCCGGTTCCGAGATTTTGAGGAGCTGGCCGCCGAGGCAAAGCGCATTCAAGGCGACATTCTCGCCGCGCGCGCCTATCGTCCGCCACCGCCGGCAAGCGAGGCCCTCGAGCCACGCTGTGCATGGAGAGGGGCCATGCCCCTACCCAACCGGCGACCACCCGCGCACGCTGCCTCTGCAGCCGTTAGCGGGCAAAACGAAGTATGGGAGTTGAGCGAACGAGCTCTCGATCCCTACTCCTACAGGAGACGGACAGCCTGCGCTGCACCGTTTTCTGGACCGCCTGCCCAGGGACTCCAAGCGCCCCAACGCACAGCGGAGGGGGAAACCCGAATCAGCCGGCCCTTTGGCCGTGCAACGGGCGGAACCAGGCAGGGAGAGGCGCCATTGTTCCGCGACCAAGCTCGCGGCGGTGTGCGCTGTTTCCGCTGTCAAGAGACGGGGCACTTAGCGAGAGAATGCCCCGTAACCAGGCCTCCTTTGAGGCAGGGAAATGGCGGCGCGGGTCGGTCGTAAAGGGACGACCGGCCCAATCCTTGCTAATCCCCTCAGCGTACAGAGCAAGCTGCCTTGCTAATGCGCACGCGCCGTTTATTCTGGTCACCATTGCTGGCCGCGAATTTTTGGCGTTACTGGATACGGGGGCCACTGCTTCCTTGTTCGGTGAAGAGGTGTTGTCCCACTTGCAAAAGCACTCGGTGCGCTTGCGGGACTGCCGTACGACATTCAACCTTGCGAAAGGCGTAGCCCATTCGGCTGGCGCCGCGAGGTTGACTGTCAGGTGGGGAGAGCGGACGAGACGCACTCGTTTCATCCACCTCCCAGGGCTCAGTGTGCCCGTGATTCTCGGAAGGGACTTTCTCCTGAAAACCGGGATCGTGGTGGACATTGCGAATGGCGGCTATCGCGACGGACCATTTTCCCAGCTGAAGCCGTTCATCTGCCCACCGGCGTCAATAACTGCCTGCGCAGTGAAGGCGTTCGGAGAGTGCCACGCTCAGCGACCAGGGCCAAGCCCTTGTGTCGAGCGTTCCGTCGTTCACGCTCCCCTTTGGGACCGAGCGGCGCGGCACGACCAGGCACCACATCCGCTGGCCGCCTTTGCGGTAACGTTGGATGACACTCAGAAGGCTCGTTTGACAGCACTGTTGCGTCAGTACGATGAGCTCTTCATGGATCAACCTGGCTGTACTAATTTAGTGAGCCACAAGATCCACACCGGAGATGCGCTTCCTTTGAAGTGCAACCCCAGACCCGTCAGCCTTGCGAAAAGGCAGGTGATCGATGGGTTGCTGGATGAGATGCTGTCGGCGGACATTATCCGTCGCTCGTCCAGCGCTTGGGCGTCTCCGGTTGTGTTGGTGCCTAAGAAAGATGGCAGCCACCGGTTGTGTGTGGATTATCGCCGTCTGAATGCGCTGACTCGAAAGGATGCCTATCCGCTCCCGACGATCAGCTCAATCGTAGGAAACCTGGGCAGTGCGCGGTACTTTTCCACGCTAGATGCCTCCAAAGGTTACCTACAGGTCCAGATGGCGGACGCTGACCGGTCTAAGACCGCGTTCACGTGCCACAGAGGGCTGTTTGAGTTCACTCGCATGCCCTTTGGTCTCTGCAATGGTCCTGCGACTTTTCAGAGGCTCATGGACCGCGTCCTAGGGGAAGCGAAATGGTCTCATGCCATGTGCTACCTGGACGATATCGTGATTTATTCACGAACCTTCGATGAGCACTTAGGCCACATTGCCGACGTGCTCGCGAGGGTACGGGCTGCTGGGATGACTTTGAATCCTGCGAAAGCCCAAATAGCGCGGACCCGGGTTCAGTTGCTAGGGTTCACGCTGGGCGAGGGCTCCATTGAGCCCGATGCGGACAAACTCCGAGCCATACTCGAGTTTCCCGTTCCCAAGGACGTACGCGGCCTCCGCCGTTTTCTGGGAATGGCCAATTTCTATCGGTCGTTCATCCCGTCCTGTGCCCGCGTGCAGGCACCCTTGACCAAGCTCTTGGGGAAGACTGCTGCGTGGCAATGGGGGCCTGAGCAAGAGCGATCCTTTCGCCTCCTGTCTAGTGCCATTGCCGAGACAGCGCAGCTCAGGCTACCCGACCTGACCAGACAGTTCGTAGTCCAGACTGACGCGAGCGATCTGGGTTTAGGAGCAGTTCTCCTACAGGATTTCGATGGTGTGCTGCAGCCGCTGGCCTTTGCCAGCCGCTCCTTGCTACCCTCGGAGAGGAATTATTCCGTGACCGAGAAGGAGTGCCTCGCCATCGTGTTTGCACTGCGGAAATTCGACGTCTACCTTGACGGGACGCAATTCGTGGTGCAGACAGACCACAGTGCGCTCAGTTGGCTGATGCGGCTCCGCGAGCCTGCGGGTCGGCTGGCGCGCTGGGCTCTCCTGATACAGCATTACGACTTTTCGGTGCAGTATCGAAAGGGGAGCACGAACGTGGTAGCTGACGCGCTATCCCGTGCCCCACTCGCCAGCGGCGCCTTGACGCCAGCAGGCGGAGCGGGCGAAAAAGCGGACGAGCCGCCGGGCGGCAAGGAGGGGGAGCCCGCAAACGGGCTAACCCATTCCGCCAACCAGGCAAGCAGCGCTTCGAAAAGCGGGCGAGAGGCAGAGCTCCGCGTGAGCGCCTCGGAGACGCCGTCTCGGGCGGAAATTTTGGCTGCAAACCTGAAGGGGGACGAGACCAGGCCCCCCTCTGGGGTAACAGGAATCGTTTTCAGCCGGAAAGAGCTGCTGAAAGCCCAGCAAAATGACCCCATGTGTCGCGAGATGAGCGACGGTCTCAGGGAGACGGAGCGCCGGGACGCTACTTGTATTGTAGCGGGCGCAGGGGGTGAAAGCCAGCGTGTGTCGCGGCGAGCCCCGGGGGATTCATATTTGCTGGGCCATGACGGGCTCGTGCTGAAATACATAGCCACCGATGATGAGTCCATTGACCCGTTCAAGGTGGTTATCCCCAAAAGTCTGAGAGGCGCACTGTTGCGATTTTCTCATGACGAACCACTGGCCGGTCACCTGAGTGGCTCCAAAGTTTTTGCAAAACTGAGTCAATCGGTGACGTGGCCCGGCATGAAGCGTGACATTTTCCGCTATTGCCGTTCCTGCCATGTCTGTCAAGCGGTGAAGTCAAGGGGCGGCAAGCCGCCCGGAATGATGAAACCAATTGACAGTGTGCGTCCGTGGCAGATGGCCACCTGCGATCTGATGGGGCCTTTCCCCAGGAGTAAGCAGGGGTTCATTTACCTGATTGTGGTAGCTGACCATTTTTCCAAATGGGTCGAGTTGTACCCGCTTCGGAAAGTGTCAGCACGAGCGGTGCTGGATAAACTCCAGGAAGTGTTCTGTCGGTTCGGCTTTCCGGAAAGACTGATCACGGACAATGCGTCCTATTTCACCGCTCGGGTGTTCGGTAACACGTGCCGTTCCCTCGGAATCGAGCACTACACCACTTCACCCTACCATCCCCAGTCCAACTTGACCGAGCGAATCAACCGAACGCTCAAGCCAATGCTGGCGGCCTTTGCCGAGTGTCAAAAGGACTGGGCAGACCATTTGAGCGAATTTGCGTTCGCCATTCGAACAGCTGAGAATCGCTCAACTGGTTTCTCTCCCGCCTTCCTCAATTTCGGGAGGGAGCTGGCGAATCCGATGTCAAACGTCGTGCAGAGCCAGCTCGGGGATGAGAAGACGCGGGCAGACTGCTCTGCTTATGCGTCGACGCTTCGGGACCGGCTTGGTCGGGCTCTCAACAGAGCAAGGCAGAGTTTGGCGGCAGCCAGAGCCCAGCAGAAGGCTCAGTATGACCGCAAGCACCGCAGCCTGACTTTTCAGGCGGGCGATCTTGTCCTGAAGCGCAACCACGTTCTTAGTGATGCGAGCAAGGGGTTCTCAGCCTTGCTCGCTCCTAAGTGGCTTGGTCCGTACCGAGTGGTCAGAGTCTGGTCGCCGCTCGTGTACCTGTTGGAGGATCCCCTTACGGGGAAAATCAGCAGTGCCCACATCGCAGACCTGAAGGCCTATGCGTCACGGTCTGACGAGTTTGCGTCGGTACCCATTGGTATCACAAGCAAGCGCAAAGACACAACTGGTGCTGCGGAACGCAACCGTACCGAGCACCGGTACAATCTGAGGCGCCGGTCACCGATGTGATTGATGCCGGATGGCAGACTCTTCCGCAACCGAAGGCACGCAGCCTCAGCTAGCTGGCGAGCTTTCTCGCCGGGCCCTACCCCAGGTGAAGCACGGCGATTTCTTTTTTGTTTTGTTTTCCGCATGCTCAGTTCCAGCCTTGTGCAGTTATTTAGTCGTTTGTTTGTTTTAGTCAGTCTGTAGCATGTTTTTGTTTCCAGTTTATTCGTTGTTTCTTCTAACGTTCCGAGATCTGTACATATGTAATATACGTTTGCGTTGGCGTTCAGTTTTTTTTAAACCAGACTTGTACATATGTAAAGTTCAGCCTACTCGCGATTGCACTTTTCTTGTAGCGCAGAGATGGCCTGCTTTTGTACAGCGCGCCTTGTTTTCATTTATGTTCTGACACCACGGGTGCGGCCTTCCTCGCGAACACGGGACCGGCTGGTTCGCGGAGGGGTCGGCGAAAGTCTCCCCTTCCGGCTGGGGAGTGGTTTGCTCGTTAAGGAGCGAGTGTCTCGTGGCATGGTCTTTGTGTGGCTATGGGGAGCGTGAAGAGTGCGTCTGAAGAGTGTGTCCTTTGACCCCTGCCACGGCGCCTCGGGACGATTCCGACAAGCGGGTCGTTGTCACTGATGAATGCCCGCCTCTGTGCCGGTGCGTGCCTGGGATGATGTGCGTGTTCCCAAGATCAAAGGCAACGCCGAGAGGGGGGCAGGAAGGACAGCACCCATTCCCGTGCGGGTCCTCTTCGGGATCGTCGAGCGTCGTCAACGTCCCCATGCTCACCTTTGATGACCTTGTGGAGGACATGGGACCGCCGTCAATAAATCGTCTACCGGGACCCTGAAGGCAGCAAAAGCGTGAGTTGGCCGCCGACAGGCCCAATGGGCCGCGCCACCGAACATTATGAGGCTGCAGGCCACCTGTCAGCTGGCCTTGTGTACAGTGTACAGTGTAGTTAGTTTTGTCTCTTTGAAACGTATGCAAGTGTTGTTTGTTTTCTGTTCTTATTTGTTTGTCTTTTGTGTTTATGGCTGGAACTGAAGTGTGGTAGTTTTATATGAATTTATTTTTTATTTTTTTTATTATTTTGCCGCACGCTTCCGCCGATGGGTAGGAGGGCATTTAAGGAGAGGAGGATGTGGGAAGCCTGCTAGATTCCCGCCGTGGCGTCTGCGCGGCATCCCGCGTCGCTCTCTTTCCCTTTCTCCCGCCTCGGGCGGCGGAGAGACGGCTGGTGGCTAATCGCTGTCATTCGGCCGCAGCTCCGCCCCCGGCTTCCCAAGGGCCTTTGCCATTGGTGACTTTTGGCGGGAATTCGGGACCCGTTTGGGGTGGCCGCGCGACCTTCCGAACGGGGCGCAGGGAGAGAGACCCCTCCGAGACAGCGTAAGGTGCGTACGTTACTGTTCGTCCGGGCCGGCCTCTGCCGTTCGTACCAGTTCATACTCGAGCTCGCCAGCGTGGGTCCTTGATCCGCCGCGGCTCGAGCCTGTCCAGGGGTCCAACGACCTCTGACAGGCGCACCTTGCGTTGACTGCCCACTCTCTCTCGCAAACGGCCCAACGGCCGACACAAGAGAGATCACAGCACTGCCGCGGGGACAATCTCCTGCAGCGGCGTGCTAGCGGCGCGCATTTCTCTTGTTGCCCCGAGCGCGCACCGGAGCCTTGCTCTGAGCGCGCCCCGGGACGGGGTGACTGTTGAGTGTGTGTATGTACCGCTGGAGGACGGCGTCAATAAACGTCTCCTTTGTGAACTTGGAGGCCTGTTTCTTGCGGCGAGCCGCTCTCCTCTCTGCAGAGGTTGAACGCCGCCGCAGCGGTGCCCCAGGGTGCGTGTGGTGACGGCTGATCGGGGCACTTGGCTCGCGCGAAGCTCGAACCCGCAGTGGGTAGTGGCCTGTGCCTACTGAGAAACCCACAGGTTCCAGAAGCGTAAGCCGAGCCGCGGTGGGCGATATCAGGCCTTTGGCGAAATTGGATAGGCCGGATTTATAGCTGGAGAGAATTTTGATGGCAGATGTGGAGACGAGAGCGAGCGCAATGGTCGCTTCCTCTGCAATCCCGATGAGTCGGTGGTGACGGATCCTGATGCGATTAATCGGGCCTGATTATTAGTGACGGCGAGGACCATGCGTGGCCCTCAGCGTTTAGGGCGCTCGACTACTGATTCGCTTTACCCGGGTTCGAACAACTGGCGCCGGCTACAAATTTACACCTTTCCAAACCCGGCCCTCTGGAGTCTTAAGTATCCAGGGAAATTTTCAGACATATGCGTAAACTGCGAATTATGGTCACCTTGGACCACATACTATGTGAATGTCCCCATGCCCCCAGGAGGCACGAGGCATAAAGAAGAAAGACCACTGGGAGGCCTTACTAGCTCCGACCCGGCGAAGCAGCTACAACTCGTCCGACTGGCCGAAGCCGCCGCCGAGAGTCGAGACCTTGCGGCCCTTGTATAGGCGGGTAGCCCCCTAGATACCCTCTTTCTGTTGGACAATAAGTTTTCCTATCTTACCCTATATCGAACCCGGTCGCGGCGGCCGCGTTTTGATGGAGGCGAAACGCAAAAGGCGTCCATGTGGTGTGCGATGTCAGTGCATGTTAAAGATCCCCAGGTGGTCGAAATTATTCCGGAGTCCTCCACTAAGGCACCCCTTTCTTCCTTTCTTCATTCATTCCCTCCTTTACCCCTTCCTTGCGGCGCGATCCGGGTGTCCACCGAGCTACGTGAGACAGTTACTGCGTCCTTTCCTCAAAAACCAATTTTCATTTTAAAATGACGCTGTGTGTCACATCTCGGTGGACACCTGAACCGCGCCGTACGAGAAGGGATAAAGGGGGGAATGAAAGAAGAAAGAGGTGTGGTAGTGGAGCAAAGGAGGAAGTTTTTGGTCTTGGTTTTTTGGCTTTGGGGAAAGTAAACGCATGGTGGTGGTGGAAACACGGGAGAAGGGGTGCTCCTGTTTGGTAGCTGTTCTTCCTTTCTTCTTTCCCTCCCTCCTTTATCTCTTCCCTTACGGCGAGGTTCAGGCGTCCACCAAGATGTGAGACAGATACTGCGCTATTTGCTTTAAAAAAACAATTTTCTGCTGTGCTCCGTCGTTTTTTTTTTGCATTTTTTACCTGACCGTCGTTTCGTGAGCCCACTGGTCCTCGTGTGGCCAGCGAGAGTTCCAGAGGTACTCTTGAAGAACAGAGCTGCTGGATACGATGTTTGGATTCAGGGCACACTTGTCTACCCATGACGTGCTTCTGCAACTCCAACGCGAAGTCATTGATCCCGCACGCAGAAACAGTAACCGAGTGCTTCTAACCCTCGACCTCAAGGGAACGTTTGAGAACGTCAAGCGCTCCATCATCCTCGACAACCTCCACAGCACGAACTGTGGCCAGTCAACATCAACATCCGCACCGGCACAAAACAAAGCAAGTGAAGATGGGCACGAGAGGCACTCCGCAAGGGGCAGTACCATCCCCACTTTTCTTCGCACTCCTAAATCTCCCAACCCTTTCCAATCAGGCACAGGACATACGACGCGCCCTGTACGCTGATGATATAACCATCTGGACAACCACAGGAAGTATGGTAATGATTGAAGAACAACTACTAACAGCGGCAACAACAGTTCAGAATTATGCACGGGCGTGTGGACGAACGTGCTCTTCCGAAAAATCTGGACTAATAGTCTTCCGTCAACGCAACAGTCAGGACACCACCGACATCCGCGTTGACAACCCACCTATCAAGGAAGTTCAGACCGTCAAGGTACTGGGTCTGTACATAAATAACAACGGCAACAACCTCCTCACCGTACAGAAACTCCGGCTCGTGAGCGAGCAAGTCGCCAGGATGATGGCAGGATAACTACGTGGAAAGCAGGGACTGCGACTGGTGCACGCTTTCGTCGTAAGCCGCGTCTTCTACGCAGCACCCTACATCCGCCTCAAGAAGCTTGACATCAAGGACCTCGACGTCATAATCAGAACAGCCTACAAGAAGGCCCTGGGCCTCCCTCTTGCGACGTCAACGGACCGGCTCTTACGACTGGGCGTGCACAACACGATAGACGAGCTGATAGAGGCACACCTCACGGCGCAGGGGGTACGGCTTTCCACTACTCGGACTGGCCGACAAGTCCTCAATGATTTAAACATCAACTGCCCCGGCAGCTAGACACCAAAAACGACATCCCAGCCTCATGGAGAGGACACTTCAAGGCAGCTCCACTACCCAGGAATATGCACTTCGATATTCACCAGTTAAGACGACAAGCACGAGCCGAACCTATGAAAAGGCACTACGGCAGGCGCGAGGGCGTGCTCTATGTCAATACTACGGGTCGCGAGCAGGGAATGACGGCGTTTTTTTTTTTTCATGTGATGAACAACATCCTCAAGCCACCATTACTGTTTTAGCAGTACCTCTTGCTGGGCTAGTTGGTGTAACATTGTGTAACAAAAGTAAAAACAGTGCTAATTTTTACACAAACCGCACAGAAAGACCAGACAGGACGGACGCTGCACCATTACTGGTGCATTACAGGACGGGCGTCAAGCACCATTACTGGTGCTTGACGGAGCGGGAGCTAGGAGAACGCATCTTCCAACTGAGGATGAAGAGGAAGTGGAGAACAAAAAAAATAGCGGCGGCTTAGCTTTGCTATGCCTAGTATACGTAGCGAAAACTGCGGCAGCGAGCAAGGCTTCTCTTCTTCCATGGCTTGCAACTGACGGCCGAGCGCATCGCCTCCCGTATTCATTCAACCCCAGACGCATGCGCAGGAAGGTGCATAGCTAGTCGCAGCGTCAACGTGTAGCGGGGAGAGGGCGAGGCTGCGGTCGCGGCGGTGGCGCAGCTGTGACGTCACGCGCGCCGCACCTGTGGCGAAACTCGCGCTTGCGCAGTAGGAGCAGATAGCCAAAATGGGCGAAATCGCTCCGGCTAGCGTAGTGTAGCTTTCGCTACAAAACCTCGCCTCCAGGAAAGTGCCAATTATAGTGAGAGCGCCTTACAGGATGCGCAGAGCGAGCCCGAGGATATGAAGTGGGATGAAGCCCCGTTTACGCTTGTCTCCAATAAGTAAAAGTTGCCGGAAGGGATTCCTGTAGTTTTCCGTCTGTCTCAATTGGGCCGAAGGTTTTGGAAAGTGAGCCCAAACAGATGATGATGATGATGAATCAACATTTATTAAGCCCGAAATAAATCGGTGGTACACGCAGGCACCAGACGCGGTGGTTCCCTATTACGGGACCCATATGTTTCCAGCAGCTCCTGGCCCCTGTCCGCCAGTGCGAGCTGAATCGGTAGGGCGGGGCTGGATAACAAGTTCTCCCATCGCCACCGCAAGTGATACCTGAACCAGCCCCAGTTGCTGCATAGTCAACTCTTCAATCTCAGTGGTGCAGCTCATTCTACCTATATGCTGTTTACTGCAGTTCGAGTTATTCTGTCAGCCATTCCGCAAGCAGACAACCTCCTGGAGAGCAGGCTTTGCTGTCGGTGGAGCCTCTACTGCCTCAGCTTCCTAGGTCCTCCAGTGGGCAAACTTATTACGAACAACCGCTATCGAAATGTGGCGTTATTCAGTGGAATGCAAACAGTTCAAGAGCAAAAGTGTAGACTTTCGCAGACTTCTTGAGCAAAACAATTTTTCTGTGTTGTGCATACCGGAAGCCGGTTTGGTTGACAACTTCCGTCTCTGGAACTATGTGTCATACAAATTATGACGTCCATCTGATTTGAGTAGGGCGATGTATGTGAGGAAGGAGCTACCCTCCTACCTGATCCAATTCAGTGAGTGACATTCTGGAGTTCGTGGCCTGCAAAGTGTCCTTTGGAAAGGCCTGCGTTACTGTCGTGTCTTGAATAATGCTCTATTGAATGTGTTTAAATTAGCCGGTTCTCATTTACTGATTTGTGGTGATTTTAACGCTCATAGTACTGCTTGTGGTAGAGACCACTGTTGACACCTGTGGAAGGGTCGTAGAGTGTGCCGCAGAGAAATGTAACTTATGTGATGACCCCCCATAATGCGCAGGTCCACACGGGACGGAGAGGCAAAGAGACACCGTATGGCTCAGTTTAAACAAACAGATATATTCAATAATTACACATGATTAAGATTACACATCAGAGGCTGGGGCGTCCGAGCTTACGTGCCGACGACTTCATGGGGACGATGGAGGGGCTCCGGAGTTGATCTCGAACGGTTGCTGGCAGAAGCTGCACGCCGTCGGGCTTCGGCGCTGAAGGCCCCGTTGGCGAACGATGTCGTCCTGAGCGTCCTTCTTCGGTACTCCCTGTCGATTTTTATATCCTCTTCTCCCCACACTCCCTGGGGTGAGGACGCCCACGCCGGAGGGGGGGGGGGACCTAGGGCTTTCACTTGGGCGCACAAACACACCACCGCACTTATGGTCTCGCCCCCCTCACGTGTTGAGTCCGAGGGAAAGAAGGTTGTCTTCGAGGTAGCGCATAGCGTCGGCTGCGGTAAGGCGCGCTCTGGCCCGCTGTTGGTTCTCGCGGGTCACCGGCCTCCGTTCTCCATCAAATGACACTCGCCCCTCAAGGCCGGAACGCGAGGTCACTAAAAGGCCGGGAAAGTGGTCCCTTGTCCTGGGATGTGCTCGGGAGGGTTGATTGATGATGCCCACCGTCTGGCCACGGGGCCAGGCCCGCCGAAACGAGGCCCCCCTGGAACCGCCACGGCAATTGGGGAAGATAACGCCCGTCTCCCCGCGGCGGCGGCGGCGGCGTTCGACTCGTGCCGACACTATGGAAAGGGGGTCCGGTTGGGCTTAAACCCCTTCGTTCTGGTCGTCACTCTCAACGAGTATGGCTCGGTAATTGATGATGCCGCTGTCATCTGGGTCGTCTCCGTGCGGTCCACGGCGGCAGGACCAAAAGCAATCTCACTCGAGTTGCTTGCAGCCATATACAGTAGAAACATGAAAGGGGGTCCGGTTGTGCTTTCGCCGCCACTGGGGGCTCCGTCTACGCCGCGCCGTCGAACGCGGAACCTCGTAGCACACACAAGGAGCGTCACACTCGCTCACCCTCCAGAAGAATGTTCTCCGAACATTTGAGTCCATGCAGCTCCCCTTGTCTTTAAGAATCGCCTCGCACAGTGCGTCCGACAAAACACTCTTCGCTGCACTCAACACCACTGCACAACACCATATGCCTCCGCTGTCATAACTGGCGTCTCCAGGGGCAGCACTGATCTTCTTTTACAGATAAACATGAAACTCAGCACCCAAGCCTCTCCTTTCTAGTCCAAACTGGAGGAAATAAATTTACCACAGTTACAAAGGAGCTCCCACTTCTAGCACGATCACGGCACAGACAAAAATATAGATAACGAAAGGAAGTAGGGCAGGTTCTGCATGCGCTCCGCATGCTCTCCTGTGGAGGTGTTACTTAATGACAGAAAGGTTTAACTACCAACTCCGATAAATTAACACATAAGCACACAGCAATGTTATGAGCTGCGGCATTACACAATTCTAACCAGTTCACAACTCCGCTCTGTTTACGCCATTAGTCCGACTTAGCTTTCCGATTTCGCAGCGGATATCGGCCTTCATGAGTCATACTAAGTAAGTCTGTGACCCTTTGTCTGTTTTGGGACTCGCGAGGGCTCGTGGCAGGAGCCTCTCCTGGCGTTATCTGCGCGGCAACCTCGCGCGCTTCTTCTTCTAGCAATGCATGAAGTAAATCCGGTGGCATTCCGGCCGTCACCTCTGGCGCCTGCCGAACAAATGCAGGAGAGGGCGTTTCTTGCGAACTATCTGCGCGCTCCGCTTCACTTCTGTCCCCATCAAAATCCGCGCTTTCCCTTTCTTCATTTCGTGAATACTGAACCGGTGCCGACTTGAGGCGATTTGCGTGTATCCTTATCAAGCGCCGGTTCACGTCTCAGACTCTGAAGTTTACCGGAGAAAGCTTCTCGACAACCTCGCACGGTCCTCTCCACTTCGTCTGGAACTTACGAGCTAGCCCAATCTGCCTTTGGCAGTTTTCAATGTACACGCTGTCCCCCACATCAAACGGCGCGTCTCTAGCACTGCGATCGTGCACCTCCTTCCTGCGCTTCGCCGCTTTCTTTAAGGCCTCCTTTGCGATGTCCTTCGCCACTTGCAAGCGCGATTCTAGCTCAACCTTATAGTCGTCCAGTGAAGCGTATGGGACACGACGGGGGCCCTCTGGCACTTCACTAGGCTGGTCCGGGTCTCGGCCGTAGAGAAGAAACAATGGCGATTCGCCCGTGCTCTCGTGTGCTGCGGAATTGTAGGCAAACATTGCATACGGGAGCCACAAGTCCCAGTCTCGCTGGTCGCGAGAAACAAAATGCGACAGGAACCCGGCCACGGTCTGGTTCAGTCGCTCCACCGCGCCGTTGCAAGCCGGATGGTACGGTGTTGTCTGCTTCTTAGCGATCTTAAGCAGCTCGCAAACTCTCCTCATTAGCTGCGACACGAAGTTCGTTCCCCGATCTGTCAAGAGTTGCCTCGGGGGTCCATGTCGGAGCACGATCTGTTCGACAAATGCTCTTGCAACCGTGTCTGCCTTCTGATCTGGGAGTGCTACCGCTTCCGCGTATTTTGAAAGGTGATCGACAAATACTAAAATGTACTTGTTTCCGGAAGTGGTCGTGGGCAATGGGCCCATTATGTCCATACCTGTCCGCTCGAAGGGAGCCGAAACCTCAGGGAACGGCTGAATTGGAGCTGGTCTTCGTCCCTTGGGTGTTTTTCTTTCGAGACAGGAATGACACTTCGCACAGTAGTCTCTAACATCCTGTCCCATGCCACTCCAAAAGTACAAACGCTCCACACGCCTGCGTGTCTTCGCTACGCCAAAATGACCGGCGCATGGCGCATCGTGAAACGCGCGAAGAACCCTTTCTGTCCACGACCGAGGTATGACTACTCTCCCCCAAGCGGTTTTCTCTGGTCTCCCTTTCCTGGTTGGCCTCGTGCGCCGACACAGGGTGCCGTCTTTGCCAATGAAATAACCTAGCTGTTCGGGGTGAGACGGTGCGCCTTCTAAGCTTTCGATTATTCGCTTCAGGTCAGGATCTTTGCACTGCTCTGTGCGTAATTCGGCGGGGTCGACTACGGGGACAAACTCATCTATAGCTGCCACGGCAGCTGTGCGGCTGAGTGCATCAGCATTCAGATGTGTCTTTCCTGACTTGTGCTCAACTTCAAAGCAGTATTCCTGCAGGTGTAGATTCCATCTAGCGAGTCGCGAGCTAGGGTCCCTGACACTCATCACCCATTTCAGAGGATGGCAGTCTGTGACTAGCTTGAATTTGCGGCCGTAAAGGTAGCATCTGAAGTGCTTTACTGCCCAGACAACGGCGAGGCACTCCCTTTCCGTAGCTCCGTACTTTTGCTCTGTGGGGCTCAGCTGTCGGCTAGCAAAAGCAACGGGATGTTCTTTGCCCTCGATAACCTGAGATAGCACGGCACCAACTGCGAACTTTGACGCATCTGTGGCCATAACGAAGGGCAAATTAAAATCCGGGTGGCGCAACATCGGTGCACTCATTAGCTTCCTTTTCAGGGCCCCAAAAGCATTCTCCGCGTTTTCGTCCCAGCGAAAGGCGACATTTTTGGCTGTTGTTGCAAATGGGTTGCAAGCCCCAAGGGTAGCGTTGGCCTGGCGGCCTGGGGCACAGCTGGCAACATCCGAAGGTCCCGGCAAAGGATGAGTCGATGGCAACAGAACAACTTATTTATTCTGGCATCGCAAAAGAGCAGCCGGTCAGGGCGACCACGTTACTCGAAGGAAGAAATCGGAGTCCCTCGTTGGCGTCCGGGGCAGCTCTCTTTATACCCACGGAGTCGAGGGCAAGAAGGAACGGCTTGGGAAGAGGCGTCCGATACGGCGACGCTTGAACATGTCCAGGCGTGACGGGCGCGTCCGCCAGGCCGGCGCCGGTCAGACCTCCTCGCCTCCCAGTTGGGGAGCTCCTCTCCCCGGCTGCCGCGCTTTGACAAGCGTGGGCAAAACATGCACACACACACACACACACACACGCACGCACGACACGTGGCACTGAAACCTGCCTGGACGCGCTTGGCGGGAGGCGTTGCGGCAGCGATGAACGGGTCCAAATGACCGCCGCTTTGAACAAAGCCGCGGCGTCCGTTGCATCCGCGCCGGCTATACCGCGCGTCGTAGGCGAGACGTAACAGACCGCCCCGCCGGGGGAAGGAGATCCCGATGGTCAGGGGACTGCATCCGCTGTCCAGAGGGATGTCGCTCGATGATGCTCGTAATCGAAACCGATCGTCCCTCGAGGTTGCTTGAGCGCAGCGCAGAGAGAAGGCCTCGTTCACATGTTCAGGATCACACAGGACACTGCAAAGTGACTTCGGGAGAGTTGCCATTTTTGTGCTCGTTCCCAGCAAGCGTTAGAACTACGCCGAAACGCAACCGCTCAGTCAGCAAGCACGAGACAACCATCACTAAGCTCTGCCAGGCTCTTTCCCCTTTTATACTACTGCCTAGTTCCTTACAGTAGTCAAGCAGCACTCAGAACGCGTCCACAAATTGGAAAATTGCACTAGAAAGCACATAATCACTTAGAAACACTAAACAAAAGCAATATGTTAAAAATCCTGCCTCAGGAAGAAAACATCAGTAACAAACAACTTTGAGGCGGATTCCTACGTTAGGGGCTTCGACTTAAGCCATCGGCGTTACCGTTGAGACTCCCCTTTTTGTAACGCACCTCAAAGGAATATTGTTGCAAAGCGAGGCTCCAGCGCAGGAGGCGGCCATTTTTGGGAGAGATGGTCTGCAGCCATTGGAGAGGGCAGTGGTCCGTCTCAATGATAAACCTCGAGCCGGCTAGGTAGCATGACAATTTCTGAACGGCCCACACGAGACACGCACACTCTTTCTCGGTGGCGCTGTACGCCTGCTCACGACAGGTCAGC